>NC_031966.2:1460513-1782179 GCF_001858045.2 Oreochromis niloticus
ACAAGATCCAATTCAGTCAACCAGTCTAAATATATTGAATTTGAATCTTACAATGAGATCATCCCATAAAAAGGCTTTCTCTCTCTCTCCCTCTCTCTGTCACACACACACACACACACACACACACACACACACGACAATTCAGTCAACCAGTCTAAATATATTGAATTTAACTCTTACAATGAGATCATCCATATAAAAGGCTTTCCCTCTCTCTCTCTCTCTCTCTCTCTCTGTCACACACACAACACACACACACACACACACACACACAAGATCCAATTCAGTCAACCAGTCTAAATATATTGAATTTGAATCTTACAATGAGATCATCCATAAAAAGGCTTTCTCTCTCTCTCTCTCTCCTCTCTCTCTCTCTCTCTGTCACACACACACACACACACACACATGATCCAATTCAGTCAACCAGTGTAATATATTGAATTTAAATCTTACAATGAGATCATCCCATAAAAGGCTTCCCTCTCTCTCTCTCTCTCTCTCTCTGTTCACACACCACACACACACACACACACACACACACACAAGATCCAATTCAGTCAACCAGTCTAAATATATTGAATTTAAATCTTACAATGGATCATCCCATAAAAGGCTTTCTCTTCTCTCTCGCTCGCTCTCTGTCACACACACACACACACACACACACACAACACACACACAGGGAGAGAGAAGTAAGTTTCTAGGTCAGTCAAGCAGCCTGGGAGCTGCTGAATTTGAATCCACCAATCAGAGAGCCTGTGCACTTTTTTCCCGCCAAAACAGGTGCACGCAGCACAGAGAGACACAGGATTTTTGCAGTCTATTTCTCATAATGATGACTCCCTCAAACAAATGACCATAATTTCCTAACCGTAGGGCTAGAACGGTCATTCTTACACCGTTTTGTTCAGAAGAGATGGGGGAATCTTACAGTGTTGACAATTTATCATTAAAATATGAATTATTAAAGATATTTGACTTCTAATGCACCATAACTGAGTAAAGCGAAGCGAAAACTGCCTTGACTTGCCCTCAAACAACGCTTTCTAACTCTAAATCTATTGGAGTATAGATATCATTCTTTCACCGTAAGAGACAGCAGGCTTGGTGAACAGTCATGGAAATTTCAGGTCTCTGTGGAAATCTATCAAAGAGATATGACGAGAGAAAAAAGTGCCTCATTTCCAAAGTTTGAAATCTGAAGAAATCTGAGCGAGGCACAAATTTCCTACCCTCAAACAAACCCAATTCATGGCCAATGGTAATAGATGAGAAAAAATTCTTGAATTGTGAGCGTCAGGAGTGTCTGAAGATATATTGGCACAAGCCTCATGTCTAACTTCGCTTCGTTGGGGAGATATGACGATTCGAAAATGCCTCTCATTACAGAAATCAAGCGGTGATTTAAACGAACTCTCCATTGACTTTCTATGGGGATTTTGAGACTTGTGTTGCTCTGAGGAGATTGCCAAAATTCTATAAATCCCACAACAATGATAGTGACATTTCTGAAAGCCAGCAAAATACCTACGTTTTGATGTATAATTTGTGGGAGTTGAGTGAAAATTGAGCAAGCAGCAAGAAGTTGTTCGGACATGAAGAGAAAATTGCCAAAGGTACAGTGGCTCACTTAGAACCAACTGCATAGCAACCATAACAACGCATGTATTTTGTGAAAATCACAAAGATGAAACTGAAACTTAAACACGGATAAGATGAAAATGGTAACAGATATGAAAAAGCTGAATCATACATGAATAGCCCAATAATTTGTGAACATTTTAAAGTTTGAATGGTTGTTCTACATGAAAGTAGGAAAAAGTAGATAAGTTTCAAAAACAAGCAAGTTTTAGCAGAATTGTGGAAGTTTTCCATTCATTTCAATGGGACAAAAAATTGCATAAAAGCTTAATATTTTAAAAAGTATAACAGCAGAAATACCAAAAGTCATTGCCGGAAAGAGCAAAAATAGCAGAATAGTTTAAAATTTGAACGGTGAAAATAGCACAAAAATTGTGGAAGTAGTTCTACGGCGAAAAACGTACGGAAGCAACTTGAAGAATAATAATAACTAGAAAAATTTGCATTTCCTGCGAAAATGCAGTGTGGATGCTTTAAAGCTGAAGCTTTCTGCTGAAACTAGCTGAAAAAGCTGAAAAGTTGCAGAAATTGTAAAAACTTTGCAGAAGCAAAGGAACTTTGCTAAAATGTAGTGACTTAGCAGAATTGCAATATCTTAGCGGAAACATAATACTTGGCAGAAATACAATAGCATAGCAGAACTTAGCAGAAATATTGTAACTTACCAGAAATACGATAACTTCTCAAAAATACAAGAATTTCGGAGAAATAGTATAAGATAACAGAAAGAATATATTTAGCCAAACATTCTTAAACATTACAGAAATACTATGATTTAGAGAAACAGTACAACATAGCAGAAATGCTGTAATTTGACAGAAATACTATATTTGGCAGAAATGCTGTATTTAGCACAAATACTGAAAAGCAGCAGAAATGCTATGACTTAGCACAATAGTAATAACTTAAATAGAAAATTGGAAAAGCAAAATGGACAGCTGAAAAATCCTGAACATGCTAAGGGTCCTCAAATGTAATTGTTAAATGAAAAGAAAATCAGCAAAAAAAAGTATAACAGTCACACAATCACAAATATGGACACATATTGAAACACACATGCACAGAGAGACACACACAGGACCAAATTCAGTCAACCAGTCTAAATATATTGAATTAAAATCATACAATAAGATGCTCCCATAAAAACTCTCTCTCGCCCTCCTTTCTCTCTCTCTCTGTCTCACACACACACACACACACACACACACACACACACACACACACACCAGCAGCAGCAGCAGCAGCAGAAAGTGAACAGGGGCTGTTAACAGCATGTTTCTAGTCAGTCAAACAGCTGTGACCTTCTCAATTTGAATCCACCAATCAGAGAGGCTGTGTGCTTTTTCCCGCCAAAACTGGTGCACCAAGTGCAGGCTTTTACACATGCAGCACAGAGAGAGACAGGATTTTTGCAGTCTATTTCTCATAGTGAGAATTCCCCTCAAACAAACAGCCATAAATTTCTAACCATAGGGGCTAAAACAGTCCTTCTTAGACCATTTTATTCAGAAGACATAGGGGAATCTTGAAATGCTGACCATTTAAAATAAAATATGAAATATTAGAGATATATGACATAGATGATTGGTGGGCTTAGAAGCCACGAAGGTCCAATATGCAAATTTAAATGTGTCAGGACTCAGATATGATTGGCTGGCTGGGAAGCCATGAAGGTCCCAATATGCAAATTTGAATGTGCCAGGACTCAGATATGATTGGCTGGCTGGGAAGCCATGAAGGCAACAATATGCAAATTTGAATGTGCCAGGACTCAGATATGATTGGCTGGCTGAGAAGCCATGAAGGTCCCAATATGCAAATTTGAATGTGCCAGGACTCAGATTTGATTGGCTGGCTGGGAAGCCATGAAGGCAACAATATGCAAATTTGAATGTGCCAGGACTCAGATATGATTGGCTGGCTGGGAAGCCATGAATGCCCCAATATGCAATTTAAATGTGCCAGGACTCAGATATGATTGGCTGGCTGAGAAGCCATGAAGGTCCCAATATGCAAATTTGAATGTGCCAGGACTCAGATATGATTGGCTGGCTGGGAAGCCGTCCAGGTCCTGATATGTAAATTTGAATATTAGGACTGACTCCCTGGGGACCTGGCAGAAATATATAGAAATACAATGATTACCCAGAAATACTGCATTTAGTAGAAATACTATGTTTTAGCACAAATACTATAAAATGGCAGAAATACTATAATTAAGCAGAAATATTATATTAAGTACAAATCCTATAAAATAGCAGAAATAGTATGATTTAGCAGAAATGCTGTATTTAGCACAAATACTGAAAAGCAGCACAAATGCTATGACTTAGCACAATAGTAATAACTTAAATAGAAAAATTGGAAAAGCAGAATGGACAGCTGAAAAAAGTCCCACAAGCACAGAGAGACACACACAGGATCAAATTCAGTCAACCAGTCTAAATATATTGAATTTAAATCATACAATAAGATGCTCCATAAAACTCTCTCTCGCCCTCTCTCTCTCTCTCTCTCTGTCTCACACACACACACACACACACACACACACACACACACAGGGAGAGAAAATCAAGTTTCTAGGTCAGTCAAGCAGCCTGGGAGCTGCTAAATTTGAATCCACCAATCAGAGAGGCTGTGTACTTTTTCCCGCCAAAACTGGTGCACTAAGTTCAGGCCTTTACACATGCAGCACAGAGAGAGACAGGATTTTTGCAGTCTATTTCTCATAGTGAGAATTCCCCTCAAACAAACAGCCATAAATTTCTAACCGTAGGGGCTAAAACATTCATTCTTAGACCATTTTATTCAGAAGACATAGGGGAATCTTGAAATGCTGACCATTTAAAATAAAAATATGAAATATTAGAGATATATGACATAGATGAATGGTGGGCTTAGAAGCCATGAATGTCCCAATATGCAAATTTAAATGTGCCAGGACTCAGATATGATTGGCTGGCTGGGAAGCCATGAAGGCAACAATATGCAAATTTAAATGTGCCAGGACTCAGATATGATTGGCTGGCTGGGAAGCCATGAAGGTCCCAATATGCAAATTTGAATGTGCCAGGACTCAGATATGATTGGCTGGCTGGGAAGCCGTGCATGACTTGATATGTCAATTTGAAAATTACAGTCCTCACAGAGGATTGGCTTCCTGAGGAGCTGGCAGGAATACATAGAAATACTATGATTACCCAGAAATACTGCGTTTAGTAGAAATACTATGTTTTAGCACAAATACTATAATTAAGCAGAAATATTATATTAAGTACAAATCCTATAAAATAGCAGAAATAGTATGATTTAGCACAAATGCTGTATTTAGCACAAATCTTATAAAATAGCAGAAATAGTATGATTTAGCAGAAATGCTGTATTTAGCACAAGTACTGAAAAGCAGCACAAATGCTATGACTTAGCACAATAGTAATAACTTAAATAGAAAAATTGGAAAAGCAAAATGGACAGCTGCAAAAAGTCCCACAAGCACAGAGGGACACACACAGGATCAAATTCAGTCAACCAGTCCAAATATATTGAATTTAAATCATACAATAAGATGCTCCCATAAAAACTCTCTCTCGCCCTCTCTCTCTCTCTCTCTCTCTGTCTCACACACACACACACACACACACACACACACACATACATACATATACACACACACACACACACACACACACACACACACAGGGAGAGAAAATCAAGTTTCTAGGTCAGTCAAGCAGCCTGGGAGCTGCTAAATTTGAATCCACCAATCAGAGAGGCTGTGTAGTTTTTCCCGCCAAAACAGGTGCAGCCGTTTTTACACACACAGAGCACAGAGACAGGATTTCTGCAGTGAATTTCTCATAGTGAGGATTCCTCTCAAACAAATGGCCATAACTTCCTAACCGTAGGGGCTAGAACAGTCATTCTTACACCGTTTTGTTCAGAAGAGATGGGGGAATCTTAAAGTGTTGACAATTTATCATTAAAATATGAATTATTGACAATATTTGACTTCTAATGCACCATAACTGAGTAGAGGCAAGCAAAATCTGCCTTGACTTGCCCTCAAACAACGCTTTCTAACTCTAAATCTATTTGGAGTATCGATATCATTCTTTCACCGTAAGAGACAGCAGGCTTTGGTGAACAGTCATGGAAATTTTCAGGTCTCTGTGGAAATCTATCAAAAAGATATGACGAGAGAAAAAAGTGTCCCATTTCCAGAGTTTGAAATCTGAAGAAATCTGAGTGAGGGACGAATTTCCTACCCTCAAACAAACCCAATTCATGGCCAAATGGTAATAGATGAGAAAACAATTCTTGAATTGTGAGCATCAGGAGTGTCTGAAGATATATTGGCACAAGCCTCATGTCTTAACTTCGCTTCGTTGGGGAGATGTGACGATTCGAAAATGCCTCTCATTACAGAAATCAAGCGGTGATTTTAAACGAACTCTCCATTGACTTTCTATGGGGATTTTTGAGACTTTGTGTTGGTCTGAGGAGATTTGCCAAAATTCTATAAATCCCACAACAATGATAGTAACATTTTCTGAAAGCCAGCAAAAATACCTACGTTTTGATGTATAATTTGTGTGGGTTAAGTGAAAATTGAGCGAGTAGCAAGAAGTTGTTCGGACATGAAGAGAAAATTGCCAAAGGTACAGTGGCTCACTTAGAACCAACTGCATAGCAACCATAACAACGCATGTATTTTGTGAAAAATCACAAAGATGAAACTCAAAACTTAAAGAGGGATAAGATGAAAACGGTAACAGATATGAAAAAGCTGAATCATTCATGAATAGCCCAATAATTTGTGAACATTTTAAAATTTGAATGGTTGTTCTAGGCGAAAGTATGAGAACGTAGTTAAGTTTCAAAAAAGAGTAAGTTTTAGCAGAATTGCGGAAGTTTCCCATTCATTTCAATGGGACAAATTAAAGGAAAAAAACGTAATATTTTAAAAAGTATAAGAGCAAAAAATACCAAAAGTCATTGCCGGAAAGAGCAAAAATAGCAGAATAGTTTAAAATTTGAACGGTGAAAATAGCACAAAAATTGTGGAAGTAGTTCTACGGCGAAAAACGTACGGAAGCAACTTGAAGAATAATAATAATAATAATAATAATAATAATAAAGAATAAAGAGAAACAGGAACTCAATAGTGTGGATGCTTAAAGCATCCACACAATAAGGTAGAATAATAATAATAAAGAATAAAGAGAAACAGGAACTCAATAGTGTGGATGCCTCCAGCATCCACACAATAATAATAATAATAAAGAATAAAGAGAAACAGGAACTCAATAGTGTGGATGCCTCCAGCATCCACACAATAATAAAGAATAAAGAGAAACAGGAACTCAATAGTGTGGATGCCTCCAGCATCCACACAATAAAGAGAAACAGGAACTCAATAGTGTGGATGCTTAATCAGCATCCACACAATAAAGAGAAACAGGAACTCAATAGTGTGGATGCTTAAAGCATCCACACAACTAGAAAAATTTGCATTTCCTGCGAAAATGCAGTGTGGATGCTTTAAAGCTGAAGCTGTCTGCAAAAACTAGCTGAAAAAGCTGAAAAGTTGCAGAAATTGTAAAAAGTTTGCAGAAGCAAAGGAACTTTGCTAAAATGTAATAACTTAGCAGAACTGCAATATCTCAGAGGAAACATAATACTTGGCAGAAATACAATAGCATAGCAGAACTTAGCAGAAATATTGTAACTTACCAGAAACATGATAACTTCTCAAAAATACAAGAATTTAGGAGAAATAGTATAAGATAACAGAAAGAATATATTTAGCCAAAAATACTTAAACATTACAGAAACACTATGATTTAGAAAAATAATACAACATAGCAGAAATACTGTGATTTACCAGAGACACTGTGATGAACTATGAATATTGTAATTTTAAATTAAAACTATGTTTCAGCACAAATACTCTGGTTTAGCACAAATATTATAACATAGCAGAATACACTTATATAGCAGAAATGCTATATTTAGAAAGAAAAATATAATATAGTAGAAATACTATGATTTAGCAGAAATACTGTAATCAGCACATATACTGTAACATGACAGAAATTCCTCCACTTAGTAGTAATACTATAACATAAGACAAATGTTATGATTTGGCACAAAAACCAAGATTTGGCAAAATACTATGATTTAGCAGAAATACTATGATTGAGCAGAAGTACTAAGATGTAGTAAAAGTACTTTGATTTAACAGAAATACAATTATGGAGGAGTAATACTTTAAAATGGGAGAAATATTGATACACACACACATACACAGAGCCTAAAGGGAACAGTATTTGTGCAATGGAGTGTTAACAAGAATCTGAAGTCTTAGATCGTTTTTTTCAGAAGAGATGGGGGAATCCTCAAGTGTTGACAATTTATCATTAAAATATGAATTTTTAGAGATATATGACATGGATGACTTGTTGGCTTAGAAGCCGTGCAGGCCCTGATATGTAAATTTGAATGTCTCATCCCTAAGATATGATTGGCTGGCTGGGAAGCCGTGCAGGCCCTGATATGTAAATTTGAATGCCTCAGTCCTCACAGAGGATTGGCTGCCTGGGGACCTGGCAGAAATATGTAGAAATACTATGATTAAGCATAAATACTACATTTAGCAGAAATACTATATTAAGCACAAATCCTATAATAAGCAGAAGTACTATATTAAGCACAGATCCTATAAAAAGCAGAAATACTATATTAAGCAATATAAAAATCCTATAAAAAGCAAAAATACTGTACTATGATTTGGTAGAAAAACTATATAATTAATCAGAAATACTATATTTGGCAGAAATACTATATTTAGCACAAATCTTATAAAACAGCAGAAATGATATGATTTAGCGCAATAGTAATAACTTAAACAGAAAAATTGGAAAAGCAAAATGGACAGCTGAAAAAATACTGTACATGCTAAGGATCCCTCAAATATACTCGTTAAATGAAAAAAATCTGCAAAAAAAAAAATATAACAACCACACAATCACAAATATAGACACATATGGAAACACATGCACAGAGAGACACACACACAAGATCCAATTCAGTCAACCAGTCTAAATATATTGAATTTGAATCTTACAATGAGGTCATCCCATAAAAAGGCTTTCTCTCTCTCTCTCTCTCTCTCTCTCTCTCTCTCTCCCTCTCTCTGTCACACAAACACACACACACAGACACACACACACACAAGATCCAATTCAGTCAACCAGTCTAAATATATTGAATTTAAATCTTACAATGAGATCATCCCATAAAAAGGCTTTATCTCTCTCTCTCTCTCTCTCTCTCTCTCTCTCTGTCACACACACACACACACACACACAAACACACACACACAGACACACACACACACAAGATCCAATTCAGTCAACCAGTCTAAATATATTGAATTTAAATCTTACAATGAGATCATCCCATAAAAAGGCTTTATCTCTCTCTCTCTCTCTCTCTCTCTCTCTCTCTGTCACACACACACACACACACACACACAGACACACACACACACAAGATCCAATTCAGTCAACCAGTCTAAATATATTGAATTTGAATCTTACAATGAGGTCATCCCATAAAAAGGCTTTCTCTCTCTCTCTCTCTCTCTCTCTCTCTCTCTCTCTCCCTCTCTCTGTCACACAAACACACACACACAGACACACACACACACACAAGATCCAATTCAGTCAACCAGTATAAATATATTGAATTTAAATCTTACAATGAGATCATCCCATAAAAAGGCTTTATCTCTCTCTCTCTCTCTCTCTCTCTCTCTCTGTCACACACACACACACACACACACACACACACACAAGATCCAATTCAGTCAACCAGTCTAAATATATTGAATTTGAATCTTACAATGAGATCATCCCATAAAAAGGCTTTCTCTCTCTCTCTCTCTCTCTCTCCCTCTCTCTCTCTGTCACACACACACACACACACACACACACAAGATCCAATTCAGTCAACCAGTCTAAATATATTGAATTTGAATCTTACAAAGAGATCATCCCATAAAAAGGCTTTCTCTCTCTCTCTCTCTCTCTCTGTCACACACACACACACACACACACACACACACACACACAAGATCCAATTCAGTCAACCAGTCTAAATATATTGAATTTAAATCTTACAATGAGATCATCCCATAAAAAGGCTTTCTCTCTCTCTCTCTCTCTCTCCCTCTCTCTCTCTGTCACACACACACACACACACACACACACACACACAAGATACAATTCAGTCAACCAGTCTAAATATATTGAATTTGAATCTTACAATGAGATCATCCCATAAAAAGTCTCTCTCTCTCTCTCTCTCTCTCTGTCACACACACACACACAAAAACACACACACACACACACACAAGATCCAATTCAGTCAACCAGTCTAAATATATTGAATTTTAACCTTACAATGAGATCATCCCATAAAAAGTCTCTGTCTCTCTCTCTCTCTCTCTCTCTCTGTCACACACACACACACACACACACATAAGATCCAATTCAGTCAACCAGTCTAAATATATTGAATTCAAATCTTACAATGAGATCATCCCATATAAAGGCTTTTTCTCTCTCTCTCTCTCTCTCTGTCACACACACACACACACACACACAGGGAGAGAGAAGTAAGTTTCTAGCTCAGTCAAGCAGCCTGGGAGCTGCTGAATTTGAATCCACCAATCAGAGAGCCTGTGCACTTTTTCCCGCCAAAACAGGTGCACGCAGCACAGAGAGACACAGGATTTTTGCAGTCTATTTCTCATAATGACGACTCCCCTCAAACAAATGACCATAATTTCCTAACCGTAGGGGCTAGAACGGTCATTCTTACACCGTTTTGTTCAGAAGAGATGGGGGAATCTTAAAGTGTTGACAATTTATCATTAAAATATGAATTATTAAAGATATTTGACTTCTAATGCACCATAACTGAGTAGAGCAAAGCAAAAACTGCCTTGACTTGCCCTCAAACAACGCTTTCTAACTCTAAATCTATTTGGAGTATCAATATCATTCTTTCACCGTAAGAGACAGCAGGCTTTGGTGAACAATCATGGAAATTTTCAGGTCTCTGTGGAAATCCATTAAAAAGATATGACGAGAGAAAAAAGTGGTTCATTTCCAGAGTTTGAAATCTGAAGAAATCTGAGCGAAGGACGAATTTCCTACCGTCAAACAAGTCTAACTCATTTCAGAACGGTAATAGGTGAGAAAATAATTCTTGAATTGTGAGCGTCAGGAGTGTCTGAAGATATACTGGGACAAGCCTTATGTCTTAACTTTACTTCGTTAAGGAGATATGACGATTCGAATATGCCTCTCATTACAGAAATCAAGCGGTGATTTTGAACAAGCTCTCCATTGACTTTCTATGGAGAGTTTTGCGACTTTGTGTTGGTCTGAGGAGATTTGCCAAAATTCTATAAATCCCACAACAATGATAGTGACATTTTCTGAAAGCCACCAAAAATACCTACGTTTTGATGTATAATTTGTGGAAGTTGAGTGACAATTGAGCAAGTAGCAAGAAGTTGTTCGGACATGAAGAGAAGACTGCGAAACCTTCAGTGGCACACTGGAAGCCAAGTGCATAGCAACCATAACAACGCATGTATTTTGTGAAAAATCATAATTTTGCAACTCAAAACTTAAAGAGGGATAAGATGAAAACGGCAACAGATATGAAAAAGCTGAATCATTCATGAATAGCCCAATAATTTGTGAACATTTTAAAGTTTGAATGGTTGTTCTACGTGAAAGTAGGAAAAAGTAGATAAGTTTCAAAAACAAGCAAGTTTTAGCAGAATTTTGGAAGTTTCCCATTCATTTCAATGGGACAAATTAAAGGAAAAAAGCTTAATATTTTAAAAAGTATAATAGTATAAAATACCAAAAGTCATAGCCAGAATTAGCAGAAATAGCAGAATAGTTTAAAATTTGAACGGCAAAAATCGGCTGAAAATTGTGGAAGTAGATAAGGTCCAAAAAACGTACGGAAGCAACTATAAGAATAAAGTATAAAGTATAAAGAATAAAGAGAAACAGGAAAACAATAGTGTGGATGCCTCCAGCATCCACACAATAAAGAATAAAGAGAAACAGGAACTCAATAGTGTGGAAGCCCTTTAAGGGCATCCACACAATAAAGAGAAACAGGAACTCAATAGTGTGGATGCTTAAAGCATCCACACAATAATAAAGAATAAAGAGAAACAGGAACTCAATAGTGTGGAAGCCCTTTAGGGCATCCACACAATAAAGAGAAACAGGAACTCAATAGTGTGGAAGCCCTTTAGGGCATCCACACAATAAGAATAAGAATAAGAATAAATAATAATAATAATAATAATAATAAATAATAATAAATCCGAGGAATAGTAATAAGTGTGCCTCTTGGCATAGGCACACTTAATAATAATAAATCCGATGAATAGTAATAAGTGTGCGTCTTGGCATAGGCACACTTAATAATAAGAAGAAGAATAATAAATCCGAGGAATAGTAATAAGTGTGCCTCTTGGCATAGGCACACTTAATAAATCCGAGGAATAGTAATAAGTGTGCCTCTTGGCATAGGCACACTTAATTAAATTTCATTATCTGTATCTTTACCACACATTTGCCACACAGGTGTAGATACTGTAGGTTCAGTAAATGCTTACATTGCACTGATTAGAATATACTGGACATTCAAAGCTAAGATTCAGCGCACTGTTAGAGGCTGGGATTTGATGAATTCATCATATATACAACCTTTGATCATCATTTATGTCCAGTTGAGAATGAATCTGTGCACTCACATATTAAATGAACTGAAATCAGTAGTGTGATCTCCAGTCTTGATATAAGGAATGAGAGAACTGACAGCTGTTATTTTAATCAGCCTGTCTCAGTTGTTTTAACTCTAAGTACCATAGAGTAATGTGGTAACATCTGGACTGACGAGTTTACTGTCAGCATTGTAATCGCTAGTTTAAAGGCTGTAGGTTGCAGCCATTGCTCTAACACTCTATAAATGTAACAGGCCTCAGTGCTGGTTGTAACAGTCTGAGCTGCTTCCAGCTTTATTTGTGAAGAGCACAGCAGCTTACAAAACACGTAGCGAGCTCGTACAGCTGCGACGTAAAATTTTCATTAGCTAAGATGACCTTAAAATAACGGGGTGATGCTAGCGTTAGCACGTTACCTTCAACAGGTGGTCAGACTGTGTAGACAGGCACTCAGTCAGAGGTTGGCTCTCCGTTTCGCTGCAGGGTCCCTTCATTCTTCACATATCCGTGTGGAGCCGAGTGTAAATCCCGACGCTGAACGGCCTTTGTACAAGCACACACGCTTCATAGCAGGGCGAAGCTATGAGCTTGAAAAATCCAGGCTGGCAGACAGCCTGTGTCTGACCAACCAATCAGAGAGCTCCTTACATCCCACGGTGTGGCTAATTTGAATAGCCTCCAGCAAGTTGTTAATCGAAGAACTAATCAAGCAGCTAATCCAGGAGCTAATCCAGCAGCTAATCCCGGAGCGAACAGGAAAGGGAAATGGATTTTGAACTGCAGTTTATTAAATTGCAGGTGGAAAAAGGATTTTGAACTGCAGTTTTTTAAATTGCAAGTGGAAAAAGGATTTTGAACTGCAGTTTATTAAAGTGCAACTGAAAAAAGGATTTTAAAATGCAGTTTATTAAAGTGCAATTGGAAAAAGGATTTTGAAATGCAATTGGAAAAAGGATTTTGAAATGCAGTTTATTAAATTGGAATTCAAAAATGAATTTACAATTGCAGAATTTATTCTACAATTCATTATCAAAGCACAGAAATTTTTATTTCGATGCGCGTGGCTCTTGTGGTCCTCCATTCAGCCGCTCTATCACGTGAGCACACTGCTCCGACGTGCTACGGTTATGAGCCGAGTTACGCCGTGTCGCAAGTTTTGTGAGGTGTCTTTCTGATATTTAATGGATTGGATTACATTTTTTATTTCTGGCCGATATCCGATCCACTAATTTAGGTCAGTATCGGACCGATACCGATATGTAATATCGGATCGGTCCATCTCTAATCTAAACATCCCATGGCGTGGAGGGTCTTACCCACACTGCAAGCAGCCCAGGATTTTCATTTCCACATTTTTAGTGAAGGATATTAATCCAGAAAATCTTACTGATCATAGTAACCCTGAGCTCAGTGATTAGATAGATACTGCTTTTTATACTGTATTTCAGGGAGAAATTATACTGAAGACCAAACACAGCACATAGTAACTTATTAAACATCTAATTCAAAGCTATGTGTTGATACGCTGGTTTAAAGTCAATAAAGACTTCGTCTCATGAATTAGGAGCCTGGTTACATTCAGGCTACATCATTACTGAGAGGACAAGCCTTAAGTAACAAAAATTCACTTAATTTACAACCTTGAGAAGTTTCCAGCAGTAATTTTTGCATCAATGTGTGTGTGTGTGTGTGTGTGTGTTAGTCAAAGGAGAGCACGCTGAAGAATCCTTTTCAGTGCTTTTGCCTATGAATAGTGGAAATATTTCCTAATATCACGGTGATTTTTTTTACTGACCTTTATATTTGGCATCATTCAGTTCGACTCTTCATTCAGTCCAAAGCCCAATCAAGTATGCCTTTAATCTGCCTTTAAGGATATGCTAATGCTAATGCACAGTGCGTATTACAACAACTCCTCATATAATTGTGCAGTTTATCAGAGATAGGTTGAAAGGACGTGATATGTAAAGTCAGTGACAGAGATTTCAAAGTCAAGAACAAGTGTTTGCATTAAATATTCACTGATGCATGTTTCAAAGAATTGTGCCTTTTTTATGAAACAGTGTGATGAACTGCTTTAATCTTTTGGATATAGATCTGAGGAATTTGGCGATCAGCCCCCTAACGTGCTCTGTAGCATAATCAAGAACATTTTTTGCAGCAAGTTTTATCCTCCAGCAGGATAAGCATTATTTAGCTAGATGCTTCATGTCAAAGTAACATCAACATGAATACAAAGCCCAAGGTTTTCAAGAAGACTGTATAGAGCATCAACAATCCTCCAGAAGCTTGCCTTCCTCACATTGTCAATCCTACATCTGTTCCTATTGGAGGTGGACAAGCAGATGATGAAATGTCTGCTGCACCTGTCCAGGTTTTAATTTGTAATACACATTGATTTTCTTTGGATATTGGCTCGCACAAGCCAATGAAAATACATGCCAGCCTGCACTTCTCAGATGTATCAACATTGTCTACAGCCCTGTCTCCGATTAGCTTATTGTCTTTCCAGGAACAAACCACAGCATAACAGCAACACTTCAGAGATATTCTGACATTTATGTAATCATCACAATTTGACTCCTGTAACATTTACTCAGAGCCCAGTCCATTCATATTCTTTGTGTGTCAATTTCTGCTATTTTGTTAAGCCTGTTAGTGTTTAACATGCCCTTTAGCGTTGTGGTCAGAGGGAGGCAGAGCTCTCACACATGAATGCTTCTTTAGAACACAGTATCTGTAATCAGTGAGTGAAAACACAAAGCTCCCATTTCCAAGAACATTTCTTATCTGTAGATTTACCCCACGTGGAATTATACAAGAAAGATCAACTTAAAGCATTTGGGTTAATAAATGTACAGTCTTTTTCATCAATTCGGCTACCTCAAACATTTTACTCACCACTGAACCTAATACATTAATTTCCTGATCTGCCTACTGATCATAACTAGAACAAATTTTCTAGTTACACCTTTCTTTTAGCCACTGACAGCTATCAGTTGTTTCCATTCTTACCCCTACATTTAACCCAGATGTTTAACTTATGTTAAAAATCACCCAAGAAAGCAACATGCTGTCACTTTTGAGCCACTTGAAGGCCTGATGTAAAACATTATTGAAGCAATTCAATTCAGTTTTATTTATATCACGCCATGTCACAACCACAGTTGGCTCAAGGTGCTTTACAATGTAAGGTAAAGACCCTACAATAATACAAAAAAGCAGAAAAAAATCCCACCAATCATATGAGGAAGTGCTTTGGTGACAGTGCAAAGGAAAAACTCCCTTTTAACAGGAAGAAATCTCCAGAAGAACCAGGGAGGGGCGGCCATCCTCCGCGACCAGTTGGGGTTAGGGAGGTAAGACAGGACAAAGACATGAGCCAGAGGTTAATATTAATGGTAACACTTTATAATACGACCCACAGATAAGGCGCAAGTAGCCTGTACTCACATGCAATTTACAGGCAACAAGTCCGGTTTTTGCAGGAAACAATGAAACAAGTATACAATAAGTACAGTACCCCCTAACCCTAACTATATGCTTTAGCAAAAAGGAAAGTTTGAAGCCTAATCTTGAAAGTAGAGATAGTGTCTGTCTCCTGAATCCAAACTGGAAGCTGGTTCCACAGAAGAGGGGCCTGAAAACTGAAGGCTCTGCCTCCCATTCTACTTTTAAATACTCTAGGAACAACAAGTAGGCCTGCAGAGCGAGAGCGAAGTGCTCTAATAGGGTGATATGGTACTACAAGGTCATTAAGATAAGAGGGGCCCTGATTATTTAAGACCTTGTATGTGAGGAGCAGGATTTTGAATTCTGGATTTAACAGGGAGCCAGTGAAGGGAAGCCAAAACTGGAGAAATCTGCTCTCTCTTTCTAGTCCCTGTCAGGACTCTTGCTGCAGCATTTTGGATTAGCTGAAGGCTTTTCAGGGAGTTTTTAGGACATCCTGATAATAATGAATTACAGTAGTCCAGCCTGGAAGTAATAAATGCATGAACTAGTTTTTCAGCGTCACTCTGAGACAGGATATTTCTATTTTTAGAGATGTTAGGATAGGAAGTATTAGGGTTCATGAATGTTAATTAACATATAACAATTAAATTTAACTGCAAATTACAGAAAATTGAAAATGATTCATGTGTGATGGTAGTCACTGTCTTAAAAAAATAAACAGCGTGGTGACTATTGCAGTAGTGATGGAATTAGTCCCATGAAATGTAAAAATGTAAAGTATACCATTTTTATTAACTACATTTTGTACTACATTATTTTAAAAGCATCTTTCTTTGATGGGAGGATGAACCGAGTCCTCACATCAGGCATTAATAACCACTGATTTTGACAGCTGTTTTAAGCATTTCTAAATCTTACCCTAACTTTAATCCTTGCCAGTTTTTAGTAATGGCTTGAGGTGAGTGTGTATTTATTTAGTTAAAAGTTTAGTATATAAAGTTTAAAACTCAACATATGTTAGACAGCTTACTTAGCATTAGCAAGCAGCAGCATAAAACTGCCCTAAGAAATTCGAGTTTGAAGGAATTTTGAGGTTTTAGGTTCACAACTAGGTCAGGGGTGACCAACTCCAAGCCTCGAGGGCCGGTGTCCTGCAGGTTTTAGATGTGTCCTTGTTCCATGACAGCTGGTTTAATAATAATAATAATAATAATAATAATAATAATAATACATTTTATTTATAGGCGCCTTTCAGACCCTCAAGGTCACCTTACAGTAACACGTAAACAATACCATAAAAAACATTAAAAAAAATGTATATATAGCAAACATGGTAGATAAAATTTAGACATAAACAGTCATAAAAGTATAAAAGCAAATATAAAAACTGAGCAAGGTAAAAATGGCCTAAGACAGATCAGGTGTATGCAATTCTAAACAGATGGGTTTTGAGTAGTGATTTAAAAGAGGTGAGACAGTGTGTGGTCCGTAGAGCAAGTGGAAGTGCATTCCAAAGTCTCGGGGCAGAACAACTAAAGGCTCTGAGTCCCACGGTAGTCAGGCGAGCAGGTGGAACTGACAGAAGGGAAGCTGAAGAAGAGCGGAGTGTACGAAGGGGTGAGTATGTATGGAGAAGATTGGATAAATATGGAGGAGCGAGGTTATGAAGCGCTTTGAAAGTGAGAAGCAGGATCTTGAAATTGACACGGAGGTGAATTGGGAGCCAATGGAGCTGTTTAAGAACAGGTGTTATATGTTCAGTGGATCTAGTTCTGGAAATAATACGAGCAGCTGTATTTTGAACCAACTGCAGTTTATGGAGGGATTTATGAGGTAGACCATAGAGAAGAGAGTTACAGTAATCCAGACGAGATGTGACAAGAGCATTGACAAGTATGGCGGTACTGTGTGGTGTGAGTGAGGGACGAAGACGGTTAATATTACGGAGATGAAAGTAGGAAGACCGAGTGATATTATTTATATGTGCTGTGAAGGACAGAGTGCTATCAAGGATGACACCAAGACTCGTAACCTGAGGGGAGGGTGTGATAACAGAGTTATCAATGGATAATGAAGGACTGGTTGGAACTGTAGTCAGTTTTGATCTGGTGCCTATTAAAATGAATTCTGTTTCATTGCCATTAAGTTTAAGAAAGTTGTGCGTAAACCAGACCCTGACTTCACTTAAACAGTCAGAAATGGATGTGGGTGGGAGAGTAGCTGTGGGTTTGGAAGATAGGTAGAGCTGGGTGTCATCTGCGTAGCAGTGAAACTGGATGTTATGCTTCCTAAAAATATTACCTAGGGGTAGGAGATAGATGATAAAAAGTAAAGGACCCAGGACAGAGCCTTGGGGTACACCGGAATTAACTGGAGTAGATACTGATCTGTGAGGGAGCAATTGAACAAACTGTGAGCGGCCAGAGAGATAAGAAGTAAACCAGGCGAGTACTGTACCATTGATGCCAATAGATGCTAATCTGTGAAGGAGGATGCGGTGGGAGATAGTATCGAAAGCTGCTGTAAGGTCAAGGAGAATGAGGATGGATATAAGTCCAGAATCAGCTGCAAGCAGAAGATCATTGGTGATTTTTACTAGGGCCGTTTCTGTACTGTGACATGAACGGAAGCCGGACTGAAACTGTTCGTACAAGTTATTTCCAATGAGATGATGATGAACCTGTGTAGCCACTATCTTTTCAAGATTTTTTGCTAGGAAAGGGAGATTTGAAATTGGCCTGAAATTATTTAGATTGGAGGGATCTGAACCATTCTTTTTCAGTATTGGAGTTATTATTGCAGTTTTAAGGAACAGAACCAGATATAAGAGAGGAGTGTACGATATTAGAAATCAGTGGGCCAAGAGATGGGAATGAGAGTTTAACAAGATTTGTCGGCAGTGGATCAAGTTTACATGATGATGACTTTAAGTTAGTAATTATGGAAGATAGCTGAGTTATTGTGGGAAGTTCAAAATTGGATAGAGAGGATGACAGCTGAGAAGGGCAAAAAATGCAGATAGAACAATTGACCATTTCACAGGACGAGGGCAGTTGTTGATGGAGATTCTCAATCTTGGTTTAAAAAAAATTAAATTTGTTGCAAACTGCGGCAGAGTGTGTATGTATGGCAAAGGTATCTGGGGGTTTAACAATATTATGCAATGTAGAAAACAAAGTGCGAGTGTTTCCTTCAGCAGATTCAATAACAGAGGTGTAGTAAGCAGATTTAGCATGATGAATAGCTTCTTTATAGTGTTGTATATGGCTGAGATACATGTCCTTGTGAATAGTAAGTCCTGTTTTCCTGGAGAGATGTTCTAGGCGGCGTCCAGTAGCTTTAAGTTGGCGAAGTTCAGATGAATACCATGGCACAGAGCGAGAGAAAGAAACAGTTCGAGTTTTTTGGGGAGCCAAGGTATCCAAGAGGTTGATAAGTTCATTGTTATAGTGAGATACCAGGTCGTCTATGGAAGCTGAGGCATCAATGGTAGGTAAGTTATTAATGCCATGGGAAAGAGCTGATAGATCAATGCCCCTAATATTTCTAAAAGTAATTGAGCGGTTTTGTTCATTTTTGTATAGTGGGAGACTAGCATTGAATAAAACTAGTTTATGGTCTGAAAAAGGCATGTCCAATACAGCACAATTTTTAGGGGTGACACCGATACAGCAAACAAGATCCAAAATGTGTCCTTTGGAGTGTGTGGGAACGTCCATATATTGGTGTAAGCCAAAATTGTCCAGACAAGATATAAAATCTCTTGTGGCTGAATTTGATGGCTACATGACCTCCTCAACATGTCGTGAAGTTCTCCAGAGGCCTGGTAATGAACTAATCATGTGATTCAGGTGTGTTGACCGAGGGTGAGATCTAAAACCTGCAGGACACCGGCCCTCGAGGCCTGGAGTTGGACACCCCTGAACTAGGCTTAAGATAAATGGTTGGGGTTAGGCATTTATCTGATGGTTCGGGGTAAGGTAAGGTGCTCAGGAAAGCATTATCTCAATTCACTGTCCTCACTAACATGTGAAAATGTGTGCGTGTGTGTGTGTATTCCTTATACCTAGAGCTTAAGCAAGCCACTGCTGACTAACCTAGCAGACCAGTGACAGAGATAAGCGTAACATTTACTGATGAAACCTCAGTGCCAGCCTGCTTACACACACACACACACACACACACACACACGCAGTGCTCAAAGCCAGACTAGGATAAGCTGGTAATCTTGTGAGAGCAGCAGGATATCAAAATATCACTAACATGGTGAATCATGCATGTACACAGCAATGACCACAGCTCTGAGGGATCTCTGGCTGTGGGCGTGTGTGTATGTGTGTAGTCTTTGGACAAATAGCATGGTCTATTACAGATGCAGTTCAATAATAAGGCTATGAGTTTATACTAAGACACTGCCACTGTTTCCTGTCATAAGTCTCCACAGCTTGAATGATCTGATTGGACCTAAGGGGCTCAGTCTGGGTAAATATGACTTTCCACTGTTTTACTCACATTTTGCTTTGTTTTTCTTGTTCTGTTTCTATGTTCTTTTTTCTTCTTCCATCACTATCCACTCCACTCCTTCCTGGTATGATTTGGGTCTGTTACCCAGTGATTTTGAGTTTTTTTATGTTTCTATTTTTCTTTATAGAAATCTATTTCTCAGTTTTCATGAGCTTATATTTGTCTCTCTTTTTCCCTTAGTGTATTGGTTCTGTTCTTGGTCCCTATTTTTGTATGTTATATTGTTCTGCCCTTTGTGTCAAGTCTCCATTAGTGATGTTCCACTCGTTCAGTTATTTTGAGAATCCCTATCGCTTGTGTTTAGTCGTCATTTTTACTTTCCCTAGTCCTGTTTTCCACTTTCAATTTAAGTTTTATTCCCCAGGTGTTTCCTCTCTCTGCCCATCACTCTTCTCTGTATTCATAGTTGCAGTCTTCCCCTTTGTCTTCGTCTGACCATTTGATTTGTGGTCAACTGTTCTCCTTTTAATTTTTGTTTACCTTCTGGTTCAACACTAGGGATGGGTACACCAGTATCCGGTGCCATAATGGCACCGGTTCTGACATAAACAGTAGTAACCAGACCGAAAAGCAGCGCACATTACGGTGCTTTATTTCAGTGCTTTTTTTTTCTTGAGATGTCATACACTTTGGATTCTAGCCAATCATTTGACCTTTCCAAGATAGTAGGCAGGCCCAGGTACGTACGTTCTTTTAGAGCAGAGGTACAGATTAAAAATGCCCAAGGCAAAACGGTCAAAAGTCTGCTGTGCTTCACAGCAAAAGATGCAAACTCAGCAGCCTGCAACAACTGCTTTAAGCTGATACTGTGATACTGTGCAAAAGAGGTAACTCCTCGAATCTGATGAAACCCCTGGCGACGCATAGCGTTTTTTTAAAAGCCGAGAAATGCACTGTATTTGATAGCTTGCTGCAAGACCTCACACCGTGCACATCTACTGCGGGTGTGGTGCCTGTTATCGGACCCGGAGTTAGCAACATCCCCCAAGAACCCGAAGAGTAGAGTCCTGACCCCTAGCCCTGCCAGCGTAGCAGAAATGATGACTTATGATGATGGAAGCAGCAGCTGTTCTTCTCTGGGCGAGTAGCTTCATGTTATTCGTGTGTAATTTACGTTGAGTACGCTAACCACGTTATTAAATTAATGCACGTAAGGTGAACTAGCAAACACCGTCGTAGTTACATGTGGCTGTCTTCTTGTTTGATAGAGTGATACCATATATGCCCTATAGCTACAGAAAAGGCTAACATTGTTCTCTTTTTACAAAAAAAAAACAGCTAAACATGAGAGGTTTTAGGAAAAAGTTTGTGTTTTCCATTGTTTAAGCACCGATTCCAACCAAAGGAGGTATGTTGTATCAACAGAAAAGGCTAACTTGGTTACTTTTTGCAGAAAAAAAGAGACTGCTAAAAATAAAAACATAAGAGGTTTTTGGACAAAGTTTGTGTTCTCCATTCTTTAAGCACCGGTTCGAGCACCGTTTAAGCACCGGCACCGTTTCAAAAGTACCGGTTTGGCACCGGCATCGGATAAAACCTAAACGATACCCATCCCTATTCAACACTAGCCCGAGAAGCAATGACTCAGACTAAGTTCACCTATGTCTGCTTTTCGGTTCTCAACACAACACTACCATATTTCCTGCACTGTAAGGCGCACTTAAAATCCTTTCATTTTCTTAAAATTGACAGTGCGCCTTATAATCCGGTGCGCCTTATGTATGAATTCTGGTTGTGTTTACTGACCTCGAACTGATTTTCTGTAGTACACGGCGCTCAAAAATCTGTCAAAAAATGTTTTAGCACGACTTTGGTAAGCTACGAAGCCGCACCGCTTGATGGATTGTCGGAGCATTACGGCTACCATAGTCAGGAGCCTCGAGGAGTAATCTGGGTCCTAAACTCCGTCTGCTTCAGGTCCCAAAGTCAAACGAACACTGCAGCATCACTGAGAGTTAAAAACAGTCTAAATTCTTTCATCTTTAATAAAATGATCAGTGTTGCTGCTTTACCAGGTGTAACAATTAAGTTTAACATCCAGGCATCCATAAAAACAGAATTTATTACATTTAACAGAGTTAGAAGTTAGCAGGAAGTTAGTTCGCTAGCTTCCACCTAAACATGATATAGCATTTTCTGACTGAGAGATTTCTGAAAAAATTCAAACGTACAGCTTTGCTATCACTTCCAACATAAATGAAGACAGAAAACTAAACAGCAGTGACGTTTGTAGGGTTACTGAAGTTGGGCTAGCTGGTATATAATGATGTGCTACGTGATCGCTAGCGACACAGCTATGTTAGCATAACATAAACACAGTGAAGCTGGAGGATGAACGCTAACGTTTTCCACTCGATAAAAGTTAATGTGAGGGTTCCTGATAGTTAGGGACAAATGCAATCGCATGGCAGGATGCTGTAAACGGACCAAACTTCAGTCAGGAGAACAACTAAGATAATCCATCCACAATACGAGGTTAGTCATTAATATACTGCAACAACACGGGAATGGAGCAGCTGTGATAGAATACAGCATTATTGAATCAATGGTACAGAAGTGGAGGAAGCAAGAAGAATGAGTTGAATAAAGTTTGACTTATCTGACTGTTTTGTTTCATTTAATGCGCCTTATGGTCCAAAAAATACTGTAAATCTGCATGCCTTCTCACTATGACCAAGTGGTTGCTTATAGTAGATCATAAATATACATAAATATAAGGTTATATATATATTAGGGGTTCAACAATACTCGTATCAATATTGAACAGTTCGATACAGTGCTTTCGGTTCGGTATGCATATGTATCGAACAATACAAAATTTTTTATTTATTTTCTCAACTTTTCTTCTGACGATGCTGTCTGTGTTGAGAGCTCATTGGATCTGCGTTCGACTACTCCGCCTAGGCTGCACTGTCGAGTGCAGATCCACTGAGTGCAGCGCAAGCTAACAAGACATAAGTTAAGCTCGTTGCAACATGGCAACTGCCTCAACGCTACCCGAAATTGAACCTCCCCCACCCTCATTCAGATCCGGCGTTTGGAACTATTTTGATTTTCATGTGAAGCATTACCCTGATGGTAAGCGCGTCATGGACAAAAGTAAAACAGTATGTCGGATGTGCCACGCAATGCTCAATTACATTGGTGGGAACTAGTGCGTTAGCGCAGTTAGCTCGTTAACGTGTTCACGCCGTCCAGCCTCACGCACGGGGCGATCCGCTGTAACTCGTTAACGGAGATTTGTCGCGTTATGGCGTTAGTGTCATTTTAACGAGATTAACGCTGACAGCACTAGTGGGAACACAACGAATATGACTGCACATTTACGACAACATCATCCTAGTGCAAAGACAAGTGGAAGCAGACAAAAACAACAAGCACGCATGCTACAGACTTTACCCGAGTCATTTAGACAGCCGTTAGCACATGATTCTCCTTATGGGGACCTGATATGTTTAATATGCTGCTGAGAATACAGGGAGTGCAGAATTATTAGGCAAATGAGTATTTTGTCCACATCATCCTCTTCATGCATGTTGTCTTACTCCAAGCTGTATAGGCTCGAAAGCCTACTACCAATTAAGCATATTAGGTGATGTGCATCTCTGTAATGAGAAGGGGTGTGGTCTAATGACATCAACACCCTATATCAGGTGTGCATAATTATTAGGCAACTTCCTTTCCTTTGGCAAAATGGGTCAAAAGAAGGACTTGACAGGCTCAGAAAAGTCAAAAATAGTGAGATATCTTGCAGAGGGATGCAGCAGTCTTAAAATTGCAAAGCTTCTGAAGCGTGATCATCGAACAATCAAGCGTTTCATTCAAAATAGTCAACAGGGTCGCAAGAAGTGTGTGGAAAAACCAAGGCGCAAAATAACTGCCCATGAACTGAGAAAAGTCAAGCGTGCAGCTGCCAAGATGCCACTTGCCACCAGTTTGGCCATATTTCAGAGCTGCAACATCACTGGAGTGCCCAAAAGCACAAAGTGTGCAATACTCAGAGACATGGCCAAGGTAAGAAAGGCTGAAAGACGACCACCACTGAACAAGACACACAAGCTGAAACGTCAAGACTGGGCCAAGAAATATCTCAAGACTGATTTTTCTAAGGTTTTATGGACTGATGAAATGAGAGTGAGTCTTGACGGGCCAGATGGATGGGCCCGTGGCTGGATTGGTAAAGGGCAGAGAGCTCCAGTCCGACTCAGACGCCAGCAAGGTGGAGGTGGAGTACTGGTTTGGGCTGGTATCATCAAAGATGAGCTTGTGGGGCCTTTTCGGGTTGAGGATGGAGTCAAGCTCAACTCCCAGTCCTACTGCTAGTTTCTGGAAGACACCTTCTTCAAGCAGTGGTACAGGAAGAAGTCTGCATCCTTCAAGAAAAACATGATTTTCATGCAGGACAATGCTCCATCACACGCGTCCAAGTACTCCACAGCGTGGCTGGCAAGAAAGGGTATAAAAGAAGAAAAACTAATGACATGGCCTCCTTGTTCACCTGATCCGAACCCCATTGAGAACCTGTGGTCCATCATCAAATGTGAGATTTACAAGGAGGGAAAACAGTACACCTCTCTGAACAGTGTCTGGGAGGCTGTGGTTGCTGCTGCACGCAATGTTGATGGTGAACAGATCAAAACACTGACAGAATCCATGGATGGCAGGCTTTTGAGTGTCCTTGCAAAGAAAGGTGGCTATATTGGTCGCTGATTTGTTTTTGTTTTGTTTTTGAATGTCAGAAATGTATATTTGTGAATGTGGAGATGTTATATTGGTTTCACTGGGAAAAATAAATAATTGAAATGGGTATATATTTGTTTTTTGTTAAGTCGCCTAATAATTATGCACAGTAATAGTCACCTGCACACACAGATATCCCCCTAAAATAGCTAAAACTAAAAACAAACTAAAAACTACTTCCAAAAACATTCAGCTTTGATATTAATGAGTTTTTTGGGTTCATTGAGAACATGGTTGTTGTTCAATAATAAGATTATTCCTCAAAAATACAACTTGCCTAATAATTCTGCACTCCCTGTATACCCCAGAAGAAGCGTATAGTATAGCTTTTATTTTGGAAAGAGCCATTTCTCTGTAATAAACTCTCTTTTCCAAAGATGAGTGATTTCTCGATCTGATAGATTTCTTTATTTTTATTGTTTTGTTGTTTCAGCAACATTAAATTTAAAAACTGTACTTTTGAGTTAAAATATTTATTTATAATTTTAATAAATGACAAATTAAAAAGGCATGAACATTTTTTTGTATCGAAAAAATATCGAACCGAACCAAACCGTGAATTTTGTATCGTTGCACCCCTAATATATATATATATATATATATATATATCTGTATCTCTCTCTCTCTACATATATATATATATATATATATATGAATATAGATATATATCTATATCTATATACGTATATATATATTTATACATATATATTTCTATAAAACACCCAGCACGCCCATGCGGGGGGTTTATCCTTCAAGTTCGGGTCCTCTACCAGAGGCCTGGGAGCTTGAGGGTCCTGCGCAGTATCTTAGCTGTTCCCAGGACTGCGCTCTTCTGGACAGAGATCTCTGATGTTGTTCCCGGGATCTGCTGGAGCCACTCACCTAGCTTGAGAGTCACCGCACCTAGTGCTCCGATTACCACGGGGACCACCGTTACCTTCACCCTCCACAT
Source organism: Oreochromis niloticus (assembly GCF_001858045.2). Lineage (NCBI taxonomy): Eukaryota > Metazoa > Chordata > Actinopteri > Cichliformes > Cichlidae > Oreochromis > Oreochromis niloticus. The sequence goes on from NC_031966.2 coordinate 1,486,655, forward strand.
CCTCTCTAGCTCTTCTCTGAGCCCTTGGTATTTCTCCAGCTTCTCGTGTTCCTTCTTCCTGATATTGCTGTCATTCGGAATCGCTACATAGATCACTACGGCCGTCTTCTTCTGTTTGTCTACCACCACTATGTTGGTTGGTTAGCCATCACCATTTTGTCCGTCTGTATCTGGAAGTCCCACAGGATCTTAGCTCAGTCATTCTCCACCACCCTTGGGGGCATCTCCCATTTTGACCTCGGGACTTCCAGGTTATACTCGGCACAGATGTTCCTGTACACTATGCCGGCCACTTGGTTATGGCGTTCCATGTATGCCTTGCCTGCTAGCATCTTACACCCTGCTGTTATGTGCTGGATTGTCTCAGGGGCATCTTTACACAGCCTGCACCTGGGGTCTTGCCTGGTGTGATAGACCCCAGCCTCTATGGATCTTGTACTCAGAGCTTGTTCTTGTGCTGCCATGATTAGTACCTCTGTGCTGTCTTTCAGTCCAGCTTTGTCCAGCCACTGGTAGGATTTCTGGATATCAGCCACCTCCTCTATCTGCCGGTGGTACATACCGTGCAGGGGCCTGTCCTTCCATGATGGTTCCTCGTCTCCCTCCTCTTTCTTGGCTTTCTGCTGCCTGAGGTATTCACTGAGCACTCGGTCAGTTGGGGCCATCTTCCCAATGTATTCTTGGATGTTCGTTATCTCATCCTGGACTGTGGTGCTGACACTCACCAGTCCCCGGCCCCCTTCCTTCCGCTTAGCGTACAGCCTCAGGGTGCTGGACTTGGGGTGAAACCCTCCACGCATGGTCAGGAGCTTTCTTGTCTTTATGTCAGTGGCTTCTATCTCCTCCTTTGGCCAGCCTATTACCCCAGCAGGGTACCTGATCACGGGCAGGGCGTAGGTGTTGATGGCCCGGATCTTGTTCTTACCGTTCAGCTGACTCCTCAGGACTTGCCTGACCCTCTGCAGGTACCTGGTGGTTGCAGCTTTTCTAGCGGCTTCTTCATGGTTCCCATTCGCCTGGGGGATCCCCAGGTACTTGTAACTGTCCTCTATGTCTGCAATGTTGCCTTCTGGTAGTTCAATCCCCTCAATTCTGACTACCTTCCCTCTCTTTGTTACCATCCGACTACACTTCTCCAGTCCGAACGACATTCCAATGTCATTGCTGTATAGCCTGGTAGTGTGGATCAGTGAATCGATGTCTCGTTCACTCTTGGCATACAGCTAGATGTCATCCATGTACAGGAGGTGGCTGACAACTGCTCCGTTCCGTAGTCGGTATCCGTAGCCAGTCTTGTTAATGATCTCACTGAGGGGGTTCAGGCCTATGCAGAACAGCAGTGGGGACAGAGCATCTCCTTGGTAGATCCCACACTTGATGGTGATTTGTGCTATGGGCTTGGAGTTGGCCTCTAGTGTTGTACGCCACATCCCCATTGAGTTCCTGATGAAGGCTCTTAGGGTCCTGTTGATCTTGTACAATTCTAGGCATTCCAGTATCCAGCTGTGGGGCATTGAGTCATAGGCCTTCTTGTAATCAATCCAGGCTGTGCACAGGTTGGTCAGTCTGGTCTTGCAGTCTCGGCTGACTGTTCTGTCTACCAGTAGCTGGTGTTTTGTGCCTCTGGTATTCTTGCCAATTCCTTTCTGTGCCCCACTCATGTATTGACCCATGTGCCTGTTCATCTTAGCCGATATGATGCCTGACAGGAGCTTCCATGTAGTACTGAGGCAGGTTATTGGTCGGTAGTTGGATGGGACCGGTCCCTTCTTGGGGTCCCAGTGGTAACACTGTTACCTTCACCCTCTACATCTTCTCCAGCTCTTCTCTGAGCTGAGATGTTGCTGTCATTCGGTATCACTGCATCTATCACTACGGACGTCTCTTCTGTTGGTCTACCACCACTATGTCTGGTTGATTTTATATATATGTATGTCTTTATATATAGATGGGGGGGAGGTGGGTTGCATGAAAGAGAGTCTGAAAGGGAGAATGATGGAGAGCAGAAATTTAAATCATGCGAAGCAGAAGCTGATTGGCTCAAAGAAGGTGGGCAAGAATATGAATGGAGTAGTATAATGACATCAGCATGGATACTGACAGCGTGGGACAGTGGTAGACAACACCCAAGAAAGCAGACAGATTAGTGATTACAGATTTTCCTTATTGAACCCATGCATCATAAGCAGTTCCTTAAAAAGTGAGATTGTGACGAAGCTTCAGCATTAACTTTTTGGCTCCCACTATGTTGGTGTCTTGAAGCCAGAAGTTACTGTAGTAACATCAGATATCTATGCAACAGAATCCAGTTAAAATTAAAGTCAAAGCACTAGTGATGTCGGTCGCGAACGAAACAGATCTTAGAGCCGGATCTTTGAAGTGAACAACGTGAGCTGGATCCTTATTGGGAGCCGTGGGTTTTTTTTTTCTTTCTCTCACCCTCTCTCTCTCTCGCACTTTTTTTCCGCTTCACTCTGCACGCGGTTTGCAGTGTTTTGTGTTGTTTCACTTCAAATTTGTTTAAAAGGAAAAAGCTGAAAATTTAAATAGTTAAAAGTTGAACTGTAAATTGTTGAAATGTAAATTGTTGGTTTTTGTATTTTATAGTTTATTTATTACATTTTATGTGGAGTGAATAAATAAAAGTATATTTACGGTGGCCCCTAGAGACAAAGCACGTACAAACTCCAAAACACAACGGAAGTGCTCCAGGATGCTAGGGGCAGTGTTTAGCTTTTGTTACCTAGTGGCTATACAAAACAGGAAGTACCAACAACAGGATTTGGTGTGTGGTAGTAACAGGTAAATGAAGAGTTTTTTAAAATTATTTGAATATATATATATGAGTGTTTGTGTATAAATACACAGCCGAAAGAGCCGGTTCTCTAAAAAGAGCCGGAATTCCCATCTCTACAAAGCACTACACCTCAGAAATGTAGATGGAAAGCTTTTATGAAGGCTATAAGAAGAGTAATATAACTATAGTTCTGAGGCAAATATTTGCATTATAAATAATTGCAAAAATAGCATTAGGGCAGTTCTACCTATGGGCTCTGCCCTCCAAACTCTTAAAACTTAAATTTCCACCAATGCTTTACTGCTACCTACCTTAACAACAAGCAGTATATGTCACTAGCCCTTGGCATTCCCTAAATTTCCCTTTGGTTAGAGGGAAAACAGAATGCTGCACTGGGTGACAAAGAAGGGAGTCTCAGTGGGAATGCTGTTAACTTTAATCAAATGTTCCTGGTTATTCCTTGTATCTGAATACAGTTTAGCTGCAGTAAAAATCACAGACAAACTGGTCTCCAATTCACTTTCTCCCCAGCTTATCCAGATGGCACTTTATTTGTCATGAAGCTTATGGAGCTTATGGTTGTTACAACACAGCTGTCTAATTAACAACACACACCCATGTAAACAAATACCCCATGCTGTGACTTTGAAACCTTTAGTTTTAGTGTTTTTGAAGCCCTGCCACATGCGATAACTTTCTACCCTTCAATACCTGTTTCAATAAAGCTGCTAAGAGAGTGACATCTGGCAGCAACAAAAGCACATTTTACACATATTTGTCTACAAAAACTAAGCAAACATAATATTTTGAAAAAAAATATGTAAGATTAATTAGGGAATTTTTCCTTTTCTTAGGCATAATTCTGCTAATTATCATGTAAAAAAAAATCATAAATAAGCTGTGTGATATTATAAAACAGACTAATGGGACAGGAATACAGAGGTTTCAGAAACTGACTTTGAATTCTCTTAATCTTAAAAGTCAGATTGATGACAGCAAAGAGGATTCAGCTTTGACAGCAGAGCCACCTGTGAGTGTGTCAGTTTCCTGCAGCACTCGCTGAGCAGAGACTCTCATGTGCTTGATGACTTCTGTGTGCTTGGCTGCTGAATTCTCCTGTGGGTTGTTGGATTTAATGCGAGGAATGTGAGCAATGAATACCTGAGCCTGTGAAATGAAATCATTTGCTCGTTATTATGTTTTATTTCATGTACTACTTTTGCACAAATATAATTGGATAGCAACCTATCAAACATACCACAAGTGGTGGTGGTTTTTGGACATCTCCCTTTGGCTATCCACTGCACTCTTTCAGTTAGCGTGTGTGTGTGTGTGTGTGTGTGTGTGTGTGTGTGTGTGTGTGTGTGAATGTTTACTTGATTACACCTCTCTTCCTTTGATGTTTAACCAAGATAACAAGTGCCAATTACAGGGATCCCTGTTTGGAGCCAACCAGGAGGTTAGCCACATTTATACTGACAGGTGATGTGACAAGAGAACAGATAGTGACATATCTGTCCCCCGAGGTATTTACTGATGAGCTTCCATCAGTGTCAGTGAAGCAATTTAATTGTTCCCTGAACTTTCTGGGTTCTTTGTTTACTCAAATTCAAAATCATGTGTGACAGAGTAAAGGGCTGAAAGCATTTTCTCATTGGGGCTGTAGAGTCGCTGCTCCAGCCTGTGTCATTGTTGAAACTGCTGTGTTATGCAAGAAGAACTGTTCGGTAATGAGGTTAACTTTAGCCTTCAGTTGCTCTTCAGTGCATCATGGTTTATTGCTGAGCAGTCAGGGCCCAAGTCCAGAAACCGAATCACTCCGCAAGCACCATTAGACCATATTAAGAAGGATCAAGGCCGTCATTTGAAAGCTTGTATCCGAGGGGATGCCTGCATGGCCTGGTTTTCATTTCTCATGACCAATTTTCTGCTTTTGGTCTGGCAAGAGAGATTAGTAAAATGTTTCCACTCTGTTTCCCTCCTCTTTTCAATGCTGCCATCTCTTCCCACCATCTTCCTTTTTAAGTCTAGCTGTTGTTTACCCTTTTCTCCCTGACAGATGTTGCCCAAAGATAGCTGTCGAGCAAGGGACAACTTAGCTAGTTATGAGCATACACAAAGACATGAAAATCTGAGAATTACTAATCTGCTAGCTCTGTATCTCTTCTCTGTTCTGTGTCTGCAGTCTTTGACATTTATTCTGCTTGTCTAATACCACTGAAGTAAAGGGGATGGCATGATGTTCAGTGAATTATTCAGATGCAGGGAGCTAAAGCTGCAGCTCACCAGGCCCAGCCCTTTGACTTGATTCCCTCAGGGAAATGCTGAAATCAGCATGACCCTTCTCTTTACTTTAGTGTGACACAGACTCACACAGGGACATATGATACTGCACTCACAGGCTCGTTTATACGAGGAGTGTCCATGAAGCTACAACACATTTGTCAATTGAAAGAGGGGGTCAAAGACGGTAATGTGCCATGCATTATATACTTATAATGTACATGCATGTAATGACATAATTAGTAGATGATGACATAGATGGTGATGTTGAATGAGGTGTGAAGCACAGTATTTGACTTCAGCAAAGGCCGACCTGTCTAGCAACGCTGAACACTGTCAAAGGTCACAGAAAGAAACAAAAGGGGATGTTTTCACATTTCTTTCCTTGGTTAAGAAAACCCCTTTGCATCATCGAGCTTACTTAAGAACAGGAGTGGATCTAGAGAAATTTTCTTAGGTCTTAGTTAGATTTATAAGGTGTTTTTCTGCAAATTCCTCAGCAACTGTTATCTAACAATAAACACATTGTTTTTTGTTGTTTGGGGGGGGTTGTTTTGAATTTTTTATCACTACCTTTTGTTAGTTACTTAAGCTAGTAAAGTGATAATGATAGGTTTGTAGCTTAAACCTATTCGCTGGAACGTTCAAGACAATTCAACTACACAGCAAAAAGCATTGAACACCAAACAGAGCTCTTTATGATTCTCGTATACGAGGGAGAGAACTGGACAAATGCAGTTCCTTCGCTTGACCCCAGTTGCTCTCGTCCGCTCCCCGGTAACACTGAACTTTTATTGAGGTCACATGAATATACATAGGTTCATTAACATATGACGTCTACATACACACAAAGAGTACCCGGCCTGTGCGTTGTGTAAGTATGTATGTGTGTGTGTGTGTGTGTGTGTATATGTCTGTAGGTGTGTGTGTGTGTGTGTGTGTATGTCTGTATGTGTGTGTGTGTGTATGTCTGTATGTGTGTGTGTGTGTGTGGGGTCAGAATGTGACCCCATGAACGACTTCCCTAAACCTGCTGGTCTGGAAGTCCAGCAGTTCATCTAAATAAAAGGCACTTAGACTAAAACAGATATACGTGTGTTTGCTATACCATATATCAGAAGAGAAGATACAACCTTGCTCATGGTCCCAAGAGGTGTGTGATCTATGCCAGAACACTCTGGAGAGGAGTGAACGCACTCCCCTCTTCATGCTACACAGAGTTGTTACAGACCTCCTAGGATGAGACATTCTTTCAATCTACAAATGTTTATATACTTCTAAGCATATATGAGTAGATATTTCTAAGCATAAATGACTGTGGATACAGGTAGCCTAATATTCTGATTCTGAACCCTAGCGGGATGATAATACTCAATACCAATAATTTAATCTGCGTAAACAACCATATTTCCCATGAAACTGCAATTATTTGCAGAGCTATAATGAACATGTGTGAAAATACATGTTCAGGGCTTACTATTTTAGCTGTAAATCTCTCTCCATTGTATTCTTTATTTGTTGTGTTTGTCTTCCAGTTTGATCACCAGATAATAAGAAGCACATTACCACTTCCAAAACCATTCCTCTCTGGAGCAAACTGTCCTGCAGCAGTTCGTAGAAGGGCTGCCAGCAGGGACAGTAGCATGGGTTCCCTGAGACCAGGCACAGCCAGAGGACGACTGGGTGGGACAGCCAGAGAGAGGGCCAGTCTCAGCACCGAGGAGAAGCCTGCGAGTGGCATCTCCACCTTGGCCTGCTGCTTTGGGGCAGGGTTCAAGGTTATCCACTAACCCTACTATAGCTCCATGGCTCCCAGCAGCTGCAGACACTGGTCCCCTCTCACTGAGAGCAGCATGAGTGCCAGAGCAGATGTGCTGGAGGTGCAGGTGACTGGGACATTTTCACCAGAATTGCCCATTCCTGATAATTTACTCCACTGAAGATTTCCCACAAGAGCAGTCTCATGATCATCAAATGGTGTGGCCTGACCCAACACTATCACTTCCACATTTTTTAATGACAGGTTATATCGAGTGAGTCATGACACTCGGATGCAGGAAGAGTACACCCAGTTCTAGGTACCGAAAATAAATTTCCAGTCAGCACTTTAGGTCACATGGGATATGAAAAAACTCTGGAATGAATCATTGGCCGGCATTCAGGTTGATCTGCGCCGATGTCCACTAGTAAACCAGCCTTCCATTCCAAAAGCAACTTTGTGCCTTTTACTGTTAATAGAGGTCCCTAATTGGCAAGGACCTCCTCAGGCCATTTCATCTGAGTGGATGGGGATAATGCCCTAGCACCCTGAGAGTTATGAGTTGGTGGAGCCATTGAATAAAACTAATAACGCCCATAAATTGTAAGTTCATTCATGCTATAATATGATATAATATCAACCTCCTTAAAGCATGGAGCTGAAAGTGCTTCTCTGGTGGCCCTGGTTAAAAAATGAGATACTGTTTTCTCACAACACTAGATTTAACCAAGGGCTATTGGCAGATTCCCTTGTCTCCATAGCTTTCTCCACTCCACCTTGGTCTCACTTCTTTTCATCTTGGTCAGAGCCCCCACCACTGCCCAACATCTTATAGACCGGCTGCTGCATCCGCATGCTGCATATGCTGCCTACCTGGATGATGCCATCATCCACATTGACACTGGGGCGGAGCATATGCAGCGGCTGACCATGGTCTTGGAGTCTCTGAGGCAGGCAGAGCTCACAGAGAAACCCCCAAAAAGTGTGCAGTTGGACATAGAGAGGTACAGTATCTGGGGTACCACTTAGGAGGGAAGCAGGTGTGGTCATAGGTGGTGAAAACAGCAGCGATGGCATCCTCCCCCATCTCCGAAGACACGTCGTCAAGTGTGGCTTGTGCAGGGGCATATGTCTGTTGACTGTAGACAGGCGCTGTGGAAGCTGCTTGTAGTGCGAGGTCAGTTGTTTGCAGTGGTGGTAATAACGGCGTTACAAGCAGAGGTGTGGACTCGAGTCACATGACTTGGACTCGAGTCAGACTCGAGTCATTAATTTTATGACTTTAGACTTGACTTGAAAAAAGGTTGTAAGACTTGTAACGTCGGGTTGTGTTTAGTGGTTGAGAGGAGGCGGCAAAACACTTAGCAGGCTAGTCAAAAGAATACACGATCACACTGGTGCTAGGAATTCCACAGCGTGTCCTTTAATGCACATTCTCTTCTTCAACCATATAAGCCCGGTTGAACGGCTGCAGCTTAACAAACATAATGCGCAGTGTTCGTACAACCCATACGTTGCAAACAAAAAGAAAAACAAAAGAAAGGTCTCTCCTCATGCACTAGCGTGCAAGCACATGTCCAGAGAATCACAGAGAGAGAGCAGTGGCACAACCTGATGACACCATCAACCCTCGACCTGAGTGTCTTAAAGGGACACCACACCATTGTGGCTGTTACAGACTTGTGACTTGACTTGGACTTTTACACCAGTGACTTGGGACTTGAATTGGACTTGAACCTGTTTACTTGAAAAGACTTGATATTTTACCCAAATCTAAAATTTAACATACATATTATATAAAAAGTGCGGACCATTAATTCACTTTATTCATTCATTCATTCTTACCACACTCCGTATGTATGTGAGCGTGGGCTGTAGCACAGCCAATCAAATTAACCAGATTTGAAAAAAACAAGAACAAAAACGCTCGAGCCAAAAATGTTTCCAAGAGTAATTTCTTTCGGGTACATAAACTACGAAGTAGTCAACAAAAAACGAAATGCAATATGCAAAACATGCCAGAAGAGAATCACAGACGGAGATGGAACAACTTCCAACTTTGTCCGACATTTGAAGTTGCATAAAGAACGGTAGGTGGTGCTTTTTTTTTTTGCTACGATGAGACAGCTGACTTAGCTAACTTCATCTTATTAGCAAATGTTCTTCGGGCTACGTTGATGATACTGTTTGGCTTTAACAGGTATGATATGTTTGTCATGCTATTTTAAATCCGGTCCTGCAAGCGCATCCAAGAATAACATGCAACTTGTTAGCTCAGAATTGTCGGTGAATGGTGAGCAGGGTCCGTTTCAGAAAGTGGGTTCTGTAGCTGTACTCAGTCTCTCTCCGTCTCCTCCCCATCATTAACCCCGTAGATTTAACCCAGTTTAGACTGACAAATATTTATTTTACCATCACATCACAATTCAAAATCACTGTGTTTAATTTGCAATTAGTGTATGGTCGTGTTTAACTTTTGCATGTCTGAGCCTGGGAAAAAATTTTTTTTTGGTTAGAAAATCTGGCCCACCTTAGTGTGTAATTGAGTAGTCCTGCTATACATGGCCTTTTTCTTCTGTCATTTATGTCAATACATCAAATAAAATACTTTGATCTTATATTATTAGCTGTTGTTTATTTGCAAAGGTTATTCTCAACAGGGATGCTAGACAAAAACGGCGTTTTCTACAGACAGCCTAGCATACGCTCTCCACTTGCGAGTGAAAAAAGAAAAAGAAAAAACACCCCTTCCCTATTGGTGTTAGAGTTTACCATGTCAGCCAATCAAAAAAATGATAAGGCAACATGTGACATTTGGTTGTTTAGGGAGAAGGGGAAGTTTTTAGGAGTGACACCCGCGACGGAAAGCGGGCGAGCGAAAGAAAGAGAGAGAGAGAGTTTTCATATGTGAGACATTAGTGACGTTTAGCGTGTTTGGAGGCTATAGTTAGTTTGTTGTGTAGTTATTGTTTTGTATTGTGTGTCGGTTAGACTGCTGAATTTCATATTTGATCTAAAAAAGCTGTCAAAGGCAGATTCCAGTGTAAACGCTGTCTCCACATAGAAAACTGGACTGTTGCACCTCCAGTTGTCAGACCTGCAGGGTTTAGGCCTGTGGGGTTCTCCTCTGTCTTATACTGAACACAAACTACATTTTTTGGACTGGCACAAATAATTTGTGTGCCTTCTTATTTGATGCAGCACACCTGATTGTTCTGTAAATAGATTTAAATGGTTATATAAAAAACGCCTGAGGCCTTGGCTGCATTTTTAGGTAAATAGTACCATATAACTTTGTTGTTTGCAAAACTTGTGCATAATTTTTAGAAATGTACAATTTCTATTTGCATTTCAAGTTATGAAAATGATTCGTTAAACATGTAAAAAAATATAACTTTTTTCTACTCGGATTCTGAATTTTTTGTCTGAATTTAGATCAACTGTGTTAATATAGTATACCAAAATGAAAAAAATAACTCAAATTTCAGATATTTGAGGTTGTGCTGAAAATAATGATACCAAACAAGGCAAGAAAAACATATTTTAAAAGTGAAATATAGAGGTAAAATCAAAAGTAGTCAAGAACGGCCAATTATACCCGGGACCCCAGAGGGTTAAAAAAAAGACTTGAAAGGACTTGAAATTCAAAGTTTCGAACTTGGGACTTGACTTGAAAGTTGTCTGTCTTGACTTGCGACTTGACTCTGACTTGCTTGACTTTACTTGAGACTTGACTTGTGACTTGAGGATAAAGACTTGGGACTTACTTGAGACTTGCAAAACAATGACTTGGTCCCACCTCTGGTTACAAGTAACGGCGTTACTTTTTTCAGTAATGAGTAATCTAACTAATTACTATTCCTAAGGTTACAACGCCGTTAGCATAGATCTGGGACGTCTTCTTCCACTGAAATACTTTTGAAAAGCACGCCGGGAGCATTATACGGGTCGGTAATATTTAACCTATTTAGTTTTTTGATATGCAGCTCGATGTCATGCGAATTAAAGTTAGATGAATACTCCGATGGCTTGAAAGTTTCTGCAGTGCTGCTTACAGTTACGCTGTTCATGTTGCTGCCAAAATGGCCACCTGACAACTAGTAATCACGTGGGGTCCGGAGCTTATTTTGGTTCCTGCAACTGGTCCATCAGGTTATTGTCTCCCTAGAAACACTTCCATTGTGTTTTTTCCTATTTGTGTTTTGTTTTTTCCTATTTCCATTGTGTTCTGTGTGCTTTTGCAGCATTTTTCTTATTGCTGGTGTTTTCTTAAGTTGCAGTCCGTTTGGCCTCTCAGGGCCACCGTATTAAAGAGGTAATTGAGGTGCTTTTATTTTTTTATCCTCCACATCCCACAGAGGAGATAACCAGGGAAAAGTGAGTATTGCAACATCTAACTTGTCAGCTAATGATTAGTTGCATACTTCATTGTGTACATTAGTAACAGATTACTACCCAAGTAATAGTCCAATCTTATACAAAAAATCTTTTTTTTCTTTTAAACATAAATGGCTCAAGTATTTCCATATTACTGCAGGTCATTGTGTAGTGTAGAGGTGAGGAACAGTTTGCATATATTACAGGTTCTTCTAAAAAAATTAGCATATTGTGATAAAGTTCATTATTTTCTGCAATGTACTGATAAAAATTAGACTTTCATATATTTTAGATTCATTACACACAACTGAAGTAGTTCAAGCCTTTCATTGTTTTAATATTGATGATTTTGGCATACAGCTCATGAAAACCCAAAATTCCTATCTCCAAAAATTAGCATATTACATCCGACCAATAAAAGAAAAGTGTTTTGAATACAAAAAAAGTCAACCTTCAAATAATTATGTTCAGTTATGCACTCAATACTTGGTCGGGAATCCTTTTGCAGAAATGACTGCTTCAGTGCGGCGTGGCATGGAGGCAATCAGCCTGTGGCACTGCTGAGGTGTTATGGAGGCCCAGGATGCTTCGATAGCGGCCTTAAGGTCATCCAGAGTGTTGGGTCTTGCGTCTCTCAACTTTCTCTTCACAATATCCCACAGATTCTCTATGGGGTTCAGGTCAGGAGAGTTGGCAGGCCAATTGAGCACAGTAATACCATGGTCAGTAAACCATTTACCAGTGGTTTTGGCACTGTGAGCAGGTGCCAGGTCGTGCTGAAAAATGAAATCTTCATCTCCATAAAGCTTTTCAGCAGATGGAAGCATGAAGTGCTCCAAAATCTCCTGATAGCTGCATTGACCCTGCCCTTGATAAAACACAGTGGACCAACACCAGCAGCTGACATGGCACCCCAGACCATCACTGACTGTGGGTACTTGACACTGGACTTCAGGCATTTTGGCATTTCCCTCTCCCCAGTCTTCCTCCAGACTCTGGCACCTTGATTTCCGAATGACATGCAAAAGTTGCTTTCATCCGAAAAAGTACTTTGGACCACTGAGCAACAGTCCAGTGCTGCTTCTCTGTAGCCCAGGTCAGGCGCTTCTGCCGCTGTTTCTGGTTCAAAAGTGGCTTGACCTGGGGAATGCGGCACCTGTAGCCCATTTCCTGCACACACCTGTACACGGTGACTCTGGATGTTTCTACTCCAGACTCAGTCCACTGCTTCTGCAGGTCCCCCAAGGTCTGGAATCGGTCCTTCTCCACAATCTTCCTCAGGGTCCGGTCACCTCTTCTCGTTGTGCAGCATTTTCTGCCACACTTTTTCCTTCCCACAGACTCCCCACTGAGGTGTCTTGATACAGCACTCTAGGAACAACCTATCTGTTCAGAAATGTCTTTCTGTGTCTTACCCTCTTGCTTGAGGGTGTCAATGATGGCCTTCTGGACAGCAGTCAGGTCGGCAGTCTCACCCATGATTGCGGTTTTGAGTAATGAACCAGGCTGGGAGTTTTTAAAAGCCTCAGGAATCTTTTGCAGGTGTTTAGAGTTAATTCGTTGATTCAGATGATTAGGTTAATAGCTCGTTTAGAGAACCTTTTCATGATATGCTAATTTTTTGCGATAGGAATTTTGGGTTTTCATGAGCTGTATGCCAAAATCATCAATATTAAAACAATGAAAGGCTTGAACTACTTCAGTTGTGTGTAATGAATCTAAAATATATGAAAGTCTAATGTTTATCAGTACATTGCAGACAATAATGAACTTTATCACAATATGCTAACTTTTTGAGAAGGACCTGTACATTAACACTTGGTATTTTGCTTTGTATTGTACTTCAAACAAATTAATCTGGCTTCTTGATTTTTTATTGAACTGTAGTGAATCATTACAGTGTGGTTTTGCAGTCTGTTAAAATCACTCCGCCACTAATGACTCACTTTACAAGAGTGTTCACAGCTAAAGTTGGTGCCATAGAAGCAGAAGCTTTCCTTTAAGCCCAATTACAAGTTTGCTCAAAACCCTTAGAGTCCAATTCAGTAATACAGTTAAAACCACTAAATATTTAGATGATTAATTGCCTCTAAACTGCAGGAACAACAATAGCAAACCATAGAGCAGCCACCCAGACATAACACGATTGGGAAAGCGGCCTTTAAATTGCCTCATGCAATGTGCAATTCTCAGTGTTGTTTTGCTGTCTAGTCTTGAAATATTAATGTACATTGTTTTTTCTCCAGCTGAATGCTTTGTGCTCAGACATTTGCATTAGAGTATTTATTGCATTTCAGCTCCTTCCAAAGCAAACTGATTGCTTTCTGCTACTGGGGGCGAGACTAAATGTCCTTGCTGGACCACAAGTGTAATTATTTGGCATTGCCACCAGTCATTGATGTCTCTTGTCTTTTACTGGAGTGACAGGAGGTTAATCCAAAAACCCAGGATTCCATTCTTACACACATACCTACTTACTCCTCTTGGTGTAAATTTGACACTTGTCATAAAAATCTTACCCCTACACTCCCACCTACCCCCAGTGAAAGCAGTAATAAAGAATTATACTTGAATCAAGTGTTATTTAGTTTTTTGCTTTAATTTTTTTCTTTTGCAGTGTTGGTAAGTAATATTAATCGATGATGATCTGCATGATGCACACACAACCAAAAGGTATGAGTAGAACAGCTGGCCTGCCTTCCAACACTGTAGCATGTTGGGAAATACTGTCCATATTTATGTGTTCTCAGAAATCTGTAGAGCATAAACAGATGTTCAGAATGCTGTTGGCATCTCCTGCTGTTCCCCTAATCTCACCACTCCCTTCTTCCTTCCTCTAACTCTATTTCTATTTATCTCGATCTTCATATTCATTGCTCTTGCTCTCTTTATTAACTTTCTTCTTCCTTTCTCTCTCTTGGACACAATGTACAGGAGCTGTTCTTATCTCTCCACCATATAAATGCACCTCCACGCACACACATCCCTTCCTGCCTTCCACCCTTCTATCAACCATTTCCTCTGGGCCTGTTATGGTGTAGCGCACGCCAATGACAGATAACGATTGGGCTAATTAAACTAATCAATTTTTGTACACAGTTCACAAGGGGCCAAAGAGGCAGAGGAGAAAGTGGTGGAGCCAGACAGCTGGCATGAGAGGGAAGAACAGAGTAGACCTACAAACAGAGACAAGGAGCCATGACACAAAGATGCAGCCAAGGTTTAGATTCAGCACTTGCTGTTTGTGCACAAGCTCAGTTTATTTCTGCTCAGTTCGAGTAAATTCAAATCAGTTTTATTGTGGAGCAGTAAATATTTCAGGGTCAACCTAAAACACTCACAGTGAGGTTGACGACACAGTTTGGGCCCTGCACTCACAATTTTGAGCCATCTCATCTAATATCTCCACCTGCTAACAATATTATCTCCTTGTAGCAAAAGACATTAATGTTTTCCACATTATATATTGTACAGTTTGCAAAGTAAATTGTGTACCACAGACTTGTTCATTCACATTTGTGTGACTCATTTAAATATTATTTTCCTGAAAAGCATGAACATAAGCTATGATGTCATGATGGCGCTGTTCACAACTCTCAGTTACTAAACTGACACAGTGCCTCTTCAGTAAATCCAGCAGCGTTTTAGTTCATAAGGTTTTGCGCCCCACTATTCTAAATGTTACCTTGTCTTCAAAATTCCAACTTGTGTATGATGGGAAATTTTTGACAGGGTGTTCTCGTATGGCGTTATTTTTGTGCCACTATTCTGAGCGCACGTAAAAAAAAAATTGCAGGTGCAAGTGTTGCATTTTGAGGAGAAATTTATTTTGAGCAAAGAAAAGCTAAATTTGAGTGAACAAAATTCATTGCTGCATGCAAAAAATGTATTTCAGTGTTTGCTATTATCCACACAATAGCAGCCCCTCTTGCTCAGTTTTTTGCATTTGCGCTTGCTCACAATGTGTTTCTTGCGCTCTCAACATTTCTGCCCGTACGCGTTCAACTCTTTCTGTACACCGTTATATTTGTGCCACAAAACCAGCCAATCACAGACCTGGATGCAAAAAAATCTGATTGGCTGTTTTGGTCTCCAATCAGCTCGAAATGACGAAATGCAATATCCCACAATCCATTTAACAGTATAAACAATGAAAGGTGGTGGATTAGCCAGTTAGCCAGAAAAGTAGCAACACCACACTGTAAAAACATCTTCCTACACAAAAACACTTTTGTGGTCTACAAACACGAACACTCGACTAACACCTCCAAGCTGGTCAGGAAGGAACAGCAGAGACTCTTCCTCAGAAAGTTGAAAGAGCCTAAACTTCCACAGAAACTTCTGCTAAACTTCTACATGGAACACAGACAACAGTGTGGTCTGCCAGTCACTCTGCTTTAGAAAGGGAAGATCTACATGGATTGGTAAGGCAGCACAGCTCATTGCACCTTCTCCAAGCTAATCCATTCTGTTCTACTCTGTTCATTCTTTAAAGTTTGTACTGTTCTGTCAGTCTTTATTTCAAATACGGCACAACTGGTAAAAAAACCCCGGAGTCATTAGAACATGCAAAACATCAACTGAAATGTTGAGATCTAATCTTTAGAAAAACTATTTATATGAAATTCCAAACTGCTTCTATTTGACTAAATTTGCAATGATAGCATACGTTGCAAATGTAATTCATTCCTCTGCGCTCTACCCAGCACATCAGTGCCTTTGAAATGAGTTTGTAATCCTTACATGCATCAAGTGCAGTTCTCTACTTGGATGCACAACATTAGAGAGCTGATTTATGTTTTGCATTTTCTCATTGGACTTTTAATTTTAAGTGTGTTTGATGGACAGAACCACAGGCTCCTACACACACCGTCACTGAAGCATTGGATGGACTGACTAAGCTAAAGCTGCAGCTGTTATATTTTAAATTATAATGACTTCTAGAGGAGGAAACTTAGAGAACAAATTAGCCGCCCAAAACGGTTAGACTGGACTTTAGATAGAAAAGTGTCCTTTTCTTCATGTTATTATTTATCATCTGTCTAAAGAAGGAATGCCCCTGACACCAATTTAGACTACAACACCAACAAAAAGCACAAGTGACAGATTTGCTGCTTGTGCCCCTTCTACCCCTGGCCACGCCTCGCTTCTTTGCACACCATGTAAAAGAGCAGTGCGCTCATGCCCTGATCAAGAGCTTGTCCTTGACCAAGACACAGCTCCAGGACGAGAGCTGGTCTCCACAAAACTGACTAGCATCTCACAACTTGTAGTTAGGAAAGGTCAAATAATAAGGACAAGCTTCCTCTGAGGGAAACAAACTGAACCAAGTGCCTTGCCTTTGCCCTGTCATGTCCCTGTGCCGAGCCTGCTGTAGACTCTATATATACACCCAGTGGCAAGGGCATACAGAAATATTTCTAATTTTCTAATGCCTTGAAGGCAGAGGTGCTTATTAATTTATTAAAAAAGCAATGTACACCATTATACGCCCCACCAAAAAAGACTGGAAGCCTTTGAGTTTTAAATTACACATTTATATTAGAGTAATAAGTGGAAAGGTTTTGTCACTAATATTAGGAATAATGCAAGCTTAATATTGCCGTTAAACCTGGTGAATTCATGCAGCTTCAGTTTTTATACATTTGTTATTTATCACTATCCTCACCTTGGTTTCAGTCTTGGACAAAGTCGTATTCTTGCTTTGGTAATGAAATCAATCTTATATTTTTAAAAGAATAGACAGAAACCACCGAGCCGTTACTGCTGCATATTTGATGCGGGGCTGTGTCAGCGTAGCCCCCCATCAAATATCTGTGAAAGAGACGATTCACACAGATACACTGATTTAACTCTATTATGTTTATGTAGCTAAAGAACATCAGAGGGCTCTTGACATTGTGAGGAGGAAACATCAGTGACACGGTGGAGCACAGTTTTTCTTTTTGTATATTAAATGCTGTGTTTTGACAGCTTAGGATAGGGTAGGAAAAAAACCTTTCAAACTTTGCTTCTGTGACCAGAACAATGGTTATGGTTAATAAATGACAAATAACAAAAGCAACGTTATTTTCTCTACTTTTCTTATATAACCTGATTCTTTCTGCAGCAAATAAAAACCTTTCCCAACAAAATGCTGGTTAAATTCAATCAGCTACACTCGAGTCTCACAGAGTCAGGCCACTGTGTGTACCATCCTCAAACACGCTGCATAGCAAGCATATCTGACACACAAATCTTTGTAAGTTTTCGTTCTTGTTTGTTATGTATAAGCCTGTCATGCTTGGATATCTAAAGACCCTTCTGTTTGTAGCAGAAAGGTGAGTCTGTGGATAGAAAGAGAGCTTAAGCTCCCTTCAGCTAATGAGGGAAGAGCCCTCTCCCAGTAGGTGATATCAACGAGGCCCAGGTTCCTTCTCCATCACCTGACCAGGCCTCCAGCTGGCTGGGGCCACAGAAGGTGCTGCTACCTGCAGATGTTGTTTACTTGAGGATAGGACTGTGTCCACCAGGCAGCTCTTTCTGATTCCAGCCATCAGGGTTTGGCAGATAGTCCGGTCACGGCTGTGACTACACCACACAGCAGAAATGTGGATCAGCATCTGTTTCTGAGAGCTGAAATATTTGGAACTTTTGTTAAACATGTTTGCTCAGTGCTAATGCCCTCAGCTGTAGAAGAGTGGCTGGTTTATTTCCACAGAGGATTACAATGTTAAGTAACTTGGTAAACGGCAATAATGTAAAACCCACTCACAATAGCATAACTGGGTCTCATAATCCTTTGACTGTTGGTTTCACCATCTGTGTAAACTTGCAGCATTTTGGGAAAATTCAGATATAAACAAAAAGCCTGAAACCAAGTAGGACTTATTCCGCCAACCACTGTTCTGTTCTCCATCAAAGACAGAACTCTGAAGTCTTTGCTGATGTTACCAGGAGTAATAAATTGTTTTTTATTACAGATTGTAAGATATTGTTCCCATATCAACAGCAAAAAATATGCTGACATGTGACCTCTCTCCTTCTTCTTTTCATTCTGGCTTCTCCAGGTGTCCTATGGATGTTACGATAAATAAAGGGAATTTTACGTTTTGATATGTAGCAGCGGAAACAAGATTGATCCTACATTGGGTATACATATTAGACATTAAACGTCTTTCCCAAGACATTACTCCCATACTCGCCTCTGTCAGTGCGCCCCAGGGCAGCTGTGGCTACAATGTAGCGTGCCATCACCAGTGTGTGAATGTGTGTGTGAATGGGTGAATGACTGAATGTAGTGTAAAGTGCTTTGGGGTACTGAGTAAAGCGCTATACAAGGGGCCATTTACCATTCTTGACAAGAATATAGTGTCAGGGCATAAATCACTCCAAAATCAGATCGTCACTGTTTCAGGCTTGAACACCACACTGTTTAAAAATGCAGCACCTGGAGGAATCTCCTGAAACCCACACTTATTAATATTTCTATTAAATAAAAAAACATTAAGTTGAAATAATTAATGTAAGCACAAAACAGCTATTAGTTCTCTGTATGAACGTTCATAGATTCATCAGAATTTTCCAGTAAAACACTTTATTCCTGTTTTTGAAAATGAATATACCTTTTTTATATTATTGTTGTTGTTTTTACTGTTAAAGAATAACAAACAATAAAAAGTGGAGACATGACAAGCTTCCTAAAGGCTGACCTGTATTTTTTACCTTACCTTTCCATAGCAGGAAATGTGGCAATCTGGGCCCTACATCTTTCAACTATGATGTCACTTGACACAGCAGATACTCTATTTATTGGTAATGTGCAATGTTGATGGTTTTAAGCAGCAGTTCTCCCGGTTCTCTGAAGGTGTTTCTTTGAACAGTGCGCAGTGGTGGGTGGTTCTCGGGTATCTGGAATCTTGGGCCCTGACCTCAGCTTGTGCCGGGGTCGGCTGTGCACTGTCTTTCCTTTGCCTGGGTGGACACAACGTCGTCATTGAGATTTGTGACTGCAGGTCTTCAGTACTCCTGGGAGCCCGTTGAAGGCCGGGGTCTCTGGGCCATCTGGGTGTCAGTTATCTTTATCCTTGACTTTTCCCCCCTTTCTTTTTTCTCTTTCTTTCTTTCTTTTGTTTCTCTATTCCTCTGCCTTCTTATACCAACCTGGCCTTCACCTCCTGTCTGCACGGACATCATACCCACTCTTATAATAATGTGGATAATGAAATAAAATAAACAAACAGGACACCTAGTCCAGCCATAACTATAAGATTTATCAAATGTTTTAAGGCTAATATTAAAAGTAGAGAGGGTGTCCTCTCCTGAATAAAAACTGGGAGCTGGTTCCACAAACGAGAGAGCTGAAAGATGTACGCTCTGCCCCCATTCTTGGTTGTGGCTCAGGTGGTAGAGCAGATCAGCTACTGATTGGAAGGTTGGTGGTTCGATTCCTGGCTCCTCCAGTCTGCATGCCAAATATCCTTGGGCAAGATACTAACCCCAAATTGCCCTCCGATGCGTTCATCGGAGTGTGAATGTGTGTGAATGCTTATTAGTTGCACTTGAGTTTAGAAGTGCTTGTATGAGTGGGTGTGATTGGGTGAATGAGGCATGTTGTGTAGAGCGCTTTGAGTACTCCGGGAGAGTAGAAAAGCGCTATATAAGAATCAGTCCATTTACCATTCTACTTTTAAAGACCCTATGGTCTGAGAGCCAAGGTGTTGTATTGGGTTGATGCAATACTATGTGGTCAGTAAGGTAAGATGGGGCCTGATTATTCAAGACCTTTTATGAGAAGAGAAGGATTTTAACTTTAGTACAACAGAGAATGCAGTAAAACATGGTTGATCTTGTAAAAACTGATGAAATAATGATGCGGGAACGTCACATTTTGATCCACTATGTGTGCGCCAACAATTTCTTGTCTAAAATAACTGCTAATGTCTTTTTGTCCTTGGTAATATGTTAACACACTGCTGAATTCCTCACATGACCACCATACCTAAACTTCAGAATTTATAATGGTGGTCACGCTCGCTAATGATCAATTAAATACGTGCGTTTGATTAGCAGCAGCTGGCAGCTGCTTACCCTCTTAATTCCCATGGGAACAGCATGGGTATACTTAATTTTTCACACAATTCAGCATTATTGCTTATTAATAAATAATATTAATAATAATGACAGTGAAATATGCTAAATGCGATCGTAGTTTTTACTACATGCCTCAGTGCTTTTTTTCTGTATCTATACCTTGTTTCACATTCGCCCACACACTCACACTTGGATGGATATGTCAGAGGCAGCTTGGAGTGTAGTATCCTACCAAAGGATACTTGGTCATGCAGACTGGAGTAGCCAGTCTGATCTACTAAGCACCAGCTCTCCAATTAGTAAACAATCTACTCCACCTCCTGGGCCACAACTTCCACTTAATTTGCTGTATTTTGCTGTTTAATTGAGGTTTTATTTATGTAACTTTAGGACATTCTAGGGTGCACAAGTTTTTTGTTTGTTGTGGTATTTATGATGTCCTGACATGTAAAGAACTGAAGTAGAGTCTATTTTCCTTTTTCAAACACAAACATTTGCACCAATTCCCAGCAGACAAGCTTAAAGGGTGAGGATTTGGGTTCTTCAGAGAGGTAGAATGGTCAGCCAAACAGTTTGATCTTCTCTTTGAAGACAACCATGTTTCTACACATGAAAGTACTCAGAGAGAGAAAGAATGAAAAAAGCTTCAAAAGGCAGGTTTGAAGACAGCATACCTTTGTCATACCCCATCAGATATTCTACCTGCAAACTTACATAAACTGCCAGATGCAAATCTGGATCTGATAGTGGAAATGTGAAGGAGAGCTTTTTAGATTATGTTCTGTCTCGAAGCATATCGAGACGCTTCCTGTGAACAGTAGCAGGAAGGTGTTAGAAAATCTAAAAATCAAAACAGCCAAACTAGCAAAAACTGTTCACTAGTAATAGTGTTTCACCATATAACCCTGCTTTGAATAACAAACTGAGTCGTTAAAAATGTTTTCATTCTTTTTGCCAGTTTTAGGTCATTTCTGCATTTTCCATAATTATAGTAAAGCAGACAATAAACTTTAATACAGTCTTAGAGCACCATGTGGTGTATGCTGGCTGCATTGGCCATTTCTGGTAGTTGATTCTGTCCAACCACTCAAGCCAACTTGTCTTGATATAGATGAGAGTCCGGTGTTTGATTGGGACAGAGGCCTAACGACCTATCAAGGCATTATTGACATTTAAAAAGATTTATTAAGTGGTTAAGTCTACCTGTCATGTGAGCCATGCAAATCCTGCAGTGGGAGAATTAAAAAATGAAATTAACCTGCCAGGTTTCAGAAGGGACATTATCATAACCATAGTATTGAGCTAGGTTACCCCAGCATTTAACAAGTTTTCAGGTGTGAGCTGGAGAGCTGAGGAGGTGAAGCTGTGGACTGAGGTGGAGTGATGTGAATGCTGGATGTGACGCTGCAGGTTTGGTGATTGGAGGGAGATGTGGATGAGATGATAAACTTTGACTGTTCTACCTTTACAATAATTATTAAAAATATCTTTTCTTACATTTTGACAGACAGCAATGAGGTCAGTATTCAAATGTAACACATCAGCTGTTCAATCTGTTTCACAGAAAAATAATTTTAATCCCATGTTTTCCAAAATTCATTTCAATGCTCTTCTTCTGAAATAATTATATTTTTAGATGTTAGCTGTTATGTATTTTGTTATATTAGTATATTACATTGTTAATATATTATTAGTTTATTCTAATGTGGATTTTAACTTTAAAATCTGTAATAAAATGATCTCAGTGATGCCGCAGTGTTCGTTTGACTTTGGGACCTGAAGTGGACGGAGTTTAGGACCCAGATTACTCCCAGATTTACGAGCACCTTAGTCCGACAAATACGGCAATAACGATGGCCCGCTTGCATGTTCTACAAAAAAAAAAAAAAGTGCTTTGTTGTGTATCTGACGGACAAACACTAAACCAGTTCCACATCACTGAAGTTGCACCATTTTTACAAACCAATTCTGGTTCATCCGTTTCACTCAACAATCCGCTTTCCCCCTTCTCATTCTCCGTTGCCGCCGTGTTTTTTCGTCCATGTATGTATGAAAACAAAGGCACTGCGCATGCGCGTTTTACCCATTGTCAATAGAATGTCAATATAATGTCAGTATAATCTTTTAATTATACAGGTTTACTTATGGTAGAATGCTGCATGTAATCATTTGTGTTTAGAAGTATGTAGTTGATAGTATCCTGAAAGAATGTCTCATCCTAGGAAGTTTGTGTGGTTCCAGGGTGTTCTGGTTTTCACACCCACACTCTGGGAGCATGGGAGAGGTCGTACCTTCTTTTATTGTTTTATGGTAGGATAAACGTATCTATATCTGTTTTAGGCTAAGTGCCTTCTGTTTAGATGAACTGCTGGACTTCCAGGCCAGCAGGTTTAGGGAAGTCATATATGGGGTCATGCTTTGACCCCACACACACACACACACACACACACACACACACCTAAACATCCACATTCCAATGTAAGGAACAAACACCCACTGATGTATAAATAAAGACCAGGGCAGTGGCACAGCGCGAGTCTCAGAGCCCGCACTTCTGTGCAAGTGCTGTGACTGCCCTTGCTTGCAAGTAACTAACTGCAGTGTGTGTTTCTCCTCTCTGATTCTCAACTGAAGAAGCGTTTTAGAATAAATCTCCTGACACCCATATTCTATCACGATATTTCATTTTCTTATCGTTGCCTAACATTGTACCGGTATTACCTTGAACGGTATAATATGGCCCAGTCCTAGTTTCCACAAACCATTTTTCCTCTTTTTCTCTCTCTTCATACGACCTAGTACATCTACAGCCTTAACCTTGCAAAGTCTTCAGGGAAAACAGAGAAAAAGAGAAGTAAGGAGTGGTGGATTAGAGAGAGACGGTGAAAAGAAGGGAGGGGGAGAGTGATTTGGTTAGATGAGTGAAACAGTGAGAGAGATTAGTTTTTTTCACTAATGGTGAATGAGAGTGACTTTATTAGCTAGGCCTTGAATGATGTGCTAATCAGACACAGCAGTTCATGCATGATAAAAAAAAAAAGAGAGGGAGTTGAAGAGGCACAAGTAAAATGAATGACTGAGAGAAGAAGAGAAAGCTGGAGAGGGAGAGAGATGAGAGAGGTGGGTGGGCCAGAGAGAGAGCAAAGGGAATGACAGAGCGATGGGGGAAAATAGAGAGTGACAGTGGAGGAGAGAAAGGATCATGTGCAGAGGCTCAGAGCGAGCTCTTTTGTTACAGAGAATACTGTCAAAATCCTAACAAAACTCTGGGATCCACACACGCGTTGGAGGAAAGAAAAAGTAGCTATGATTGAGATTCAGTTTTGCCACTTATACAACATAAACTGCGAACACTCGATTGATGCAACACGCGGTTTAGCAAAATAAGTTAACAGTGCATTACACTTCATCCAAAAATGATATCATTAGTACAAACATCCAATTAAAAAACAATGCAAGAGCACCATGTGTAATTTACTGGGCTGAAAAACACATTTAAATGTCTTTTCATAACCAACTTTGAGCAACATCAATATGTAAATCTTCAGCAGAAAAGTTGGACATGTCCGTGGTCTTTAACCCCAGTGTCAGTACTGCACACGTGTTAACACCGTGCTCAAGCACGTACTCTCATACTAAGTTACATTTCAAGTCAAATAGTTAAGTGAAGTTTATTTACAGTATTTAGTGTTTCTCACAATTAAAATGGTTTTTTTTCCAATTAAAATCAAAAAGAGACCCATCTCACCCAGTTAGAGATAGGGTGAGAAGTTCAGCCATCTGGGAGGGGCTCAGAGTAGAGCAGCTGCTCCTCCACATCGAAAGGAGCCAGTTGAGGTGGTTCAGGCATCTGACAAGGATGCCTCCTGGGTGAGGTGTTCCTGGCATGTCCCACAGGGAGGAGGCCCTGGGGCAGACCCAGGACATGCTGGAGAGATTATATCTCTCAGCTGGTCTGGGAACACCTGGATGGATGGATGGATGGAAGGGAGACTAAAACAATGAAAATAAATAAGAACATACAGGAATGTCAGCACAAAACAAATATTTTAACTATTAAATGTCATGGCAGTTTTGGGCTTTTAATGGTTTCTCTGCACATTGATCCAGTGTGGAATGATTGGACATCATGCATCTTTAGAGACTTTAAAAATCATGAATTGGATGCACAAGTCTGAATTTATTTTTGATTTCTCAAATCAGCACATAGACTCAAATCTATGCATACCATCACTTAAATGTCTTTTCACTTCACAAGACCAAAGCCTCTTAACTTCTCATTAATTATCATGGTTGACTACAACCAGTAATTTTCTCTTTGCCAGAATACAAAAACACTTGTTTGACAGGACTCACTAGACCAGGGGTCGGCAACCCTAGGCACGCGTGCCAACGGTGGCACGCGAAGGGTTAACTGATGGCACGCACGACCATAGCTGGACTGGCCATCGGGCATTTGCTCGGTGGCCTGATGATATTTTATTTTTTTTTGGTGGTGGATTGGCCAGACGCTGGTCGGTGTGTAAAAATAACTCAGTTGTTTGGTGGTGGCCATGGCGTAGCTTCCACAGATTCAGTAAAATTAACAAGTGGTGGAGGCCAGCAGGTGGATGAGGGAAGGGGAGGCAGGAGGAGGAGAGACCCGAGGCGGCTGCCGGTCGGAGCGTCAGGTGAACTAAATTTCAGGTAAGAAGTTATGACCTGCAGTCTATCTGGGTCAGATATAAACCAAGTTTAGGTGGAGTTTATTTTCGGTATGCTGATTTTTTACAGTCAGTTACAATAACTCGTACTGCGTACTAGCTAGCATGATGGAGTTTATATACTGCTGGGCGGGTGCTATGATTTTATTGATAGTGAACTTTATTTTATTCATAAGGTTAGTTAGTAGAGTTGCCAACCGTCCCGTACAAACGGAATCATCCCGCATTCAGAGAAATTATTACGCGTTTCGTGTTGAGCTGAGAAGGAACACAGTTTGTCCCGTACTTCAGCCAGGATGGAAAAAGACACAAAGCTGGAGTTGATGGCCGTTTATCAATGCCCAAGTACGCGAGTACGTACTCGCGTTCTCGGTGAGTACGTACCCGCCGAGAACGCGAGCACGGACTCGTGATATGTACAATTGGAACACCTGCGTACGTGATGATGTCACAGGTCCGGAGTTTTTACTGCCGTCCCCTCCTAATTTAACTGTGAGTAACATGTTATGAAGCTTAACTGTAATCAGAGCCAAACCGGTTTACTCAGGAACAAATAAAACACTGAAATAAACCAAACATTAACATTTAGAAGTGATCTAAGTGACTTATATATCATTTTTAACCTCAGTAGTGAAACCTCCATTAATAAAAATAGTGTACATGTACATACGTGTACATACCTTAATGAAAACAAGCAGGTGAGATGTTAGAACGCTTTTATTTCTATTTTAGTGGACACTCAATACTATAGACAGCTGCTGGGGTTTCTTTGAAAACGATGTGCCGGGAGTCCGCTGTTGAGTTTTGGACGAAATGCATTCTGGGATATATAGCTGTCCCAAGTCCACACCGATGCATGCTCGATAAAACGGGCGGATCGAGAACACATCCGGGACTTTTTCGCGTTCTCGGCTTGATGCGTACTTCGAATTGGAACAGTACTTGGTCTCCGACTGATGACGTATCACGAGTACACGAGAATGCAAGTACGCACAAGTACGCATATTGAGAAACGCCCATTGTGTCTTTGCTGCACAGCTGCCTCTTCTTCTCTCATTCTCTCCCCTCTCTCTCCTGTTGCTACTTCAATCGTGAAACTGATCAATGATCAGCTTTTCTCTCTTGTTTGTTTATCGCTCACTTTGCGCCAGAAAGAGGAAACCGCCGTATGTCGCGCTAAACAACAGCAGCACGTTTAAGCTTGATCAGCTGTTGTTAGAATGTATTTAATATTAATTTCTAGTATCAGCTGATGTTTGCTGGAGCCACAGCTGCAAAGCTGCTGGTCATGATATCGGTTTGGTTATCTGGTGAGAGGGAAACATGAAGATGAAACCAGGAGATGTCCTTACTGAATCATCAGAGCTGAACAGGTGATGGAGAAACAGGTTTACCTGTTAGGTGACATGAATGAGTTGAAGGGAAGTTATGAACTGTTTCTGAGAGACAAATAACACCAGGATCCTTTTCTACGTAGCTGACAGCTGGTAACTGTGCAGGGGCGGGTCTAGCAAAGTGTTGCCAGGGGGCCAGGTAGGGCATTAACAGGGAAAGGGGGGTACAAAGAAATACTTTCTTATTCTCATTTAAAATGTCTGGCTGTTATTAAATAATTATCTGAATCTTACAACCAAAGTTTTTATCTGACGTAAAATGAATAGAAATCATACATTTACCAACAAGACAGTGTACATCACTGTCACAACAGCGTTTGTTTTCATTCAAAGACTTTATGGCTTTAATATCTGGGGGGCCGGTCTTTAGTCAAAATGCATCCATAGACTCGAGACACAATGCATTTTTGGGACTTTCAGGTATATGGACCAGTGTTTTATTTTCTGATCAAACCAGAAATCTTTAATGAGCAGCTAGATTTGTCTCGCATTAACTGGCTGAGTTAATGCCAGTTAATGCGACATCGAAGCAGCTGGTATCCATAACTGTGCATGTTCATGGAGCTGCATTTTCACCTGCTGGACATCACTACCTGACAAGTTTAACTGGCTCTACATATCTGTGTGAGCAGATTTTCTCTCACATGAGTGTCCTCAGGTAGCCGTCTGAATGCTGGACACTCGGAGACCTGTGTCTCTGAGTGGGAGACCAGAGATCACATTAACATGTGTGTCTCTGTATTAACAAACATACCATATTGGCCCAGTTTATTTTTCTTATCATTGTTGTGAGGAGACCATAAATAGCATTTGAATTTTCTGTTGTACAGTTCATTTGCTGTTATGGATAAAAAGTGTCTTTTTTTTGTTTCAAAATAGCTGATAACTATTCGCTGACAGCTGCCAACATTTGCAAACAAATATAATTCTGTAAAGTTGTTCTATATAATGTGTAACTGTTCATATAGAGCGTGATTAAATTTATTGCTAATGCAATCATATGGCACACTGACTTCTGAGGAAATTTTAAATGGCACTCGCCATCAGAAAGGTTGCCGACCCCTGCTCTAGACTGATCAGTAGTCGAACTTTGGAAACATTCAAGGAAACCAATGAAAATCTATGGCCTAGAAAAAGAATACAACAGTAACCACGGTAATACAGCGGTAATTTATTATGTGTAGATCCAGACACATGTTGGGTAAAATTAAAAGAATCCACAAATCTGATAAAACTCCTGGAAAGAGGTCAGTGTCATGGTCAGTGTAGTTGCTGAAATCCTCAACTATAACTAATTCATAGCGTAACAACAAACAGTCTAAGCCAGTCCGATGATTTACCACAACACAGTAAAACAAATCCATATTCCAAACTTTAAACAACGGTAGTTCAAAGGAAGAAAAAATCCATTTCACAGAAATCTTCTGAGCACAGGTAATCAGAAACACGTGCCATTGCTTATGTTACACCACTGAAATGATTGGCCAACTCAGCATATTTATTTTTACAGAAAACTGTAAAGACAGAAAAATGTCTGATTAATCAGTTCTTTCGGCGCGCGGACCGTACGCTGCCTCTTCACCACTGACACTACTTCTTCTAGTGTTGCTGACATTACTTTAGACAAGTAACTTATACAGTTTCATATTCACATGCACCACTCTTATGAACTGCTTAAATCACAAAAATACATTTTACTATATGCATGAATAACATAGTGAACTCTCATTAGTTTTATCTTATTTTTACTTCTGTTTTAATCTATTTATGAACCTGTCTTATTAACTGTATTTATTCAACTCTGTCCCTTTCAAATAATCATTTTTCTTAATATATTTCTATAGCATTCACTCTTCATGAACTAAACATGAAGCAATTCACATTTTCTCTTATTGTGCAAAATATGTATCTTGCGGCTTTAACCCAAAAATACCTGCAATGAACTCACAAACTTTCGGTACAGTCTAACACTTGGATCGGCACAGGCTAACAACTGGACCAACTTGGAAATTATGGGGGGCTACTATTTTCATGTCTCTGCCTTTAACATAGTGCCACACTTCCCAGCCACATCTGCCTCCAGAACAGTCTGATCCTTAACTGGACACCTGCCCTTCTTCTTCATCTCCGCCTCTATGGCCTGGAGGCCAGGAGGCCTTTGAGGATGCCAGATGAAAATGCAGCCACAAGCATCCACCTCTCCCAGCTGCCATAGGGCAAGTTGTGAGGTACACTGCAGACTGGTCATCTCTGTGTCAAAAGAGTAACACATAGAGACAACCATTCGCACTCACATTCATACAAATGGTCAATTTCACTGCCTGGGACCACATCCTCATTTAGATTTGGCACCAGCAGCCATGGAGAAATCATGAATTGGGCCTTGGAGGGGACTGGCAATAGCTCCCAGGCTGATCCCCAAAGAAGGTAACCACTAGTAGTAGTGTTGGGTATTGTTGTTGTTAAGATTGTTGCGTATATATAACTGGTAGGCTTGCGATCGATCGGGTAATCAAGGATTCCCTTGTGAGAAGCAGATGTGGCAGCACCCAGGTGGAAGAAATGACCAGAGAAAAGCTTAGGAGAAATTCCAGACAATGAGAGCTCCAAGGAAGTGTGAGAGAAACCTGTAGCAACATGCTGGGCTCAGACGTTCTGAAGGCAAGGCGTGCTGGGATTTTCTGTGGCTGAGGAAGTGGGTTGACAGGTCATGAGAGCTTAAAAGTGAATTTATCTTGAATACGTCTGTGAAGGTTCTCAGTCATCCAGGTCATCGTAGTCTAAGGAGCTTGGAAAGAAAAGCGTCTGAACTTCTTTAAGTTTCCTTGAAGATGTTTCATCAGAGAAGCTTCTTCAGTTCTAAGAGCAACTGGTATAGAGTATAGAGTCCCAGATTTAATCCCTATGGAAATGTCCCTAAGAGGGTCATGGACCCCCTAATGATCCTCTACCTAATCACAGGAGCCAAGGTGT
Organism: Oreochromis niloticus; assembly: GCF_001858045.2. Lineage (NCBI taxonomy): Eukaryota > Metazoa > Chordata > Actinopteri > Cichliformes > Cichlidae > Oreochromis > Oreochromis niloticus. The sequence goes on from NC_031966.2 coordinate 1,516,013, forward strand.
AAAAACGGGTGTGGGTCCCAATCAGCCAGGGTTTCAGGTGAGCTCATTGTGAAACCTAGCCCCACCCTATCATGTGATTTCCTGAGGTCAAATGGCCCAGGATGTGAGTGGGCGTTAAGGTGTCTGGGAAGGATCTCAAAACTGGATTATAAATGGCAGACAGTTGGTGTGGTAAGCCCCGCCCACTGTTCAAAGATGGTCGTTCACATTTGACATAAATGGCTTCTTTCACTCCTCTTTCAAATCATCTGTCTTCTCTGTCCAAAATGTGAACATTGGAGTCCTCTAACGAGTGACCTCTGTCCTTTAGATGCAGATGGACAGCTGAGTCTTGTCCCGTCGAGGTGGCTCTTCTATATTCTTGCAGTAGATCATGAAAGGAGGCTGCCTGGCCGACTGGTTTTAATATGAGCAGAACAAAAGGTCCAAAGTTACAGGTAGACGCTGTGGGCTTGAAAGGGTGTCTGGCGTTGGAGTTCTTTGATGAGTAGTGACAGATGAGACGATGTAGAGGCTAAGCAGCAGGAGCCTGTGAGGATTTTAGTAGGAAACTGATGCTGACATAAGCCTTATTTGTGGGGATTTTCATAGCCAGGGTTCAATGTGCATATGATACAACGCTTGACACTGATACTGTTGATAATAGCTTCCTGGGAAAGGTTGATGAGCCCTGCAGTATAGCTCTAAATCTATGATGTGTGATGTGTTTTTATTTTTCTAAATGTTTCCTGGTTGTAATTTCCAGTGGGCTGATGCAGAAATGGGGGAAACGGCAGTCGAGGAAAGGGACCAATCATCAACCTCTCCCTGAAGCATCTGAACCAGAAGCAAGAAAAGCTGGCATCCTGCTGTCAGGAATGTTTGCTGCTGCATTTCACAAAGGAGGGATAGAGGGCAGAGAAACTGGCATCTTGCTGCCAGTGTTGAGGAAGGCTGTAATAGAAGAGCAGCTGAAGATGATGCAAAACAACATACAAAAATGACTGTTAGAAGGTTCCACAGGATGGCCAGCAGTCTGACCATATTATTTAGTGATGACAGTTTGGGTTTCTTGGACTGCCTGAAAAAGATCAGATGAAGCTTGGCTGTGGAGTTCTTGGTCTGATGTGCTAAGGGACAAAAGGTACATGGTGAGCCAACTGGAAGGGTAAGTGGGAGTCCGATGTTCTTATAAGGTAAAGCCACATTTAAGTTGTTCTCAATAAGTGTTAATAAGTGTTGCAGAAAAAAATGAGAACAGCTGGGTAATCAGATTTGAGACCAGAATGGGCACAAGAGCCAGCTGGATTTGCTCTTGCTGCCATTGATCATCTTCAAGGTTGGTTGTATGTTGAGTTCTATAATGTAGTACTGTTTGGCATTAAATATGTGCTCTGTGACTCGCATACCAAATCAAAAACCCACTTGGCCTCCATGACCAAAGTTAGAATAACAGATTAACCTGACATCCATGGCTTTGGACTGAGTGATAAAGCTCGAGTTTAAGTGAAAAACTAACAAAAATTGATAGGTTTGTAGCTTGAACCTATTCGCTGGAACGTTGAAGGCAATGTAATCACACAGCAAGCAAGACACGAGTAGGCAACATTCTTTATGTTTCACGTGAACGGGAGAGAACTGGACAGGTGCCGTTCCTTCGCTTGACCCCAGCTGCTCTCAGCCAGGTTCCCCATAGCACTCCTTTTATTGTGGTTACTTGAATATGCATAGGGTCAATAACATATAGCGGCTTACATAGGTACACACGTGAACAAGGAATACCCTGCCTGTGGTTTTGTAAGTGCGTGTGTGTGTGTGTGTGTGTGTGTGTGTGTGTGTGTGTGTTTGTGGGCTGCTGACCAAAAGGGTCATAAAGCAGGAACAACATCCTAGGTCATAAAGAGGGTAACCTCCCCACACCCAATCTATGGTTCACCCTAGATAACACAGTGAAGCCATACAAAGGGCAGGAAGTTTTACCACATCAAAAGAAGCAGATCTTCCAGATAGGATGTATCTGCAATAAAACACTATAGCCCCTCACCCAGAACCTCGAGAATCTGAGGAGGGGAAAACAAAAGAATTCCTTTCAACACACAGTTAAAGTACAAATGGTAAGAATAAAAATGACAAACATTTAACAATTCACTCTAACATTTCCCTCCTGTTTTGTGATTTTTATGCTCCAAATTATTCCTATGTAGTATATTCTCAGCCATGCACCTCTTGCTTAACATTTCAGCGCAGGCGTCATTCATACACAGGCCTCTGTCATGTCATTCATTCCAGTCATTTCATATTGTTGTAAAAGTACATAATTAACAAATGTATCAGAAATCATTTTAGTTAACAGTGATCTTATACATGGTAAAATGCATCCTATACATAAGCAAACAAATGAATTGTTACTTTAATAGTTAAAATAAGAAAGCAACACTTCAAAAACACTCCAGCTTGGTGGTGCTCCTCCGCAAGACATGTAAATAGCATGTCTCGCTGTAGAGTGGTTTAAGCTCTATAGGGCGTCATAATTGTCTCTTCCAGATGTTCCCATCACTGTCCATAGGACCAGAGTCCAAATGTATGTAGAATAAACAGTCAAACATACCAGGTGGTTTTATTGCTTGTCAACATGGGTCTCATCTTCAAAGCTGCAGACCTCGTCAACACTCTAGTTTTATGGCCTCTACCAACCCCCATCACCTCACTTCAGGCCTCCGTCCTGTGGGGGATATTTATGACTCCTCCATTGTCCATCCTCTGCAGGAAAACCCTCTGTGGAAAGGGTGCTGGATCCAGTTATCTTACTGCTGCTATGATCCCAGCAGTCTTCAGTGTGCCATCGTGTGCATAGTACAGTGACACAGCATTAGATGATGTTCATAGGAAACTGCTGTCATCACCACCATAGCTTCTGGTTCCTGTGCTTTGCACAGAATCATGATGCCATCCTTGAACTCCCCCTGCTCTGTCGGTGGAGCTTGGCACGCTCCCCTCATCCTTCAGGTGCCCATCTGTCGTCCACAATCTCCTCTGTTGGCCTCTGGAAAGCCCCCTTGGCACAGCTCTCATTCCAATGCAGCTTCGTGGTTCTTGCTGTGGCTCCAAAGTCTGATCTCATGATGGGCCCCAAACAGCTCGACCTTTGACCTCAACCACTGCCTGGACTGTCAGCTATGCCTGGGATGGTTCTTGTTTCTCACTGGGCCTCTGAAGATTTCTCAGGAGATTCCTTTCAGCAATACTTTAACTGCTGCATCTGTATTTCCTTGCTAGGAGGAAAAACTCCTAAAGCATGTCAATCATCATCAAACCACATTCTTTAGTTCAGTGAGCTTCATTTATGGACCATCAAAGCCTCATCTGAACATGGATGCACCACTTTGCATAGGTTTAATACCTGTAAATGAACTGTTAATCACACAAATCACTGCAACAATCTTAAAAACATAGTTCAGAAAACAGAGAAAACATAGTTTCATGTAATTCTTGTAATTCTGGACCCCTCCTCTTGACGCATGGACACTCCCATGAGTCAACTCATCAAAACCAGATTCCTGTCTAAAAGAAAAAGGTTAGCTAGATCATGTCCCAGGCAACATCAGGGCATCTCCTCCGGAGTAGCTCCATAACCCTGCAATAAAAGATGTTAGTGTGTTTTGCACAGTAAGTGTGCTCAACATCTGGCTCTGCCTAGAGCCATCATACACACCATCATGGCCTGGAAAACAAGATCTGGAAGTGAAATCAAACTCCACACTTATAAACAATTGTATCATAAGAGTAATAAAGCATTCAGCATCAGCAGGACAAGTATCATGTGCAGGTTTTCTCAAATCAGTAAACTACAATTATTGGCATAATTTGCCTCAGACATGGATCATCCCATGTACTCAGTTAACATTAATGTAATCGGTGACTTCCCTTAAGCAAAGTCACTCCATGTATTTAACACTAGGAGCTCAGTAGTGGCCAGCTAATGAGCCCCATATCAAACTATTCCACAAACACTGCATCTCTTAGTTGCTTTCTCATGTTACTTGTCCGTCTCTGCTGAATCCTCTACATGCACTCTTAGAAAAACAAACATTAGCAACACACATGGATAATCCTGGAGGTCAGGCACAAATTGACAGGTTCCAGAGGTGCTACAAAAAGACCATAAAGTTAGCCATCCATAGCTGTGGAAAGAAGTAACACTAGTTTCAACACAGGAAATGTCTCACATGTTATTCACATCGTCAAAGTAACCTTCACATTTCCCCAACAACACAGTGTAACAGCATCACCAACTCATAACCTGTAAACACAGTTTTCTTCACACATGAACCCAGAAATCCTGTAGTAAAAAACATCAACCAGCTATCCTGGTATAAATCACATGATCAAATCACATGAAGAACTGTAATGCTGTAGAAAAGTTAGCGCTGCGCAGGTGTATACACACTTTCTCACAGTTACCTCTGTGAGCAACACAAGGTAGTGAATAACACCCCTGGTAGATGCACAGACACAGAAAGTGGCATTTAAAAGGTTAAATCGGTACAGCCAAAGCTCACGCAACCTCAACTGTTGCTGTCATCTTTCTGCTCCTGTAAAAAGAAACACACATAGATTCATCTGCACCTTTGTCAGGTGGGGGTTAACTTCGCACAGTGATGTCAGTCAGTCTGTCAGCTTCTGTCCGCTTTTACCAGTCAGTCAGTTTTATTTTCTCTCACTCATTCATTCATTCATTCATTCATTCTTTCTTTGCTGACAGTGGAAATTATTGTCGCATTTTCATTTCCACTTCTCAGCAAAATGACGTCATTTCAAAAAGAAAAGAAGAACTTTATATTGGATTATCTCGCTTAATCCTTTTTTGGGTAGGGACCTATTTTCTAATTGTCCCATATAAGTGGCTTTCCCCAGAGCCCATTGTAATCTTTTGGAGAAACTCACTTGCAACAATTTTCTCGACGACGTGTCGTATAGCGCTTCTGTTCTAATCGTGCAGATCTGCTCCAACAGAGATCATCAAACAAAACTTTCGGTGCACTGTGAAAGTATCAAAATAAAAAGGCCTCGTTAAGTCATGACACATGCTCCTCATCTCAGGAGGGTAAATCATACCATTAGCATGGTTTATCATACCATCATACTAATTGGCAGGCTTAACTTCACAACAAAAGAAAAATCATCAGCTAGATAAACTCCAAACCAACCATCAGCTGCACAACACACAACATAAGCCTCATGTCTCATTAGCTATGAATTTAATCTGTACTTTTTACTCATTTAGGCCACAGATTTTATTTAGTTTTCCTTTTTTCCCCTTCATCATAAAACATGTGACATGTTGTCATGCATTTCACAAAAGAAGTTTGTTCTTATATATTCAGAGTTGTGTATCTGGGTGCAGGATTCACTCGCACATCACAACAGGAAACTCAGTGTTTTAGAGTCTCCACTCTAACAAACTCCAACACATCCCATTCACTCGTGCTAGAATTCAGTCCCCTTTCATTAATCTAAGAACCATCAACTAATTTGCATATCAGCCATTAATCCACTAAGTTGACAGGACAACAGAAATGCATGTTCAAAATATTATCACAAAAATAGAATTTCCCTCATACAGTAAATTACTTGTGCTGCATCAATCAGGCAGAAAGCATCTCCCAATTTACTATATTAACAACTAAATTTATTGTCTGATCACTGGTTGGTCAAACCAGAATCTTTTTTTCCCACAAAAGTTAAACTGTTGTCCTGCAACCTAGAGAGTTAACTGTCAGCATTGGATAAATTCAGCATTTGATAACAAGTGTCTGTTAAATTTACACTATTTTAACACTGATGAGAGATAACAAGCTGATCTTCATTGCATGTGTGTTTGTGTTATTAGGCAGGTTTAATGGATGTCTGTGGAGCTGCATCTCCAGCAGGGCATGTTCTTAAAGCTGCCTTTCCTGCACACTTCTCTGCTATTAATTGATCATTTTGTAACCAATGTGCTATGAGTCCACTGGTCTTTGCATCACTTCTCATCACACGAAGTGACTTGGACAAGATGATGAACAGACTCACATGCTTAAGATGCTGTCTACTCTTCATGAGCTCTCTTGTGTTTGTGTTAGTAGGGTTAATGCATGTTCTGCTTGTGTGTGTGATTTTGTATATGTTTCTTTTTGCAGTGTTTCAGATTCCTTCACAATTCTCCACTTAAGCAGTCAGTTTTCTTTTCCCCAGGTTGGCTAACCCAAATTTTGATTTCCCACATTAAACACCAGCATTCCTCTGTGTCCTTACTTACTCTCACTCTGTCGTCCTCTCCCACTTGAACAGTCCAATAGCCGGCAGTTCTCCTTCAGCTTTGTCCTGTGTTCCACTGTCTCTTCTTGCCATTTTCTCCAAAGGCGGCAAATGTCAAACTTCAACAGTCTCCTCAGTTCTCCTCAAAAGTCCTTTTCACAAGCACAGTGAAGTTGCAGCTTGTTGGAAACACAGTGTCATTCATCCAATCAGTCAGGATGATGGTTTGCTTTTCTTCTCCGATGCTGTTTGTCCACACTGCTGCTGCTTGCTGGGACTCTTTGCTCAGGACTTTGCTGCTGTCTCTTTATCTGCCATGTTAGTGCTCTTTGGAACTGCATTCCTTGTCTTCAGGGAGGAGTGAGAGCTCACTTGTGAGGATGAGGGACACATGGAGCTGTAAATAAGTTAGCCAGAAATTGGCCTGAATGTTTCCAATGATGTTAAACTATAACTTTTGTCCGACCGCTGCATATGGGAAATTGATCCGGGTCTGCTCCTCACCTGCAAATGACACACTGAGACATTTTGATCATTATTCTCACTGCTTAACCAACACACAGAACTCTCCTTTCTTAAAAGCAGAAAATAAGATTGTAGTTGTTCTTGGCTAATAAACACAAAACCTTTTTCCTATTATTTTCCATCTACAATGTAGATTTTGTCTCTGTTTTACTCGTTTTTTACTCTACACTTTTTTTTCCTTTACACTAGCTGGTGACCTGCAGAATCACCGCTCTCACAATTGGAGACAATTACGTTTACACAGCGCACACACACACTGTGACGTCAGGCACATTCACACTCACTTTTCCATCTGCATAAATAAATCATACGGCTGATGATATGTGCCATGGTGATCCATAAGTATGATCACAGGTTTATTTAATTATTTTTCAACCCAACAAAGCAAATAAACAAAAACATGATGCTGATGCTATGAACACTCTACACACATGAATCAAGATCCAGGAAAACTGCTGCGCATCTGAAAGAAGAAGCTGAACTCACGGATACGCTACATACTCGAGTTATCATAGTTCTCTTCCCCTTTCTTTGATGAGTTCTCAGCCAGCTCCTGATCTGATCATGTGTAGCTTGCTCATCAGCTCAGAAGAGACCGCAACGCAACCTCACACAGTGGTTGCGTGCTTTGCCCACAGTGGCAAAGACTTACATTTTCATATTCAACTCAGCTTCTCCATCATGTAGTTTTCAGCTGTTTCACACAGGGTTCAGCATATTAGTTGTTTTCACAGGTGTGCTCTATATCTCAACAATGGCTCATAATAAGACGACAGTCTTTCAAACAGGTCAAGTGCCTCTATGCACGTAATTAGGTAAAATATTTACCTATTTTACTTCATCTCATATGTCATTGTACTGAATTTGAGCAACCTTAAGCTTAATGCAGATTACTTTTAACAACTGGTTAAAGTAATGGTCTGGAGCACAGGCCGTTGTTGATCAGGGAAATCATCTAAACATTTTGTGTCAGCACGGGGTGGGGGAAAGCCATTCACCAGAGCATATCTTAACTGCTGCTGATGTGGGCTGGCCTTCTCCACACGCTCTTCAAGGCTGCTGTTTTCCTGAAAACTTCTAACATTTGAGATTCTCCCGTGACTAGTTTACGCTCATGACAGTTATGAGAATATAAATACCTCGCACTGTTGGGAGTAAATTCTTGCAAAAATGTGTTGTCTCCCTGTGAGGCAGTCTTACTTGCTCGGGAACCCATGATAACAACAACCGTGTCACAGACCATGCCTGCTCCGCAGCATTCACACAAACACAACAAATATCCTCGCTCACAAACAACAAAAATTAGGCCTATTTTCTCAACGCAGTCTCACGCAATGGCTGCGCGCTTTGCCGCACTCAGTGGCAAAGACTTACATAACAGTGATCACGCGCTTTAACGCACACAGTGATGAAGACTTTCAACTCAGTCTCACATAGTGAATGCGTGCTTCGCCGCACACAGTGGCAAAGACTTTCAACGCAACCGCACACAGTGGATGCATGCTTTGCCGCACACAGTGGCAAAGACTTTCAACGCAACCTCACACAGAGGATGCGTGCTTTGCCGCACACAGTGGCAAAGACTTGAAACTTACTCGGTGTTGCTTAGCGTGTAATATCAGCCTCGGATCCCGCCGATCGTCATTCATCGAAGAGAGAAAACAGACAGCTAATCCACCGGCCTGATGACAAATTCTCACGTCTCGCTGACGTCAGGGTTCTCTCCTCGGTGAATGCCGACTCCAGGGATCCGGCTCGAAGGACCAATTAATGATAGGTTTGTAGCTTGAACCTATTCGCTGGAACGTTGAAGGCAATGTAATCACACAGCAAGCAAGACACGAGTAGGCAACATTCTTTATGTTTCACGTGAACGGGAGAGAACTGGACAGGCGCCGTTCCTTCGCTTGACCCCAGCTGCTCTCAGCCAGGTTCCCCATAGCACTCCTTTTATTGTGGTTACTTGAATATGCATAGGGTCATTAACATATAGCGGCTTACATAGGTACACACGTGAACAAGGAATACCCTGCCTGTGGTTTTGTAAGTGCGTGTGTGTGTGTGTGTGTGTGTGTGTGAGCTGCTGACCAAAAGGGTCATAAAGCAGGAACAACATCCTAGGTCATAAAGAGGGTAACCTCCCCACACCCAATCTATGGTTCACCCTAGATAACACAGTGAAGCCATACAAAGGGCAGGAAGTTTTACCACATCAAAAGAAGCAGATCTTCCAGATAGGATGTATCTGCAATAAAACACTATAGCCCCTCACCCAGAACCTCGAGAATCTGAGGAGGGGAAAACAAAAGAATTCCTTTCAACACACAGTTAAAGTACAAATGGTAAGAATAAAAATGACAAACATTTAACAATTCACTCTAACAAAAATCAACACAAAAAAATTGTTTTCACAAAAGCTGCATTGGTGAGTTACACTAAATACATTTCTGTGTGTTTTGTCAGTAAAGATGAACTTTTTCCACTCTTAGATCCTTTAAACCATTAAAACCTAAACTACATATCAGTGTTTTTTCTCTGACTATATGAAGTATGCTAACATTTAAAGAAATCGCATGTTTGCATCTCATCTCAGACTTTACTGCACATATACTCGAAGCATGTTCATATAAAGGCCTATGCCAAATGTAACGGGCCTGTTCTATTCCTGCAGCCAACTCTGCAGACCACTGTATTATCAGAGGCTCAAACCTCTGTTTCAAATTAAGCTAGTGGCTGTAAACAATATGCAAATCAGATGTAACCCTGTGCCAGCCAGCCACTCTGACTTTCTGAGCATATTCATGAAGTCTCCTTCAAGGCAACATGCATTACGATTATGAGTTCAAATTACTCTGCATTACTCCCTCCACCCACCCAGTCCCATTACAATTCATTTATATGGACAACCACATTCTTGCTGTGATTCATGTTTATATTCCTTTTAGATATTGCAACTGCTTAGCAGCATGCCAGAGAAAGAATAAGAGACCTTAAGTAAACGTAGATTTATGTCTGTAGTGGAAAAAAAGATACTATGTGGCCCAAGACTTTGGGTGTGTTTCAGAAATTAATCAAGAAAGTGAAACAAGCATCTCGCATTCATTATCTTTTCTCCAATACAGCCAGGGAAATAATTTATGAATGGGTTAGTTTTATGTCAGCAGGCATTTCTTTTAAAGTGAATTATTAGGCACTGAACTGACTTTAGTTCAGTTCCATCCAGTTAATCTAGACAACATACATCTCAACATACTTGTAATACAAAATTCAGCATGAAAAAATATGATTAGAGATGATGAGATCTAAAGATAAAGTGATTGTCATCGTCCTGGGTCCAGTGTTTTTGTGTTGATCATTAATATTTTCTTTTTCAGTGGTTCTCGTGGTCTTGTGTAGCTCGCTAGGTTCGCTTTTGTATTTTGTGATTTCTAATCTTAAGTTTTTGTTGCTGTGCCTGCATTCCTAGTGTTATGTCTGGTTACCCTGGTTTCTGTGTTTGCGTATTTCCTGTTTTACTCTGACAGTCCAGTGTTAGTGTACAGTGGTCCCTTGTTTATCGCGGGAGTAACTTTCAAAAATAACCCGCGATAGGTGAAATCTGCAAAGTAGCCATCTTTATTTTTTACAGTTATTACAGATGTTTTAAAAAACCCCTCACTACACACTTTATACACTTTTCTCAGACAGACATGAACATCTTCACACTTTTCTCGCTTGTTTAAACACAAAGTTCAAACCTTTGTAGAAAAATAAGTCCAGTATTACAGAATGAAACCAAAGTCACTCGCAGGTGATGACGTTTCATCGACTTTGTTGTTTGTTGGGGAGAAAACTTACAAACATACAGTTCAGCACTTCAGAGTCACACTGCTGGGATCGAAGATTTATGAAAATTTGACAAGCTGAACGCATTATGTACTATACAGGAGACACGGCACGAGAGTGATTGACAATGGACTACAGCCAATCTGTAAAAAAATAAAACATGCAAAATTGCACAAAACAAATCAGCGAAACAGCAACGCTGCGAAAGGTGAATCGTGTTACAGTGAAGGAGCACTGTACTCTGTTTTGTGTCCTCCCTGTCTCGTGTGTGTTCACTAATTTTTGATTAGACTCAGTTTGCTTCCCTCAAAATGTAAATGATCCAACTCATTGTTTAATCACACTCTAGATTTTGACACATTGCATAGAAACTGAATATTTATTGTGTATTTGTATGAAAAGCCTCTTTTGTCTGACTATTTTTTGATAACACAACTTTCACAGTAACGGATTACACAGCACTGGACTGTAAATTTCACTACAGTAGATGTCTCTCTGTAAAAGTACTGTAACTAATATCAAGGAAATGATTCTTCCGCTGTTATCTTCTTTAGTGCCATGTGAGTGTGTCACACGGTGTTCATACCTGCCCTGGTTAAGACACACTTGTCTCCGTGGTGTACCTCACAAAGTCAGGATTTAAAAATAGATAAAGCCTTTCCTTTTTTTGGTTTAACCTAACATTGTTTTCACCTTATACTATAAACACCGCTTTTCCACCTGTAGGAGGTTGTTTTTTATTATATGTGCATGTGTGAAGGCATGATCTGTGCCCCCCATGATTCTAAAAAGCAGCGTGTGGGGAATTGGCTGAGCCAGTGTACAAGTATCTGTGTTAGCCTAGAGGATGGCGGGGCAACAGTTGGCAGTGCTGGTGTGTGTTTATGTGTATTTGTGTAGTAATAATTGAGGGCTGGTTGGGTTGAGTGTGTTAATTAGAGAAACAGCCTCCAGAGTGTGTTCACTAACAGCATCTGCTGTGTGGACCGTAATAAAGGAAAGACCGAGGCAGATAATCAGATTGAGGTGATTTGCTTTGAAAAAGAGAGAGTGTTGCCCACTCGAGGCTACACATTAACATTTTTTACTTACAGCTATTCCTTATATTTAATTTAGAAGAAAGTTTTCTCAGTGACATTAATATTATATGTAGATATACAAGATCTAAAGCTTCTGTGTGTATCACATAGGAATGAGAACTTTATTGATCCCAGAGGAAAATTCATATATCTGACATGGCTCATCTTATATTTGTGTGATAACTGCAAAGCCTGATGGCTGTGACTTTCTGTATTACTCTGTTTTACAGTGAACAGGATGTAGGCTTCGAGTTCTGATATTTTGTTGTTCCATAAAGATGTTTTAAGGTGGGTGACAGAGTTGTTCTGGTTTCCACCTCCTCCCCCAGTGTGTCCAGTCTGGCTCCAGCTTCCCTCACTAGTTTGTCTTCTAGCAGCAGACTTACACAGTGTACAAGCCAAAACAAGAGTTTATGATCACACAGATGTGCAAAAAAAAAAAGATGTCTTGAAGAAAAGTGTGATCTGTGAGGCAATTTAAACCCACTGATATCAGTACCAGACTAAAACATTTTTCAGTCAAATTTCTACTTCAGGGATTTGAAATCCCTTGTGGTTACATATGCAATAACATCCTTGGGCCTACTGAGAAGACATATACAGTAAAAAAAAAAATGGTTTAGGGTTGGTGAAATATGTGGGAAGGAAATGTTGGTATGGCAGTGTCAGTTCACTTATTATTTATGTTCAGGCTAAAATATGTAAAAAAAATCTTGGTCTATAGAAAAATAACAGCTACTTGTTTTGTTTAAGCCCTCCTAGTTTTAACTATTACCAGCATTACTCTGATTGGCAGACACGTGTGCACAGACATGGATGGTTTAATCAGGATCTGTTTTTGTTCAGAATGACACTAGTCCTGCATGAAACAGTCTAATTTGAATTACTTTCAGACTGACTCCATTCCAGTGAAGATTTAAACAACATGTGGTTGTCCTGCAGTAACACTGGCCCAACTTTCATGCCTTGCACAATGATACTGTCATAGTCTCTGTGCCTGCCGGGCCGGCCCAGTGAGGCTGCATGTGTTTTTGTTTTGGTTTCTGCCCTCTCTCTCTCTCCTGTGTCCTGGCCATTACTTAAGGTGATGCTCAGAGCATCTCGTCGCTGGACTGTTGTTGTTTTCCTAGTAGTTTCCTGGTTTTGATTCTCCTCCGTTTGTTTGTGAATACATTCCCTGGACCCGTCCCTTGAACCTGTTCCTGGATACCTGAGTGTGAGTGTTTGGCAGAGCACTGTGGTGTGTTAGTGTGGAGTGAGTTGGATCACGAGAGCGGAGCGAGTGCACGGATCGAGTGGAACGATTGGAGCGCGGATCGATGAGCGAGTGTGGAGAGTTCCCCCTCCTGCCCGTGGATTCCTGGAGCCTCTGACCATTCCCCTCACTTTTGTAAATAGTGCACGAGGAGTTGTAAATAAAAGACTGCTTGATTAGACTTTTGAGTCTGAGCTTGAGTCGGTTTAGTCAACCCTGACAGACACTATTCTCATCTAGTTAAGGACTGTATAGGAAAATTACAAAGTTTATGCAATATTGACAATATTATGTAATAATAATAATAATGATAATAATGGGACAGGACAACTGCACCACATCAAAGGGAAGATGGATGAGAACCACCTTCCCTCAGCCAGGACAAATGGGTCATGGGTGGATATTCCAGCATGACGATGATCCAAAACACACGGCCAATGAAACAAAGGATTGGCTCACGAAGAAGCATGTTAAGGTTTTAGAGTCAGTCTCCAGACCTTAATCCCACAGAAAATCTGTGGAGGGAGCTGAAAGTTTGAGTTACCAAACATCAGCCACGAAACATGAGATGTGTGTCAAACTTGTGGCCAGCTACAAGACACGTCTGCCCTCTGTGGTTGTCAACAAAGGTTTTGCCACCAAGTAATAAAGCACATTTAGCAATGGGATCAGATACTTATTTTATTCATGAAAATGTGAATTAATTTCTAACTTTTTTAAAATGCATTTTCATGGATTTTTTGGTTATTGTTAAGTATCTCACTGTTCAAATAAATAAAATTATAGACTGATCCTTTTTTTGTGAGTGGACAAACCTAGAAAATCAGCTGGGGTTCAGATAATTTGACTGTAGATGATTTTAGGATGGGTTTGATGCAGAATGAAGAATTCTGTTCAAGTCAGTATTTTTCCTTCTGCAGAGAATATATCGATGTGTGTGAACAGAAAGTAAAACAGGTTTAATACTTTATTAGGCATTTCTTCCAAACCTACCGCTTTCTTCAGCTTTAAACTGTCTGCAGCTTTTTTTCACTTCCCTCAAAGTAATACAAGTAATATGCTTCTTTCTTGAAGTTGAAAATGGTTTCCTTTATGCATCATATGCAAAACAAATGCATACAATGTTACGCCTGCGTGGCTCCATCTGGTTAAACGATGCGTAGGTAATCTACCCATCAGAAGGTGAATTGATCCTCAAAGTATCCTCTGGAAAGATATTAAACACCAAGTTTCCCCCAGTGCATCTGTTGGAGTTTGTGCTATATGTATGTGTGACTTAGTGAAAAGGCTTGTTTTCAAAGTGCTTTGAGTGTTCTACATAAATAGAAAGGTGCTATATAAGTACCAGTCCATTTACCACCTTCTGTTCATGTAAAACGTGTTCTAAGTGCTGCAGCCAAATGCAAAGAATTAAATGAACAATAACAATGTTACCTGTTTCTGGTAACCTGTAACTGTTTAGAATAGAATAGAATAGAATTCAACTTTATTGTCATTGCACATGCACAGGTACAGGGCAACGAAATGCAGTTTGCATCCATCCAGAAGTGCTTTAGCCATGATATAGATATATTACAATATATATTAGCAATAATATAGGTATGTAAGTATATTACAGAAATGGGTCTATTATGGTATGTTACAATGTACACGGTATGAAGTATGTTATGAATATTCTATAACTATAAGTATGTACAGGCTGTAGTGAGTACAAGCTATGTACAGGCTATGAACAGGATATAAATATGAAAAAAACTATACAGAAATATGAGATATACAGTTATACAGAAATGTGAACTATGCAAGTTATAAACAGTTGTAGGATTAAAAATTATTGTATGTACAGAATGATTATTTACACAGAACTATACAGTAGTGCAGTTAAGATAAGTGAGATATGTGGATAATTTCTACAGAGGCTATATAAAGTGCTAGTGGTTGTGAGTGGTGGTTCAGTCCATGTTATTATTGTGTGTTTGAGGGTAGGGTTGTCCATTGTGTGTGTGAGTGTAGGTGGTTGTGGGTGTTCGCACATTAAACTCATTCAGTCCATGAGTTTAATGTTGGTCAGATGTCAGGAGGCAGAGTTCAGGAGTCTGACAGCTGTGGGGAAGAAGCTGTTCCGCTACCTGGTGGTCTTAGCCCGGAGGCTCCTGTAGCGCCTCCCAGAGGGCAGGAGGGTGAAGAGTCCATGTGATGGGTGACTGGGGTCTTTGATGATTTTCCCAGCCCTTTTCAGTCACCGCTTCCTGTAGATGTCCTTTATGCCAGGAAGTGGTGCTCCGGCGATGCGCTGGGCAGTTTTCACGACCCTCTGCAACGCCTTCCGGTCCGAGGCAGAGCAGTTCCCGTACCAGACTGTTATACAGTTGGTCAGGATGCTCTCGATGGTGCAGCGGTAGAAGTTCACCAGGATGTCTGAGGACAGGTGGTTCTTCCTCAGAGTCCTCAAGAAGAAGAGGCGCTGGTGAGCCTTCTTGACCAGCTTGGAGCAGTTGGTTGTCCAGATGAGCTCCTCGGAGATGTGGACTCCCAGGAACTTGAAGCTGCTCACACGCTCCACAGCCGTCCCTTTAATGTAGATGGGTGGATGTGGGTCAGCATTCCTCCTGTAGTCCACGATGAGCTCCTTGGTCTTCTCGGTGTTAAGCAGCAGGTTGTTTGTGTCGCACCACTCAGCCAGACGATCCACCTCCTCCCTGTAGGCGGTCTCATCATTGTCACTGATGAGGCCAATCACCGTGGTGTCATCTGCAAACTTAATGATGGTGTTGGAACCATCAGCAGGTCTGCAGTCGTGGGTGAAGAGGGAGTAGAGGAAAGGGCTCATCACACAGCCTTGTGGTACACCGGTGTTCATTGTGATTGTAGATGAGCAGCGGTTATCCAGCCGGACATGTTGGGGGCGGTTGGTCAGGAAGTCCAGTAACCATTTGCAGATGAGGGAACTGATGCCCAGGTCTGTCAGTTTCCTGATGAGTTGTGAGGGGTGGATTGTATTGATTGCTGAACTGAAGTCTATAAACAGCATTCTGGCGTAGGTGTTGTTGTTGTCCAGGTGTGAGAGGAGAGTGCAGTGCGATGGAGACTGCATCCTCTGTGCTCCTGTTCTGGCGGTATGCGAATTGGTGGGGGTCCAGGGTGGGGGGGAGACAGGATTTGAAGTGTGCTAAGACCAGCTGCTCTAAGCACTTAGTGATGATGGGGGTGAGTGCTACTGGGCGGTAGTCATTGAGGCAAGATGGGTTGGAGTTTTTGGGTATCGGGACGATGGAGGTGGATTTGAAGCAGGCCGGTACCACAGCGTGGGCCAAGGACAGGTTGAATATGTCTGTCAGGACTCCTGCAAGTTCCCCAGAACACGCTCTGAGAACACGACCGGGGATGCCATCAGGACCTGCAGCCTTGTGGACATTGATCCTGCTCAGCACCGCTCCTACATCGGTGGGGGAGAGAGTCAGAGGTTGGTGGTCTGGCGTCATGTCTGTTTTGGTTGTGGTTGTGGGGTTCCCTCGCTCAAAACGAGCATAAAAGTTGTTGAGCTCGTTGAGGAAGGAGACATCAGAGGATGTGGGGGAGGGTTTGGTGGTCCTGTAGTCTGTAATGGTCTGGAGTCCTTGCCACATGCGTCGGGGGTTGGAGTTGGAGAAGTGTTCTTCTACCTTCTTTTTGTAATGGTGTTTGGCTTTTTTGATGCCCTTCTTTAGATTAGTCCTGGCTGTACTGTGGGCGTGTGCATCTCCTGACCTAAAGGCGGTGTTGCGGGCCTTCAGGAGGAGACGAACATCCCGGTTCATCCAAGGCTTCTGGTTGGGGTACATGGTGATCCGTTTCTGGGTGGTGACACTGTCTGTGGTTTCGGAGATGTAATCCAGTACAGATGAGGCATACTGGTCCAGGTCTGTGTGGGTGAACATATTCCAGTCTGTGTTTTTAAATCTGTCCTGGAGCACTGCGTCTGTCCCCTCTGGCCACACTTTAATTGTCCTCACAGCAGGTTTCATCCATAATCCCACCAAATCAGCATTTTGACTCCAGCCATGCAGCAGCTATTCAACCTGAACAGGCTGAATTTTATCCATATGAATGAAATCATTAGCAAATGAACCCAGCAACAAACAGAGGCCCATCTTTTAGATATCAGCTGTTTGTTGATATCTGGCGTTGACCAAATTCTGTTTGACTTTGTGACAATCAAAATGAACTCTCTACATGCAGTCTGATAGGACTCCCTCTGGGATGGTTTAGCATTTGTGCAAGATGTGGCTATTAAAATGAAGTGCTTTTATTTTATGTTGAGAATGATGTCAAACCTGACATTTGTTGTTGTCTGGTTAAAGATTTCCCTCTGGCAACAGAGTCCAAAAATATCTGAAAAAGCTTTCAAAGACCCACATCTGTTAAACCTGACATAGTAGGAAACACAGGAGAGCCTTTTCCTCCCCTGCAGCCATTCACATCAGGGTCAAGGGTGCACGCTTTGATGGTGCTATTGTCTGCTGCTGTCTTCCACTAGAGCAAAAAAGCCAAAGCTGTCTTTCCCTCCTAGGACATGACCAGATCTTTTGCTGTAAGCCTCAACTTAGAGTTCAAATGGATTATTCATGAAAGGAGAAAATTAGAAGACAAAGGTGAGCAGAGTGCAGATCTGGCAATCCCAGACGTCATAAATGTAGATATCACAGCAATGAGATGTTTTGTGACAGGTCTGACTCACTACTGTTCTTAATTTATTCAACTTTTTATATTTGAGTGCACCATCTGTATTTTACAA
The DNA here is from genome assembly GCF_001858045.2 of Oreochromis niloticus. Classification (NCBI taxonomy): domain Eukaryota; kingdom Metazoa; phylum Chordata; class Actinopteri; order Cichliformes; family Cichlidae; genus Oreochromis; species Oreochromis niloticus. The sequence goes on from NC_031966.2 coordinate 1,533,747, forward strand.
ATCCAATTCCACAAAAGTTGAGACACTCTGTAAACTATTAAACTGATTTTATCCACAATAGAACATGGCATGTATAAAAATATAGCATTTTAAGAAAAACTTTAGCTAATTTTTAGTAACAGTAACAGTAACACATCTCAAAAGTTGTGACAGGGTAATCTTTACCGCTGTGTGGTATTCCCTCTTATTTTGTTGTCCCATTTTGGTCTAAAGCAGGATTTTAGCTGCTCCTCAGTCCTGGATCTCCTTTATCATAGTATGATGTGCTAAATGATTTCAGTAAGTGAAACGCCTGGAGAGCAGATCAGCACCCAGACTCTTCAACACTTGTCTACTACAAAGTCAATGCACTGTAATAGATGCAGTATGTCTTAGCAAAATAAGTAAGGCTGCTGTTGAAAAAGACATCATGGATGGGAGCATATGCTGTTCTAAAACTGAGCGTGTGCACATCTGGTACCTTCTATAAAAAGAAGATAGCCTGGAAGACCATAGAAGACAACTAAAGTAGTTGATCACCGAACTCTTTCCTGTGTTAAGAAAACCCCTCTTGCATTCATGAATGTAAATACAACAAGGCACAAACCACTGGTTACACTCAAAAATGTAAAAAAAAAGAGCTTTTCCAATTCTAGAGTAAATAAAATGAAATCTTTGGACAGAAGATGAAGACCAGAGTATACCTGCTTTCACAGAGTCATTAATATATTTCTCCATAATTGTTCTTCCCAGTTTAGAAAGGCTATACGGATGGCTGGTATGTCATGGAGCACACAGGAGAAGATCTATTGTGTGACAGAGAGCCAGGCCCTACACTTTAAAAAAAATGTAATATAAAAGTATTGTATTGTGTATTTAACAGTTTTGTACTGTTTTTCTAGAATATCATTACATTTACATAAATAGACTGTGACTTCACATTTCAAATGTAAAATAACATAAAATCACTGTAAATGTAATAAAACATAATTTTCTTGTTTTTACATGTATTTGTCTGTACATATGCATATTTAGATTGTTAAAATACATTCACAAATGTACCATAATTTCATAAATATTTGTCCGTTATTTGAAAGATTGAACTGTTAAATTCATATGTAATACTTTGGAAAAATATATAAAATGATTCTTATAAACTTTTTTTTACATAAAATAGTGTTATTTAGGGCGATCGTGGCTCAAGAGTTGACAGGTCGTCTTGTGATCAGAAAGTAGCCGGTTCGAGCCCCGGCTCAGACACTCTCGGTCGTTGTGTCCTTGGGCAAGACACTTCACCTACCGCCTACTGGTGATGGCCAGAGGGGCCGATGGTGCGATATGGCAGCCTCACTTCTGTCAGTCTGCCCCAGGGCAGCTGTGGCTACAACTGTAGCTGCCTCCACCAGTGTGTGAATGAATAGTGGAATTGTAAAGCGAAAAGCGCTATATAAATGCAATCCATTATTATTATTTAAACCAACTGTTAACTGTATATTTCTGTACATTTAAGTATTATTATTCATATTGCCACATTCATTGACCTTGTTTATAGGTAATTTCATTGTTTAATCACATTAAAATGTTCCTAATTTAATGTTTAAAAGCACTTGAAAAAGGCAAAATCCCAGTAAAATTAGGGCAACACACTGTATTGTCATTACTGAAAATAACCGTATTTTTATGAGAAAGTTTTTTTCTGTTATTTTCTGGTATTACTTTGGCGCCCCAGCTGCCGGAATATTACTGTGTTTTTAGGATTTCTTTTTTACAGTGTAGTGGATCATGATAGATGGGAGGAACAGAGGAGAGATCAGGAGGTTCAGAACAGAGACTGGCTGTCTGGGGATGATCAGGAGGTTGAGCAGATATTATACAATGTTTATGACAGTGCAGACTTCAGGCAGTGATTTCATTATCATAAGTCCAGTCAATGGTGTGGTTGTGTAGGAATGGCCAAAAACTAAAGATGTGCGTGGTGCTTCAAAACTAAACAGGATGACATCCTTACACTGGTTTTAAGAGAATTGATATGTTCAACTGGTTAGCAAGACTGGTATCCAAAACGCTTTGCTCAGCCTCAGAGTCGATTAAAGTTTGAAGAGGAACCGAGTTACCTTCAGAACAAACAGTGGCAGGAATCACACAATGGAGGGAGGAATCATTTTTTATCTGACCTGCCAGTGCCGTTACTTCAGCTGATGGAGCCCCAGTGCCCCTGGTACAGGGGGCAAAGGGGGGAAGATTCTGTTTTATCAGCACTATGGACGGATGCATGCATGCAAGAGCACACTGATCTCTGGCAAATGAACATTTGACAATGAGGCAAAGAAATCCACAAGAACCACATCTGAGGGGAGTTAAGTAGATGTGTCCATAACGACACACACAGAGGAGAAAAAAGGAGAAATTAGGGACCATAACAACTACTGATTAGTGCAAACTGAAAACTAACTTTAATTCTGTGCAACGTGTATTCGTGAATATACACTACCGGTCAAAAGTTTCACAGAACCCCAATTTTCCAGTTTTTTATTGAAAATTAAGCAGCTGAATGTCTCATTGAACTCTGAAATCAAATATTCTTCAGAAAGTTCTTCCCATATCTGTAGCAGAAGTTCCCATAAATGTGGATGTGGCGTGGGTGTGGTCTCTGGACAGCTGCAGAGGCGCAGGGGCGGGGTGAACAGGTGTGCTGGGATCTGACAGTGATTGTGTCTCTTTATATGTTGGCAGTGACAGTCGGAGAGGAGGAAGAGCGGACGTGACAGCAGAGAGAGTGGGAGTGTCTGTGTCCCAGTGAAAAACAAGAACCAGAGTTTCAAATAAAGGTTCTGCTGTCAGCACATTCGCGTCCAGCGTATGCTTAACGGGTCACACGTTACAGTGAACCTTGTAGGCTGCTTTGCTTTCACTCTTCTGTCCAGTTCATCCCAAACCAGCTCGATGAGGTTTAAGTCTGCAGACTGTGCCGGACACTCCATGTTTCCAAGCTCACCATCTTGTTCTTTTTTCCTGAGGTAGTTCTGGCACAGCTTGGACTGTTTGGGGTCATTATCTTGCTGTAGGATGAACCCCTGACCAACTAGGTCCATACCAGAGGGTGCTGCATGGTGCTGCAGAATGCTGTGGTAGCTGTTTTGGTTCAGGGAGCCTCTCACTCTGTACAAGTCACCGACCCTGGATCCAGCAAATAGCCCCAGACCATCACACTTCCTCCTCCATGTTCGACAGTTGATGCCACACACTGTGGAACCATCCTTTCACCTACTCGATGGAATACATAGAGCCTGGGTGATGAAGCAAAGAGTTTGATCCATCAGTCCATAATACCTTCTTCCAGTCTTCAGTAGTCCAGTGTCGGCGTTTCATGGCCCAGACAAACCTCTTTGTCTTATTCTGATGTCTGGCTTTCTTGCTGCAACTCTTCCTGTCTTGAAGTCTTCTCTTCACAGCTGAAACTGAGACTTGCTACAACCACTATTAAGCTGCTTGAAGCTGTTGTCCTGTGAGCCGCCGATCGCACAAGCTGTTAACTCTCAGAAACTTCAGTTCAGTTGTGTCTTTGGGTCTGCAGACCTCTTCCTGTCACAGTTTGTTTCTGAGCCTTTGATGGTGAAGGAAACTGTGCTCACTGACACCGTGACTTTCTTTGTAATTTCTCTGTGGACAGACCTACATTTATAAGTGTTATGATGGTATGTGTCCCTTCCATTGTTAATTGCAGTGTAGCAACACTCTACTTTCTGCAGTATAATACTGTTCAACTGATGCTCACGAGGGTATGGTACCACATTGCTGCAGAGGAGCTTTAAATTGAATTTCCCAGATATGGGATGAATAAAATATCGTTCATCTCTGTGGTGTAAGTAGTTAGTGGGACATTTGCTGAAGGGAACAGTTTTTGAGAATTAAGTGCTATGGAAGGCATAATGCCTCGTTCCTGTACCAAAGACGCGACATCCCAGTGGCCCCCAGGATTACAGGCCTGTGGCACTGACTTCCCACGTCATGAAGACCCTGGAATAACTCATCCTTGACCAGCTCCAACATATAAGTACCTGCTCAATCGTGTCTATGCTCATCTGGACCAGCCGGCGAACACTGTGAGGGTCATGTTTTTCGACTTTTCCGGTGGATTCAGTACCATCACACCAACCCTTCTGGGTGATGAGCTGACAGCATTGCAGGTGGATGCTTCTCTGGTGTCCTGGATTGTTGAGTACCTGACAGGAAGACCACAATATGTGTGTGTCTGACAAGGTAATCAGCAACACAGGGGCACCACAGAGGACTGTCCTCTCTCCCTTCCTCTTCAACCTCTACACCACAGACTTCAGCCACTGCACAGACACCTGCCAACCTCAGAAGTTTCCTGATGACTCTGCGGTGGTTGGATGCATCAGTGAAGATGATGAGACAGAGTACTGGGCTGTGGTCAACTCCTTTGTAATGTGGTGCAAGCGGAATGATCTGGAGCTCAACGTGACGAAGACTAAATAAGTGATTGTGGACTGAAAGAGGACCAGAAAATCTGTGACCACTGTTTCAATCCAGGGGGTCAATGTGGACATTGTGGAGGACTATAAATACCTTGGAGTAGACATAAATAATTAACTTGAGCTATTTGTAGAGCTATTTCTTATATTTCTAAACTTTGTAATATATGGTATTATTTGATTAGTTTAGTCTGTTGCTGTTCTTGACTTGGAGCAACTGTAACCACATAGCTTCCTCAGGGATTTTTGAAGGATTCTGATCTGATTAAACAGCTCTCACAATAATTTACTACACACAGTTTTGTTGTTTCTTGTTTCCTCTAAATGTCTCATATTGTGTCTTGGTCTACCTCTGGCTTTCTTACTGTTTACTTTGACCAACTCTCTTTCTGTTTTTATTATCTTTTGCTACACTTGTGTTTTCCAGAGTGCAGCAGTAAACTGTGTTGATCAATGAGAATGAGTCATGAATCTAAATGGAATTGCAGCCATTGCTTTTTAGTCTGTAAATTGATGTTTTTTTTCTCAGGTCTCTAAAAGCCCAGCCAGGTGAATTATGGAATCCACGCTGCTCTGGGAGAGAATCTTTGCATACAGAGCAGTCTGATAACATCCCTCAGCAAGTGGCATCAGTTACACAGACCGTCATAGTCCAGGTCTTATGTGTATTTGGAGTCTGTTTTCTCCAGCTCTAAGTCCAGGATGGAAATTTCCTCTGTCTGGGATCGAGTTGGCTTCCCGCTCATTTTTTCAGGCACACTTGCATTCCATCAAGGGGCAATCAAGTACCTATAATTAAGGACCTCCTTTCTTTGCCTGATTATGTGCTTTCTTCCGGTGGTACATTGGCTCCTTGGATCACCAGCCTTTGACTTGGGTCCTTGATGCTGCTGTGCTGACTTCTAACATTGTTTTTTCCTGTTTTCCAGTTTACTCTGGCTCTGGTTAAGAATATTTAACTTACCTGTTTAACTTATTGGATTCCTCGACACTGGCCTTCCCCACCCTGTAGTACCCGACTACGGTACTTCCACCTGCTCTCAGTCATCCTGCCAGCCCTCCTGGATTCCAGTAACTGCAGTTGGATTTCCTTTCAGTGGACTGGTTCAATTAATTCAGCTTTTGTCTTCCCTAGCGCTCCACTCTTCCATGAAGCCACTCCTGTGAATACCAGCTTCCACTTGTGGTTGTAAATTAAGTTCTTGCACTCAGTAAAGCTCTCTCTATTATGTCAGCATTTGAATCCAGAATTTTGCTTTGGCCAAATCGGACTCACAGACAAAGTGAGAAGTAGTTACAACAACCACATAATAAGCATTCAAAACATTTACAGTTCAGGTGTAATAGACAGTATAAAGATTTGTTAATTTGGATTTCTGTTCAAAATTGCAAAAAGAAAATGTCACCAGACATCCAGAAGACTCTTTGTCCACTGGCAGTAGTACCTGGGATGTGAAGGTGCTGTTTTGCCAGCATGGCCAGGAAAGAACACACTTGCTGGGTCTTTTGTGAGTGCAAAACACCCTCCTGGTGTTTTTACCTCTTCCTCAGCCATGGGAGAGAAAGACTTTGGTGGGATTCGAACATCACCATAAATCTGACAAAGGAAATCTATTTGGACTACATGACTTGTGACTCATCTTGTATGATATGACAGAGGTCTGGGATCCTCTTCAGTGTAACCAGATTCCACGTAATGTTCCTGGGCTTCTGGCTCATAGAGCTTCTGACCCACTGGGGATGAACCAGTTTTTGTCTGAGTGTGTGGCTTTGTCTGAAGTACACAGAGATGTTGTTCTAGGAGAACACTCTCCTGAGTTTCTCTGATAAATCTGCTACATAAGGGATGACAGTGTTGCTCTGTTTGTCATTCTGTTTTTCCCAAGCTGGTGTTTGACCTTGTTTACTGTGCATCTTGTAGGTAACTGATACCTTTCCCACTCAGACCCATTGTCAGCAGTATAAACTCGGCCACCTCCTTAGAAAACAGAACCATCTTCACCCCCAATCAGATTTGCACACTGTTAGACCTCTGCATTAACACCACATATTTTAAATACAATGAGGGTTTCTACAGACACAAACATGGATGTGCCATGGGCTCTGTGTCACCTATTGTAGCCAACCTTTAGATGTAGGAAGTGGAGAGTAAAGCTCTTGGCCCTTTCAAAGTGACAGTACAGATACATGGATGACATGTCCTTCACTGTTCACATCAGCTCAGTGAATAGAAACAAATTTCACAAGGGAAGATACAAAGGATAATAGTTTGCCATTTCTGGACTGTGCCGTGCACATCGTGGAGAATGGAAACCTGAGCACTGAAGTTTACCGGAAGCCCACATACACAGACACACACACAGACAGACACACACACACACACACAGACCAATATCTACTCCTTAACTCCCATCGCCCCCTGGATGATGGGAGTTATCAGGAGTAATCAGGACCCTGCAACACCAGGTAGACACACTCCCTCTAAGGCAGAAGGGAAAGAAAAGGAACACACGCATGTAAAAAGAGCACTTAATGGGCTTTCATCAAATGGGCAAAGATGCGCAATAAAGAAGGTTTAATCAGTCTGTTGTTGGCAGCACCAGCGTCTTTGCTGTGGCGTGCTGGGGTGCAGGCATCAAAGCAAAGGACGCAAACAGACTGAACATCAGGAAGGCCGAGGCTGTTGTTGGCATGAAGCTCTCCACCCTGGAGGAGGTGATCAGTGACAGGCTGATCATGGACAATGACTCCCACCCTCCATAACACACTGGACAATCTGAAGAGCAGTTTCAGCAACAGGTTCCTCCAACCAGGCTGTCTGAGGGAACGTTACAGGAGCTCGTTCCTTCTGCTGCTGTCAGACTCTTTATTTCATCCACTGGGGTCAGATCCACACATGTGGAACAGAACTGATCACACCTCAGTGCACCTTGTCACTTTGTACGCTACAACACACATACCAGTCCTTTTATATTTATACCTATTTCTCTATATGCATCTTAATATTTATCCTAATATTTATCTATCATAACTCTACACTCATTTTATATGAGTGCTTGTTGTTTGTTGTTTATTTGCTGCCGTGACAACTCAGTTTCCCTCTGGGATTAATAAAGTCTCTCTGATCCTGATTCTGAAGGTCAGAAAGAAACAGAATCACAAACGGAGCAACACTGTCATCTCTTATGTAGCAGGTTTATCAGAGAAACTCAGGAGAGTGTTCTCCAAACACAGCATCTCAGTGTAGGTCACACAAAGCCACACACTACCAACAGTGTGACCACTTTCTGTATGGCCTTGTTAAATACAAGGTCACTGGCGAATAAGACTTTCGTTTTAAACGATCTTATTCTATCATCGGAGCTGGATTTCTTATTTCTGACGGAAACTTGGCTTCGCCCCGGTGAGCTTTGTTCTTTCTCGGAACTGCTCCCACCTCACTACGCTTTTATTAGCTCACCCCGGACCACTGGCAGAGGTTGTAACAGTCACAATGGTGTGGTGTCTCTTTAATGTAACATAAGTCAAGGGGTTATGAGGTCATTAGTGTGCGCCACTGCCCTCTCTGTGATTTATGGGAGCAACGAGCTTGCACGCGAATACATGGAGAGAGACGGACTTTATAGGTTTTACCTCTCCAGAAACCCTTTGCAACATTACGGGTTGTATGAACACTGTTTGTCTTGTTTGATAAGCAGCAGCCGTTCAACCGGGCCTTGTATGGTTGATGAAGAGAATGTGCATTAAAGGATACACTGTGGAATTCCCAGTACCAGTGTGATCGTGTATTCTTCCTACTATCCTGCTAAGGTTTCTACCGCCTCCTCTCAACCACTGAACACAACCCAACGTTACAAGGTGGAGGGCTTGCTTGAGCTTTTAAAAACAAATTTCGATGTCGGCAGCTGCCACCTGTTCTGTACCCCAGTTTCGAGGTGCAGTTATTGGAATTGAACCGTGTCCCCTGGATTCTCAGCGCTGTGGTGAACCATGCCCCCGAAACTCGTCAAGGATTTTATTCCTGAATTCCTGAGTCTTGTTTTACATTATGACCGTATCCTAATTGTTGGTGATTTTAACATTCATGTTTGCTATAAGGACAGTTCACTAGCTAAGGATTTCCTTGCCCTTATTAACACCTTCAATTTCACCCAATGGGTAATTGAACCAACTCACACAAAAGGTCATATACTTGATTTGATACTGTCCTATGGTCTGGATATTTGCATTACGGGCATTAAGGACTCCGGGATTTCAGATCACTTCCCGGTTTTGTTTAATACTGTAGTGAGCAATGTGGAATTGAACAGTGATAGTCCTGTTCAATTTCACATTAGTTTTAAAACTTGTGGTGATCGGGCCTTTCAGGCAGTGGCACCATGGTTGTGGAATTCTCTTCCACTGTCTCTACATTGTACGGACTCCATTGATTCTTTTAAAAAAAACAGCTGAAGACATTTTTATTTAGAAAAGCATTTGATTAATTTCCTCTTATGTTGTTTTTATTATTTTATTGTTTTCCATTGCTGTTTTATTTACTGTTACATTGTTTATATTTCCATTTCTTTTGTTGTAAAGCACTTTGTGATTTTTATCTGTGAAAAGCGCTATATAAATAAATTTTACTTACTTTACTTACTTACTTGCAGATGTGCACGATTAACTCCCAGTCAATCGCTCACTTCACTGATGCTTTCCTTGACTTTTCCCTTTCTGATGCTAACTGTAATGGGGATTTATCAGCGGATGAGCTTGCTAACCTCTTTTATACTACATGCGCTGATATTCTTAACTCTATGGCACCTCTGAGGATTAAACGTGCCGAATCCTCACACCAACCCTGGCTAAATGATACTGCTCGTGCCCTTAGGCGTGAATGTCGTCGCGCTGAGAGACAATGGAAAAAAGACAAACTCCACGTCTCTCTGGACATCCTTCATAGTTGTTTATCTAAGCATCAAAAGTCTGTTAAAGCTGCCAAATCTGCTGTTTTATCTAGCATTATTATGAATAACAGCCACAACCCCTGAGCACTTTTTAATATTTTTAACTCTGTGATAAACCCTTGCACGATCACTTATAGGGATACCTCCCCTGCCCTTTGAGATAAATTCTTAAAGTATTTCACTGAAAAAATCTCAGCTCTAAGGGCTTCTCATCCATCTCATTCATCGTCAGTTTTAGACCCAGTTCCAGTTTCTGAATGCTTCAACAGTTTGAGCCAGTGTCTTAAAATCTCAGATTCCCCGCACGATATTCTTCCTTCACGTTTCTTTAAGGAAGCTTTACATACTATTGGTCCTTGTATCTTACTTCTACGGAATGCATCATTATCATCAGGTTGTGTACCGTCTGTCTTTAAGCATGCTGTTGTGCAACCTATTATGAAAAAAAACAGCCCTTGACCTTAATGCTCTCACTAACTACAGGTCGATCTCCAAACTCCCTTTTATATCCAAAATATTGGAAAAGGCAGTTCTAAAACAACTTCAGGCCTTTTTAGATGCAAATGGTGTTAACGAAAAGTTTCAGTCTGGTTTTAAACCTCGCCACAGCACAGAGACAGCCTTAGAGTTTTTAATGATCTTCTTTTAACTGTTGACTCTGGCTATTCCGTGGTTTTAGTTTTACTAGACTTGACTGCTGCTTTTGACACGGTTAACCACAACATTCTTCTATCAAGACTGGAACATGTTGTTGATCTTAAAAGTACAGTTTTATGGGCCTCCACACCCTCTAGCAGACCGTTACATGGGGAAACCTTTTGTATACAAGCGCGTTGATCCACACAGGTGTGCACACGGGTGTTCACTGTTCGTAGACATAAACTACACCTTTCTTAGCTGCTACTTCAAAGCACATTGTGCGCTGTCTGTCCTGCGTGCTGCACAACAACTTTCAATATTTAGTATTTACTGCTGTTCACACTCAGCTAGATTAACGTGATGGTGTTGTGTTTAGTATGTTGCTTTGTTTTTGTTTGGTTTTTTTTGCTTGTCTTCTCTTCTTTTTCTCTCAACAGGTGATCCAGGAGATTTTTTTTTTCTTTCTCTTTGTCTTTGTAAGTGCCCTTTCTCACTGTCCCTTTTCCCTTCTGTTTTTCTTTTCCTTCCTCTCTTTCTTTCTCCCTTTCCTATCCCCCAGTCATGTCTGTCCCATCTGTAACAACTGAAAATAAAATAAATAATAACAACAAAGTTTGATCAAATGGACCAATACGGCAATGCCATGATGATCCATTTGGTAAAATAAATCCATTTGGTATCCTTGTTGGTCTTCAGACAACAATTCTGACGGCTTAAGAACCAAATGGGACAGGCAAAAAAAAAAAAAAAGTACAGTTTTATCCTGGTTTAAATCCTACCTCTCAGAGAAGTTGTTCTCTGTTGCTATGGGGCAACACTCCTCGGCCTCTGCCGATTTATTGTGGTGTACCTCAAGGGTCTGTGCTCGGTCCTGCTCTTTTCTCTTTGTACATGTGCAGTTGGGATTAATTTTTTAAAAATATAACATCTCCTTTCACTGTTATGCCAATGATATCCAGATTTATTCATTTTTGAAATCCCATGTGTCTGCTTCTTTGCAACGTCTGCATGAAGTTAAAATTTGGTTGTCACATAATTTTCTTACAGTGAACGAGAATAAGACCGAAATCATAGTTTTTGATAGTCACACTCCGCCAGACCAGTCAGCTAATGCCCTTGGCCCTCATGGTAGCAATCTCTCGCTCACTGTAAGAAACCTCGGAGTGTTCCTGGATAGCTCTCTTTGCGTCAGATATCCAAAGAAAAGCTGTGCCTTCCTCTAAAGGACCTTGAAAAGCTTATCCACGCATTTATCACATCCAGACTGGACGAATGTAACTCCCTCTACTTGGGCCTCCAACACTCTTCTCTTTACCGGCTTCAGTTAGTTCAAAACGCAGCTGTACATCTTTTAACAGGTACTAGTATCTATGATCACATCACTCCAATTTTAGCCAACTTACATTGGCTCCCTGTTAAATATCATATAGATTTTAAAATTATTTTGTTCACTTTTAAAATTCTAAATAATTTAGCGCCCAGCTACCTTTCCGAACTCCTCCATTTGTATAATCCCAATAGAGGACTAAGATTTTCCAATCAGATGCTCCTAGCACAACCGAGGTCTTGACTGAAGTCCAAAGGTGACCAGGCCTTTGCAACCGTAGCACCTAGACTCTGGAATAACCTCCCTGTTCATATTTGTACCGCCGAGTCTATCCAGTCTTTTAAATCCCGTCTTGAAACCCATCTTTTTACTTTGGCTTTTGATTCTAACTGGTTGGCTTTTATCTGGCTTGTTGTGTTGTCACCTATTGTTTCCTGCCCTGTTTTCTTATTTTGTTGTTTTAATTGTCTCATGCTTTTACTGACTGTGAAGCATATGGTTAACGTTGTTGTTTTTAATATGTGCTATATAAATACATTTTGATTTGATATGATTTGACTCTCAAGATCTTGACTGATGCTTTGTTTAATGTCTCTGCTGGGATTTTAATGTGTTGTTGAAGTTTGGAGAATGTAAGACGGAGGTTGTTGGTCCTAATGTGGTAATGAGCTGTTATAGTAGTCTTACAGGACTTGATGTCCAGACATCTCAAGTTATTGCTGCACTTCTCTGTAGAGCTCGGGAATGAGTATGTCAGTGAAAAAACACTGCAATGGTGTCACTCACCTGGGATCGAGCATCTTAACCATGAAAGAAAAGCCCTCATTTTACACAGTATTGTATAGATGCAGCTTTTTGTACATAAACTAAAGGATGGATTGTATTCTGTTCTTATGTAGGCCAGTTGTTACAATAACACAATAGGATGCAATACAACACAAAATACCAAAATAAATACTATTAAATAGAAAGTCATCATGAGTAAAACTGATGTTGTAAACAATTCATAACATGTGTGTAAAAACTCTTGTAAAAACGAGACTACAGGTTGCAGATTGGAGGAGTAATTTGTAGGAATTCTCCTTTAACATAACACTTCCTACGTCCTCTGGCAAGAGCAAATTAGCTTTGTGGAAAAAACAGCAAGCAGCACCAGAGATTAGTGACACAGATGTGAAGAATCAGGAATCTTAATATTATTGTATTTACTCAGAAAATACATCTTTCTTACTCAACGAAAAACTGGTCAGTGAATTTTAGGGAAAATAAAGTTTTATGATGTTTTATTCGAGTTTGGAAAAAGCAAAGATAACTGAGGCTTTGGTTTTTGATTGGTAGAAGTAGAACAAAAGAAATGCAGATACAGTGGCTTGCAAAAGTATTCGGCCCCCTTGAACTTTTCCACATTTTGCCACATTACAGCCACAAACATGAATCAATTTTATTGGAATTACACGTGAAAGACCAATACAACGTGGTGTACACATGAGAAGTGGAAAGAAAATCATACATGATTCCAAACATTTTTTACAAATAAATAACTGAAAAGTGAGGTGTGCGTAATTATTCAGCCCCCTTTGGTCTGAGTGCAGTCAGTTGCCCATAGACATTGCCTGATGAGTGCTAATGACTAAATAGAGTGCATCTGTGTGTAATCTAATGTCAGTACAAATACAGCTGCCCTGTGACGGCCTCAGAGGTTGTCTAAGAGAATATTGGGAGCAACAACACCATGAAGTCCAAAGAACACACCAGACAGGTCAGGGATAAAGTTATTGAGAAATTTAAAGCAGGCTTAGGCTACAAAAAGATTTCCCAAGCCTTGAACATCCCACGGAGCACTGTTCAAACCATCATTCAGAAATGGAAGGAGTATGGCACAACTGTAAACCTACCAAGACAAGGCCGTCCACCTAAACTCACAGGCCGAACAAGGAGAGCGCTGATCAGAAATGCAGCCAAGAGGCCCATGGTGACTCTGGACGAGCTGCAGAGATCTACAGCTCAGGTGGGGGAATCTGTCCATAGGACAACTATTAGTCGTGCACTGCACAAAGTTGGCCTTTATGGAAGAGTGGCAAGAAGAAAGCCATTGTTAACAGAAAACCATAAGAAGTCCCGTTTGCAGTTTGCCACAAGCCATGTGGGGGACACAGCAAACATGTGGAAGAAGGTGCTCTGGTCAGATGAGACCAAAATGGAACTTTTTGGCCAAAATGCAAAACGCTATGTGTGGCGGAAAACTAACACTGCACATCACTCTGAACACACCATCCCCACTGTCAAATATGGTGGTGGCAGCATCATGCTCTGGGGGTGCTTCTCTTCAGCAGGGACAGGGAAGCTGGTCAGAGTTGATGGGAAGATGGATGGAGCCAAATACAGGGCAATCTTGGAAGAAAACCTCTTGGAGTCTGCAAAAGACTTGAGACTGGGGCGGAGGTTCACCTTCCAGCAGGACAACGACCCTAAACATAAAGCCAGGGCAACAATGGAATGGTTTAAAACAAAACATATCCATGTGTTAGAATGGCCCAGTCAAAGTCCAGATCTAAATCCAATCGAGAATCTGTGGCAAGATCTGAAAACTGCTGTTCACAAACGCTGTCCATCTAATCTGACTGAGCTGGAGCTGTTTTGCAAAGAAGAATGGGCAAAGATTTCAGTCTGTAGATGTGCAAAGCTGGTAGAGACATACCCTAAAAGACTGGCAGCTGGAATTGCAGCAAAAGGTGGTTCTACAAAGTATTGACTCAGGGGGCTGAATAATTACGCACACCCCACTTTGCAGTTATTTATTTGTAAAAAATGTTTGGGATCATGTATGATTTTCATTCCACTTCTCAAGTGTACACCACTTTGTATTGGTCTTTCACCTGGAATAAAATTGATTCATGTTTGTGGCTGTAATGTGACAAAATGTGGAAAAGTTCAAGGGGGCCGAATACTTTTGCAAGCCACTGTAAATTCGGTTTGTGTTATGATTTGAACTATTATTTGTATTACATCGAAAAAAAGGAAATGGTGGCAGTTTTTCCCTCTTGCCACTAGCTTCAGAGTCAGAAACTGTTTACGACAAAAAACTTAATAATAATAATGGATTGGATTTCATATAGCGCTTCACAATGCCACTATTCATTCACTCTCACATTCACACACTGGTGGAGGCAAGCTACTGTTGTAGCCACAGCTGCCCTGGGGCAGACTGACAGAGACGAGGCTGCCATATCGCACCATCGGCCCCTCTGGCCAACACCAGTAGGGTAAAGTGTCTTGCCCAAGGACACAACGACCGAGACTGTCCGAGCCAGGGCTCGAACCGGCAACCTTCCGATTACAAGACGAACTGTCAAATCTTGAGCCACGATCACCCTAAATAATGTTGTTCAGTCCAGGTTTGAGAGTGTCGGGAGTGCTGGAATGTTATGCTGCTATTATTTGCTGCTATTTTTATAATCATCATTACCATTTCATTATTAACAGTGATGTTGCATGCAGATGCATTCAGATGTTTAAACATATTGGCACCCAATTAAGCTTTTATTACAGGTCCAAGAAGAACCACTTTAAACTGTGGAGTTGAATCTATAATTTTAAATGTTTTTCAATGCTCCTATATAATAATCTTAAATGTTTCTGTGTAGACTGCAGGGACAGGAAATACACTCTGTGCCAAAATGAGACAGGAAACACTTCTGCAAGGCATGCTTCTGCAGAAGTGAAACTGAAAGCCGAGTCTGAGTGTAAGCCAAGAGCAGGGTGTTTTATTATGCATTTATCGCTGATTAAGCTTCAAGTAGTTGTATTAGATTGAAACATTTGTTTTATATATTTTATATTTCAGTCAAGATTATTGCACACATACACACACACATAGTTTCAGTTGTGCTGGCCTTCTGTCTAGTGGAAATGTTACAAGGTCTAGCTGGGGAGCTGAGAGGTGAAACAAAGGGCAGCAGAAGCTGACACACATACACATACATATTAGATAGACTCATTTATATAGGTAAGAGTTTAATTATGTTTTGCTATGGCTGCAAAGTTGGGGTGCGTACGTGTTAGTCTGTTCCAGGAGGTACACCAGATGTCCCAGAGATAAGCGACAGCGAAGACGAGCTGGGGAAAGCACCTGGGATCGAGCCGAAGACGATGTTCTTTTTTAAAACTGTGTTGAAGGTTGACAGAACATTTGTGGTTTTGCATTGACGTATGCTGTATTGTGTCTGAGAGGGGGGGGGAGCAGTATCACCCCCAACCCTATAAAACCTTTGTCTGACTATTGTAAAGTAGTTCAACGCTGATTGGGGCTGTTGGACTCACACATGTGTAATTCATTAAAATGTCGTCTAATTGCACCAGCCCGGATCTGTGGTTATTTTTGGATTCCCCTCAATATCTGAACCTTAACAAGAGCTTTCTGAGCACCTCTCTGTCTCCCTGAGTGATGTTATGTGCTGATGTTCTTTTCTAGTTTTGGCTGAATATGGATTTCTCTAAAGGAACTCGGTGTTAAAGGTTCAATACACCAAATTGGGTTTTGATAACATTTGATTGGTCATGCTAGGAAAGACAGAAACTAGTCAGGGTGATTAGTAGTGAGCACGAATTAAATGAGCTCAGACAACTAAATTGGCTTTATTAGACTTGGAGTGGCCTTGGATTCTGAAACTAAAGATTTTAGATAAATTCTGACTGAAATCAAACAACCTAGGTGTGGAAACTGGAACAAAGCTGAGTTAACTAAAACTATTTTCATCTGTGGAAGGTGAAGTGTGACCTACTTAACAACCACCGAGTTTGTCTTGCTTTTTTGTTTTATTAAAGATGTCAGCTTTTCATTTATTTCATTTTATTTCATTGATCTCTTTACTGTGCTTTGCTCTACCCGTGAACTGGTGCAGCGGCTTTTATATCTGGATTAGTGTGAGATAAGTGCAACACTTAGAAGCCTAATTCAGAGTATGCTGTTATCTCAGGATGGTGGTTCAGGACACAAACCTTTATGGGTTTTGCAAGGAGTGTTGTATGAAAGTAAAATTCTCTGTGTAAACTATGAACATGTGTCCATGTTTTCATCTCTTCATGTAAAAAAATCCCAAATACATCCATACATTTGATTGAAACTGTAGGTGCACTTTGGCAAGTGCCACATGTCAAGCAAAGCACCTTTATTTATAAAGCACTTTAAAAACAGCAATTGCTGACCAAAGTGTTGAACATAGGAATAAAAATACATTTGAATAAAACTTTAATAGTTAAAATATAAAATAAACAAAATTAAAATGATAACGATAACTCAGACAAATGCCAAGCTGAACAGATGGGGCTTAAGAAAGGATTTAAAAATGAAGAGACATACTGTGCCATCAGGCCCAACACTAAAACACTCATTATACCAGGACCAAACACAGTAACCTCTGTATTATTTTCATGAAAACTGAGGAAGTTTAGAGCTTAACATGAGTTTAGTTCCTCAAGGCACTCAACTAAAGTTTATGTGGAGCATCTGCATAACAATGGAAAGCAGTTTTGTTTTCTAAGAATAGAACCAAGTGGCAGAAGATACAGAGAAAACAGCACAGACCCAATAACTGAGTCCTGTAGAACCCCACAAGACAATAAAGAAGATCTGAAATCATGGAGACCATCAGAAAACGTTCTTTGAGACAGGTACTAGGTCTAAACCACTCCAGAGCAGTGCCACGAATGCCAACGCAGTGGTCTAAATGAAATATTAAAATATCATGATACACTGTTTAAAAAGCAGCTGTTAAGTCTAAATGAACTAAGATTACATAGTATCCTGAATCTGTAGCCAGGAGGCTGCTATTAAAAACATTCAGCAGCACAGATTCTGTGCTGTGAAGAGACCTGGCCACTTATACAGCTAGGCAGGTGGATTGAAACCAGGAGCTGAGCTCCTCTGTATCTGAGGGAAGTGACTCGGGAATGCCGGAGTGATGGAAAACAGTTGCTATTCCTCCTTATCAGCACGCTGTCCAGGATGAGTTCAGATAACCACGGTCAGTGGTAAGAGCTCGGAAATACGCTGGACTCACCAACATTCACCCATGCCTGTCACACAGAGTCACATAACATAAAATTGATATTTAATGTCTCTCTATCACTACATTACCAAACATTTTATTTACATATAAAAACAAGTGTGGGTGGCCTTTACCCTTCAAGCTTGGGTTCTCTACCAGAGGTCTGGGAGCTTGAGAGTCGTGTGCTGTATTGTTGCTGTTCCTAAGACTGCGCTCTTCTGGACATCTCAGAAGTCATTCCTGTGATCTGCTGGAGCCACTCGCTCAGTTCAGGGGCCCCCAGGCTCACGTGCCCTGATTCCACAGGGACCACCGTTGTCTTCATCTTCCACATCTTCTCAGGAGCCTCTCTCAGCCCCTGAGCTAGAGAAGGGGCTAGCTTCAGGAAGAAGGAAAGCTTCTCATTTTCCTTCTTCCTGATGTTGCTATCACTTGATATAGCTACATCTATCACATCAGTCTTCTTGTCTGGTTGGTTAGCCATCACCAGTTTGTCCGTCTGTATCTGGAAGTCCCACAGGATCCTAGCTTGCTCATTCTTGACCACCCTAGAGGGCATATCCCATTTTGACCTCGGGACTTCCAGGTTATACTCGGCACAGATGTTTCTGTATACTATGGTTATGGCGTTCCATGTATGCCCTGCCTGCTAGCATCTTGCACCCTGCTGTTTTTGTACTAGATTTTCAGGCTGTGTAAAGATGACCCTGAGACAATGGGTTCTTGCCTTGTGTGGCAGACCTTAGCCTCTAGCAGTCTTGTGCTTAGAGCTTGTTCCTGTACTGCGATGATTAGTGCCTCTGTGCTGTCTTTCAGTCATTGGTAGGTTTTTTTCGAAATCTTCTATCTGATGGTGGTGCATGATGTGCAGGGGCCTGTCCTTCCTGCCATGATAGTTCCTCTTCTTGCTCCGGTTCTTTCTCAAGTTTCTGCTGCCTAAGGTGTTCACTAATCACATGATCGACTGTGGCCATCTTCCTAAGGTACTCAGCGATCTTTGTTGTTTCATCCTGGATAGTGGTTCTGACACTCACTAGTCCCCCACCTCCTTCTTTCTGCTTAGCGTCTGCTTAGTGTACAGAGTCAGGGTGCTGGACGTGGCGCCAAACCCTCCATGCATCTCCATGTAGCTCCTCTTTTGGACAGTTTATTATCCCAGCAAGGTATCTGACAACTGGCAGGGAATAGTATTCCAGGAATGACATCTGAGATCTGTCCAAAAGAGTGCAGTCATGGGAACAGCTAAGATAATGTGCAGGTCTCTCATCCTCCCAGGCCTTTGGTAGAGGAACTGCACTTGAAGGACTGTCTGCAGGTCGAGTGAGGAATTTTTTTTGTTGTTTTTGTTTTTTAATCATCAGAAGATGGCTGTGGTCATAAAGGATAGACATGCTCAGCAACAATACTCTAGTAGGCTGCAGAAGCATTTTAATTATAGTCAGCTGACACACACCACTACACCACCATCTGCAGCCTGAACCGCTGATACGAGGTAGGACAGAAGCATATTTTCATGTTGTTGATGCCAAATTATCAGCCCACTATGCAAATGTCTCAGCAGAATTGTTTTTCTTCTAGTGTACACTTTTGGTGAGCGACTGCAAACTGTAGCTTCAGGTTCCTGTTGTTAGCTGTAGGAATGACACCCGGTGTTGTCTTCTGCTTCAAGGTTAGATGTGTTGTGTGCTCAGATATTCTCTTCTGTATACCTTTGTCGTATTGTGTGCTTATTTGAGTTATTGTTGTCTTCCTATCGGATTAAAGCAGTTGGGCCCTCTCATCTGACAGCACCTTGTTGATCGTATGGCCCATATAACTGCAGCCCACTGAATATTTTCACGTTCTCTGGCCATTCTCTGTGAGCCCCAGAGATGGTTGTGCAGGAAAATCCCTGTAGAAATACCAGCTCATCTGGGACCATCAACCATACCATGTTCATAGTCACTTAAATCACATTTTTCCTTATTCTGATGCTCAATTTGAGGCTTTACAATACAACCCTAAAAAATTCTAATAGTGTATCAGCAGGCCAATGTATGGGTCTGATTTCCAAGTGCTAAATCACCAGTTAGTGGATTCCCTTCTTTTCTGAAACTGTTTACAATACTTTGTCCTCCTAATTCCTGCTGACAGGGGTCATTGCCATACTGATTCCCACCTACCGTTGCTACAAAAAGCCCTGCCTTTAAGCCTAATGGGGTGCAGATGGGGCTCCAACACCCACACAATAACATCCACATTCCTTCATTGTGAACATGTCAGAGGCAACAAGAGAAAATAAGAACGACAATTGGGAGGCGGCAGAGAGCGAAACAAAATCAAAGAAGATGAGCAAGGCAAGGGGGGAAATAAGGGAGCGGGTAGACATGTGGAAATAGGCGTGAAGTGAAGAAGAAAGAGTGAGGGCGGGAATAAAAAAGATGTATGAAGAGAAAGCATTTGGTATGTATACCAATACTATAGTATATATATATATATGTATATATATATATATATATATATATATATATATAGTATATACCCTGATGCTCTCTATCCCTCAACCCATCTTGTCTGACTGAGACACATAAACATGCAGTAACTTCATTGGTCTCCATGCTCTCCTTTGCTCTGCCACCTCCAAAGAGTGTCCAGTTTCGTTTGTCGTATGGAGTGTTAAACATTTCAAAATACATACACAAGCAAATACTCCCGTGAGGTGGAAAAGGCTGAGTTTTCACACATTGACTTTTTCTGTAGTGTTTTTCTAGCTAAGCCATGAAATGAGATGTTGTGTGGTGCCAAACTCCATGTCTGTCACTGTGTTACAGAGCCTGCATCCTAATCCAGCCACACACTCGTGTTTTTACATCCAAATGGTTTTTGGCTGAGACAAAATTATATAAATTGAATTTTTTATCCTGAATTCAGCACTCCTAAGCATCATCATAAGCTGTTAATATTATTAGTTATATGTCTGCTGCTCTTAAAGCAACACTGTAATGACTGTGGCCTTTAATGTTCGCATGGTTTACTGCAGCAGAGGCCTGTTGTAGTAACCCATTACTCCCTCACTCACATGATCTGCTGTCATGGGATTAGAGAGAAACTGGATTGGTTCATTTAATGACCTCATTATCGCTGGAGTCAGTCATATTTCATTAGGGACAGTTGATTAAAATACAATATGGTTAAGACCAAAATATACTTCATGATGATTTAACATTGGCGGTAATGGATTGGTGCACTGAGTGATTTAAAGCCAAACCTGAAGAAGACAAAGACAGATCATTTAGAAATAAAATATAGCAGAAAACCAGTATTTGAGTATTCTGATGGTTAGATTTCAGTGAATATTGTCATTGCACAACAAAATTGTTTGAATGAGAAGCAATAGTCTCTCAGATGAATCAGTTAACAGTTACAGGATCACCTACAGTCTAGAAGACACGTGAAAACATAAAGCCCAAAAGTTAGAACTGACCAAAGACCATTTTGAACGGCTCCCTGCATCCTAAAGAAAAACACTTCTTCAAAAAAATAATGAAAACGTTATCATGGGCAGGTGCAGCAATAGCATCTTCAATAATTAATAAATCATTCTATATATTTTCTTACACTAATCGCCCGTTCCCAGGAGTACCTATTCAACTCAGATTGCTCAGTTTTCCATCACCTGGTAGGAAATGCTATCATTTTTTCTGTAAAGCAAATTTACCTATGAGTATAAATAAAGTAACCTGGCACCAGGTACTTTTTAGTTCCTACTCGGCCAGGGCTTCAAGCGAGCTGAGTCAATCCGAAAACCTGACATCTACAGACTGCATGCCACCGATTGGGCAGTCAGTAGCATCACTCGTCATAAGAGTGAGTTTGTCACAACAATCAACTCGCTATTATGCAGTTAGAGAAATGGGTGCAAAAAACCTACCCTGTGGTCCAACCATGAGCTGCGGACGTTTTTGTACTTAGCGGTTAACGATAGAATTCAGAGGGAGCTAGATGGAGCAACGTGAAACGCGAAGGTTAACTGGGAGATCTCCTAACTGACGGCCGCTCACAGGTACCAATGGACATGAAAAGTTTGTACATTTTTTGTTGGCACTGTTTTAAAGTTGTTATTGGGCCATCAAGGACCACAACAGGCTGTTCCAGGCTGTGTTTTTCCATTAGCTCTGGGTTTCCACCCCTGGGTGGAGCCTCATCAGCGTGCCCATTCTCCACACCTGATGGCAATCCAGTTGGCTGTATAAGACTGGCGCTCTCAATGAATCTTTGCCACAACGTCTGCTAACCTCCGTTAGTGCTAGTCCATTCATGTTTTATGAGAAGTGATTGTATTTTTGCTTTGCTAATTTTGCTGTTTCTTATGTCTCTAGTTTTCTCTGGATCATCTACTCACCTTCACAGTTTAGTCACGCTTTTCCTGGACGCTGGTCATCTCTGTTCATTTACAGTCACGTCCTACGCTAACTCTGTTCCTTGTCCTCGGTTGCCTGTCTCCCTGCCTTCTCCTCACGGTCCATCACTGGACCACTGTTCTTGGACCCACAGCTCGTTGATACTCACCCGGACCGCCTCGACTACTTCCCCCCACACCACTCTTTGCCCGCCAACAAGTAAGACACAGAAGATAAACTTCTTCACTTACCTGACAATCACTAGTACGCCTCCTGACGCTTCTCTCCCTCTGTTGCAGTGACTCTAATTACCACCCCTTGAACCACAACCCATTCCCCGAGACCCCCTGTAGAACCCGCTTCATGCTCACAGCTCCATGCACCCGATTCTTACCATAGTTCACAGTTTATGCTCTATGTGTCAAGTGTCTCTTGAGAAAGCCTCTGTACCTCCGGCTGAATCTGCATTTTGGATCCACTCTCTCGCTCTGGCCATTCCTCAGTCAGTAAGGCTTTGAGAAAAAAACTAAACATTTTGATAACTCAGATTTTAAAAGGTGGTGAAAAGTTTTTATTCATTGATTGCAGAGTTGAAGTGATTGACTTATTGTTCATGTTTTGACAAATGTGAATAAGGTTTTGATTGTTGTGTCTTTTGTGATGAAAAATGTCCTAACTGTTTGAGAACACTCAAGAATTCTGCCATTGACTTTTCTGAGAATTGAGTCAAATCAACTGAGAAAAACTGTAAGCAACACGCTTGTCTCATTTATTTAGACAATTAATAAGCTAGTTAACCGCTTATGCAAACAACATGCTCTGCTTATCTTTTGCACATGCTGTGTCTTAAGTATTTGTTTCTGAGAGCAACAAATAAAGACAACACATCAACAAAATCTAAACAACTAAGCAAATGTTATTACTGGTTAAAAGTTGGCTTTTTTTTTACGCATTTGTTCTGACGGATTTCATAAGGTCAGACAATAGAGATTATCAAAATGGAGATGACATATAAGATAATGCTGTCACATCCTGATCATATAGTCATTTATTCTCTGACATGGTCAGAACATCTGGAAATGCTCTCTGTTGTGTTCAGACATTTCCGTGATGCTTTTCTTTTTCATGCTTCTCACATTAAACCTCTCTAAATAGGAGTTTGGTAAAGCCACCATCACTTATTTAGGGAAACAAGTTGGACAAGGACACGTGCGCCCCATTGCTGCTAAAACACAGACTATTGATTTTGCGGTCCCGCAGACCAAAAGGGCTCTGCGTGGTTTTTGTGCAGTTTCTATCGTGGGTTTTGCCGAAATGTTTCTGTTGTGGTTAGTCCTCTAACTTGTTAGTCCTTTGAAGTGTTTCATTTAGTCTCCAGCTTGTCAGGTGGCATTTGAGTCTGCCAAAGCATTGTTGTGCAGTGCACCAGTGCTGGCTTTACCAGGTTTTCAGCATTGGCTTAAACTTAAAGGTGATGCCAGGTCCTGTAGTGCAGGAGTTGTTCTTTTGCAAGAAGACAAGCAAAGTTTAGATCATCCCATCTGCTACTTTTCAACAAAGTTTAACAGACATTAGACCTATTATAGCATTATATATATAAGCAAGCTCTTGCATTATTATTTAATTTACAGAACTTTGCAGTTTACACTGGATCGAGTGTTCAGCCTGATCACAATCCATTAGGGTTTCTATCCCAAATGTGTAATTCCAAACAAAGACGTATACGCTGTTCTTTTTTGCTGCAACATTTTAACTTGCAGATCAGTTGCAAAAAGGGTAAGGATAATCTGTTGGCTGGTGCCTTGTCTAGATCTCTGGAAATTTCTCTTTGAATTAAACATTTAGGGGTGTGTTCATTCTTGAGAAAGGGGGTGTTACGACATATAAAATGATGCTTCCATGGACCGCCATTCATTCGTCCTCTGCTCATCCCAGCTAGCAGTCTGTGAACTTTGAAGACTTTTGCAAACATGGTTAATGCTGATTGTTATATCAAGGAGTTCACAGGGGTGGATTGCCTTTTATTTTAATTAGTTTCCTCCTGTTTATCTTAGTCAGGGAGGAATTTTTTTGTCATTTAGTAAATATTTTAGATAGTTTTCTTTTATTTGTTGTTTTGGCATAAAGTCCAGCCTGACATTACAACCAGCTCATTCTTAGTGTTGAAAGCTAAAGAAATAACATATTGTAAATCAATCACTGTAAAATTGTACCGTGTGATGTGGCTGCTTGAGGTCTGACGAGGATGGATCACCTTAATGTTGTGGTCTGGCCACTCCTAGATGGGCCATAACACTGTTGCATCGTCGTTTTGTGTGTGTACTTATGTTGTGTGTCTTTTTCTTCTAGAATTCATTTCCAAATATGAAGTGTGTTCATCAATCTCTATATCAGAATGGACCCCCCCCCAAGCTCCAGTGCCTCCACCACAGTACCACCCACTCCTTCAACATCGGCATCGTCTGGCACGACACAGCATCATATAACTGGTAAGAAATAAGTTTAATAGCACGTTGATTTTAGCAGTGGCGGGGAAGTATAGAAGGCGAGCTGCCATTACCTTCACAGAATAAATATTTTAACTGACATTTTCTCTTGTTACATTTCCAGTAACTGGAAGACTCTTGAAACCTTCATTATCAGGTTAAAAGCTGAGTTACATGAGCGATTGTTGTCTGTGTGTGTTTGTGAGTGTGCTTGTCTCACTATGCGTCGGACTTTGCCTTGTCACTACAGCATTCACCTGCAATATACAAGCACAAAAAGATTAGCCACAAATTCTGTTGCTTAAATAATATGCATGTTAGCAAGTATAAATGATAGTTATTGAAAGAAATAGTTTTTCAGCCTCTTGAATGACCCTGATGAAGGCCACAAATGCATTGGTCACTTAAAGTTCTACCTGATTATTTGAAGTGTCGCTGGAGTCTTCATGTCATCAGATCTTTGTCTTCTGCATGCACCTTTGAAGTAGGTGAAGTTGTGCCAGAAAAACTTGTTGCTATCATTTTACAGCCTTCCTGGTTCTGGAGTTGTTAGCAGGGAAAATTGTGCCCCAGGACCCACAAAAGGTTTGTTGGTTCCAGGAGGGTATAGGAATTTTCACAATAGGATTAATGTGGGTTATTGTTTTTAAATGTGGGGTGAGATGTAAATAGTGTCAGTGTTTTATAAAAATTAATGTGTTATTATGTAAATTTCTTTGGTAGCATCTATACTCCTGAGTTCAGTTTGTGGAATATCCTGTGAGGTTATTGAACCTTCCTGTTCCATTCAGTCCGAGGGCTGTAGGATGGTGATGTGGAGGGTTTTCTGGATCAAGGTGTGCTTTAATACATTTCTGAAAAGGTCATCTCGCTTCTTTGGTTCTTACTTTGGCTCCAAGGCCACTCTACCAAACTGACAGAAGTGTAGCACCCAACACACCAACTGCTGTTGGCCTTCATTCACCTCCACACGCTTAGTTTTAACATAAAAATGAAATTTAACCCTACTCTGCCTTTTAAAGCTTTTCACTTTATTTTTGGTCCACGTGTTGCCATAATATAACAAGCTGTACTGTATGAGTGATTTAATGTTTCCTCTTTCTCCAACCAAAATTTAACATCTGACTTCAGAGAACTGCTAAAGGTAAAGGCATGTTGATTTGCAGTCAATTTGTTTATCCATCTATCTGATGTCACAGGTTGGGTTTTTCTCATTTCTCAATTGTGTGCCTTCTATCTTTTCGGAATCTTGAGATCCCAAATCTATGTCCCATTTCTAAGTGTGGCAAAAATACAATAGATATCTTTACATTTTACAATGTGGCACTTCCTTTGGAAAGGAAAAATTCAAGCTGTCAGAGATCAGGCAACTGGATATCACGAAGCGTGTAATAGACCCGCTAGGGGTGGTAATCGAGAACCGGTTCTTGGTTCCTAGTAGTCGAAATTCTTGGAATCCTGCTTATCAGTACTTGCACTACAATCAGCTGATTTCAGTTGTCAGTGGACCAAAATAGTGTTAATATAGACATTACTTTTATTTTTAATGCACAAAAGGAGAAGCGTAATGGTAAAGTGCAAACTGCATCCAGGACAGAAACAACTGCATTATGCTGCTAGCACAAGGACCTGCACAGAAAAGATGCTAACATTAAGCTAGCCAAAAATCCAGAGTGACGCTAAAGCTGTGAATGCTGATTCCAGCTCAGCAGGGTCGGAGTCTGGGACTGGGGACTGGGCCAGTCTGCTTGTCTCCAACCCAGAGCACAGGGAACCATCTCCTGGGTCTGGGGACAGATTCCGACTCCAGGGGTGTTGGTGCCTGCACCTGGGAGTATAAAGTGCTAACATGGCACACGAGACTGTCAACGTAGAACAGGAAACAAGAGACATTCACAAAGACACACTTGACACTGAGACATGCCTGACTGAGAAGACTGGGGGAACATGGAGACAAGAGTGACTGGACATGACACGGGGAACACGGGGAAGGCAAAGTAACACAAACCTAAAGCCTAGGAAGAATATAACTGTCATGAATCATTGTGTGCAAGCAGGAGATGGGGACTCAAACGAAGACTTTACAGAGGCAAAAATGGGAACTCAAAAACGCTGTTTTATTGCAGGCTTGGAAGTAATACAAAACCATACCAAAACTAAACTGGGAGAATTCTAAGTGGACGGGGAGACACTGGGAAACACACAGCACGACTGCACGTTAACTGCACGACGCGACACGGAACAGAGGGGAACGCTGACATAAATACACAGAAGGTAACGAGGGAAGTGGAAGCACACGGGAACCACAGCTGAGGACATTTACACATGACAGAACGGGGAGGACACGAAACTGAAAATGCTGATGCCAAGATGCAGACCTTAAACATAACACAGAAGGTACACCGAGACAGCCGAGAGAGGCAGAGAGAGATAACACGATGGAAAGAGGAAAACACGGGACACAAGGAATGAAAGCAAAGCACAATAATTCAAATCACTATATACACGGTCACACAGACGGAGACACAGAGGACAACACAGGGGGGAAATCTAATAAACAATACTGAACAGAAAACTTAGGGATCTTGAGAATACAAATGAACTGAATACAGAATGTCAAAAAACATCAGGTCAGAAGTCCTGGGACCATGACAATAACACAGGCAGAAAACAATAAAGAGAACCAAAATCATGAATAACAATAATCAAGGAATATAAATGAAACAAACACAAAACACTGGGTCACAGTGCCGTGGCACTGGCTGTCTGGGGCCCGGGTCTCCACCATGTCTGCTTGATGACCTGGGGGGCAGGGCCACGGCTCACCACACCTATTGTGGTGTTGTTTTTTGTTTATTTTCAGCAGGTGATGAAGCAGATTTTCAGCGTCTCTCTCTTTATCCCTCTTCTCCTTTATTTTTCTCTTACTCTCCTTATGTTAACTTTCTTCCCAACTCTTTTCCTTTTATTTCTCTTCCCCAGCCCCAGTCCTGTGTAAATGCTGAAAATAAAAATAATCCTAATAAAAGTCTAATAAGCTACGACTACCAAGTGGACCAGTATAGCAAAAGCCCCCCCTCTCAGGAAAAGTAAATCTGTTGGCTATTCTTCTTGGCCTTCAGACAATAATTCTGACTGATACACTGCAAGACAGGACGGCCAAAAAACAAAACAACAAAAACAAAAAAAAAACCCATTTGACCACACAACATGTAATTTATTTGCAAGAATGTAATGTCTTATGAATGGTGCTAAGAGATGGTGGAGATGCCAGTGAGAATCAAATTGATGAGTGATATTGATAATGGAACCTGATTCATTCAGTTGTTATCAATTCCCATCCCTAAGGGGGACTTAAACACTCAAGTGGGCAACCAAGTGTCCTTGGTCTGCTGAGCGACCTTACTTGGGCAATAAGTGGCTGGCACGAGTAACTCATTTCTCTTGTCCCTGGTTGCTTCCTCATGGCTGTGAAAAAAAAACTGTAGATAGTTTATCGCTCTGTTCCAGGAGAGGCTTACTGCAGTTTAGATTTTGCTGGAGCTGGAACTCAGAAGATGGAGCAGGTCATGTATTGATCTGAATGTTGGTGGTTCTATCCCTGGCTGTTCCAGTCTGCATGCCAAATATCCTTGGGAAAGATACTGAACCTGAATATCTTTGCAGTGGAGTCTGAATGTACATGAATGTTAGATAGAAAATCACTAAAGCATAGAAAAACAGACTTGTATCAACTTGTTAATGAGGCATGTTGTATAAAATGCTTTGAGTGCTCAGATAAAGTTGAAAAGTGCTACATAGGAGCGCTGTAAGAACCAGTGAAAAAGAACCATACTGTAAACAGATTGGACTTGGCTGCTGACTGTAATACACATAATAGAAAATTAAGATGCACATAACAGTCACTTTATGTCTGTTACGACACTGCTCAACAGTACAAACCAAACATTTGTCAGTGAAGTTTTGGTGCTTTCATTTTTGTCATCACAACGTTCATGGAGGTGCCAGTGCAGAGGATGCTGCAGACTTTAATGGCAGGACCAGTATATCAAGGAATTCTGTGACAAACTACTGTCTGTATTCCATATTACTGTGTTTGTTTTTATGGGATTTAACAAACTTTGTTATGGTTTGTTGGTGACTGAATTACACCAAATCAACAGAGATTTATGAGACTTCTTCTTCAGTCTTTTATCTTTAATTTATGTTGCTAAATTGTAGCAACATAAACCACCACAAATAAAACCTACAAACAGAAGTGGAGACGAAATGGAAAAATGGTTTATTATAAAATTCATTGTAACATAAAAAAGCGAGTACATTTGTAGACACATGATCAGAAGGCAACAGGAATGCATTTAACTAAAGCTCAACAAGACTGCATCAGAGCATCTTTCACATCCCTGCTTCCTCTCTGCACCCTGTGCTAATGCCACCACAGGCTCTTGTGCTGCCACTGAGAGTACATCCCAAGTGGTCTCATAGGTCCCCCCATGTTTTTAGCAGATTATGCAGAGCACAGCAAGTCAGCACCTTATAATAGCCAATAGTCGTCACACCAGTGTTCATGATGTGAGCCCGAAGTTTCCAAGACTGGACTCAGAACCTGAGCATCATACAAGCAGTCCAGCAAACACGTTCTAGAATAGCCTCTTTCCATCAACAACACCTTGAAGGATTATAGAGTGCCAGCATTAATGGCTGGAACAGTCACTGTAACAGTGTTGTGGGGCTGTAATGTGTATGTGGGAGCCACCAGTCGCACCCACACAGTGTAGGAATCCCCATCTATTCTCGATGCCGGCAGCAATTTCTCTGAACCTCCCTTCGTCAGGAAAGTTGTAACACAGTTGTAATGCTGACTCCAAAATGTTGTCTAGAACTCCTCTAGAACTCCAGTACTCTGAGCCAGTAGCAAGATCCCACAGTACAATAGCCTCTTTCTTGTTCAGGGATACACACTAGGTCGTTTCTTGTTGTTCTATAGTTGGATGCAATTTGTTGTACAGGAAGCTAAATGTTCCTTCAAACAAGCTGTGCAACCATCCGTGAAGGTGGGAACAATGACATCCCACCTCTGGGAGGGGTGGTTGAACACTCAGGTTTGCAGCAATAACTTTATAACAAAAGAGCAATCTGAAACACACACACACACACACGTATACACACACAGACATGCACACACACACAGACACACACACAGACATACATATTTTAATACTTAATACCAAAAACCTTCACCTGTTAAAACTTTGCTCTAGTTTTCATTTAGGTCAAAAGTCCTTCGTACAAACTAGAACTAGATACCATTAGCTTACCCTCATACATCATCTAGTTGGTATCCTGCTGGTACTGTTCTAGCACAACATTGTTCTATAGCTTCATGAACGCTCCTGTATTTTTCCAGAGTGGTTTGTTTCACCGCTCACTGCCTTCTCTGGCTCTCTTCATCTTTAGTCTGACAATAAACCATAGACAGCAGTCATCATCTCGATTGCTGGGTTTGTGTTGCATACAAATGACCAGAGATGGGCAGTAACGCGTAATCCGATTACTTTTTTCAAGTAACGAGTAATGTAAGGGATTACCATTGCAAAAACGGTAATTAGATTACCGTTACTTTCCCGTAGGAACGCTGCGTTACTGCGTTACTAAAACCCTGATTTTTTGCGAGAATGTCTCATGACAGTGACGTAAGCGAGTGCGACGTTGTGACAACAGCTGTGTGCAGATCAACAATGGATAATATATCGAGTGCGGGAGAGAGTATGAGCGTGCAGCGTTTAAAGCGTGGAAGTACTGACCTTATTTTGAGTTTGATTCCATAAAAAGTGACAAAAACATTAGTGTCTGTTGTGCGTGGGAAGAAAACTTCTTTTTACAGCGAAAAACCCCTAAACTTCCAAGCAAGCACCGAGTGCGCTACGACGTAATGTGAAACTCACAGAGAAACTCGCGGATTCTTCCACTGACCGCCGCGGCACACCTGCACCAGGGTAAACCTCCGCCTACCCCAGTCCTGCTTTACAGGTGAAAATAGAGCAACAGGACCGCTGAGTCTTTGATTTTATTTATTTTCTGCTGTGTTTTACTTGCATCTATTTGAAAGAGTGAGTGTAAACACAAAAAATATTTTATTTTATGTGCTGGAATGTGCAGAAAATAGGTTTAAATGTTAAACAAATTTCTTCCAGTCAGAGAATGTTGCATATAATTTAATTTTTGCTTGATGCATAAAGTTAAAAGATTTAAAGTTTTAAAAAGAGACGTTTCCATTTGATTACATTTTGTATGATGGATTATGCAGAAAAAGTAGAATTGGGCTGAAAGATCTATCGCTTTATCACCTATTCAGGTTGTAAATCGTGTTTTTAAAAAGTAACTAAGTAATTAATTACTTTTGAAAATAAGTAATCAGTAAAGTAACGGGATTACTTTTTTGGGGAAGTAATTAGTAACTAATTACTTTTTTCAAGTAACTTGACCAACACTGCAAATGACATCAAAAGGACCCCGCCCACATTGATGTGGTACTCAGTTGTAATGGAAAACCATATCATACAATACAACTTTATTTACAAAGCACTTAAAAGATTCACAAACACAAAAGAGCTGTTGAAGCAGGAGGACATAAAAAGTAACTAATGATCATAGTCAACATCTCACACTGGGTCGAAGGCTAAAGGGGAGTGAGACACAGGAAGTTAACACACTTAAACTAAATGAGTGTAATCTGGTTACTTATGACAGGAGACTGAAGCAACAATATGTCACACATTTTTTTAAATCACCAAATTAATACAGAGACATTACCATTACATAGATGAACTAATTCAGACTAACGACAGGGGAAGCAACACTGAACATAATGCACAGGACAAGAGAGTTTTAAAATAAGACAGGAAACAGAAACAGAAATCCAGAATAAAATGCAACTAGACACTGGGAACGGGGAAACAGACGAGGGAAACACAGAAAACAATCTATCAGAAAACTATAAGGCTTCAAATATAAATTCTTACAAAAAGCAATACCGAGAATACAATTTTTTTAAAAAAAACCTTAACTAAGAACACAGTCCAAAAACATGCAGTTAGCGGGGTTGGGTTAATGGTTGGTCCTAAATTACCTATACTTGTGGATGTGAGTGCAAATGGTTGTCTGTCTCTGTGTTAGCAGTGTGACAGGGTGGGAACCTGTCTAGGGTGTAGCCTAACACTCGCCCTATGGTAGCAGGGATCAGCTCCAGCATGCCATCTGACCATGATAAGGATAAGTGGAAGAGAATGGATGGATGGAGAGTCCAGTCCTTGTTCTTCAAATGTACCTGTTTGTTTAGCAGGGTTTAGTTTAGTTTTTTTTTAGTTTGAAATTTTTTACAAAGATCTGTAAATGTTTTATATATAGTAGGGTGACCATATTTTGATTTCCAAAGAAGAGGACACTTGGCCCAGTCATGAAGAACTTTAATAATACTGTTTGCTTACATTTTTTTAAACATATTTAAACGATGCCTTCTCTGTGCGGTTAATAAATGGTGAAATAAAAAATGTGATATAGGCTTTTACAAGTCAACAAGGGCAAAAAAATAACTTAAACCTCTGGAATTAAATAATGGCACAGAACTAAGCACTCATCTATATAAGAAAAATTACCAGTACCAGGACGTACAAGGGGAAATTTCTTTTGCAGTTCGTCTGAAAAGCTGCAGTTGTGCTTTGGCATCTTTTAAACATCACCAGGCGCGCTGACTGTCCCATCTGTGAGCGCAGGACAACAACTCACAAAGCAGCAGCTCGGGGATGATGTCACACATATGGGTCCTCTGTAGGAAAATCCAGACATTTTCATTTATCTTGAAAATCCCACCGGACAAAACGTGAAAAGTGGACATGTCTGGGGAAGAGAGGACAGTTGGTCACTCTAATATATAGTAATTAATAAATATTATGAGCCTGTTAGACAGCACCCACAATGAAGAAGGGAAAAGGAGAGTTGTTAACAGCTTATAAGGATAAACACAAATCATATCATTTTAGGCTCTCATTTAGTCAGTTCTAAGCCCAGTCATTGGAAATAAAGTAGTGAACATTTTTATTTTTATTCACTTCATGAGAAGCCTTGTTGTACAGTATTTGTTGTATGTTAATGCCAGAGTTTCCAAAAAAACTACAAATTTTCAGTTTTTAAATTACCTGAAGACGAGAGGCCGTTCGAGTTATTGGTCCTCGTTTTTTGTTAAGTTCAATACAGTTTTCAGTAGTGCAAGAATAACATGTACAACTACAGAGTTTTTTTGGTTTTGTTTTGTTTTTGTTTTGCAAAATATTAAGCCAAATACAGAAGTTAAAGTAAGCTATATAAATAACTTTTTCTGTCACTGCTTTGTGTATGTGTGTGTGCATGTATCTTGGCAGACATTATCCACCCTCTACCTCACTCCAAAAATGAACATTTTGTTTTTTACATCATCCCAAAGCCTCTGAGATTTGTTTAATTATTTCTCCGGGTTTAGTGAAGGAAGGCTAACTGTGCTGGGGCAACAGTAAAGCCCACATTCACAGGAAGCTGAAAGCAGAAGAGGAGGAAAAATCAAAACACATCTGGTCAGGCAGAATAGGATCAAGCTCACCAACTGTTTCCCTGCCTTGCTTGATCCCTGTATTCCCCAGCACTAAGCACTGCTTTCTCTGGCCTTATCATGTCAGCCGCTTGCACCTTGCCAGTGAAATCAAAATTCCAGCTATACCTCGAGGCAAAGCAGCTAAAAGTACTGCTGCACACCATTCAACAACGGTTTCCTAGCAACCACGTGTGCTACCTTCTTAGTGTAAAAACATCTCTGTCTGCAGAGTGTAACTGGTGCTGTGAAGTGGTTCTGGAAACCTTATGTGCATAAATGGGTTTTTAACCCAGAACATGAAAGCCGACTTCAGAGGATTCAGTTGTGACTGGTTAGGTTTTCTTTGTTAGGAGGCTGCACACAATTGTAGTACATGTATTGTGTTCATCATGTATTCAAAGGGCGACTTAAAGTAATGCCTGAAACATGAAACAAGAAACATTATATGACTGGCAATGTGTGTTTTTTCACTGGAACAAAGGAGACTTTAATCTTACTGAGCCATACTCATTCTTTTTAAATGCAACTAGAGCTTAGTGGATGTGAGAGAGTTTTAACATCTTTAAAAAAACTAAAACCAAAATTTGTATATGTCCCTTTGGTGCCATTAATTTGAAAAACCCAATTGGCCACTTAAATCTTTTACTGCCAAAATTCAAACACTGGATCAATTCTTCAAATTTCTATGTACGTTCTTCACAATAGAAAAGTCAAATTTACAACTTCAGAACTTTTTCTTTGGGTTATGCACATCATAAAAGGTTATTCAGTATTTGTGCATTGTAACAATACAAAGGTCACATCACTGATAATCTTTTTTTTTTAATGTATGGAGACAGACAGCTGGTCAAATTCAGTGAGTCAAGTGTCTAATTTACAGAGTCCACAAGTGTGTCTGCACAGTGCCCTACAGTTTAAAGATTATGTTTTTACTCGCTATCAGCCATGTGACTGGATATGTGTACAGCATGTGGGCAGAAGCTTTCCTGTCCTATCAACGATCCAATTTTTAACACTAAAACTCCCAAAGTTGTCATTTTGACAACTTTTGCATAAAAAAAATATTATTCAAAATAAAACTCCACGAGCTTCTATTTCATCACTTTTCCTAAAATCAGTTTAATTCTAACATAGTATATTTTGGAGTGTGAACCTTCATACACTGAACCACCAAATGAATCATTTTGACCCCATAGAAATCAATGTAAAACAACTTTGCAGGCCTGGTTGCCTCGTTACACGTATTTACACACAACATGATATGAAGGTTCCTAAAGAGAAGTTCTCTGAGTGACGTAACAAAATCTTTGGCAAAAAGGTTTGTGTGGAGACATGGGGTACTTATTCTGAGTATTAATTTCATATTTCCTATGAGCAGTGAGGACTGCTTTCTCTTGACACTGACACCCTGCACTGGACGATACCAGACTGCAGCACATACATGACTCCCCTACTTCCTGCTCCCAAAGAAGCACGGTGCCTCCGTGAGATTTACACTCCAGGTGGATTCATTTCTCTTTTTTTCAGGTAGAAAAATGTCAGGGTGACAAATGAAACATTCTAGGGAAGTAAAACGAACCAAAACAAAAAACATAATTAACTTAATACCAAAAAGCCTCTTGCCTACATTCTTAACCTAAACAGGAAAAACAGCTCTCAAAAATAAATGACTCTCATCCCTTTTATTGCAAATTCACAACATTTTAACTATGTACACAGTAGCTAATTTAGCTTTTTCAGAGTCAAAAACACTTTTCTTCTGCTCTCTACAATACACACCACAGTCTGCTTGGGAATCAGGAAGTAGACATAGCCAAGCTGGTCTTGTCAGGTCCAAATTTAAATGTGGTACCTTCATTCTCCAACCTATGGCCAGCTCCCAGTTAGAGCTTACATAAACAGCACCACCCACATGCAGGGAGGACTGATTATTATACACAATACAAAATTATGACCTGGATCAAAACACTCCCTCACTTAAGATCAGGCATTATACCTGATCTACGACACTACATGAGACAGAACATCTGCCACAGCGTTATCAGCAAATCTTAACATGAACTCTGGTAGAAATAAGGATCAGAACATATGACGTCGATTGTTAATGTGCACGCAAGACAGGAACACCAGGAGACTGATCAGTGTAAACAGCAAATGGGGTAGAACTGGAACAAGATACACCTCACCAAATAATGCTTCCTTTGTCATTGTGCTGTATTTCATTTGGTCATGATTGAATTTCTTTGAAAAAGAGCAGACTGCCTTAGTTTGAAGGCACAGGTGAAATAGTACTGGGAAACTGAACAAAATGGCCTTGGCAGAACAGGATAAGTCAGGATACTCAGCAAAGACTCCCAGGATTTGACAAATGACTGATTTGACGGTCAGAGGCGCAAAGATGCAGAGTTCTTTGAAAGTCAATAGAAATACACACATATGTGACAGAGTTGACACTGGATCTGGTAGTGGTGTGCAATACTGTATAGTTTGGTATCGATCACATACCAAATATCGCTGATACCGATACTTTTCAATAAATAAGGTGGATGCATCACTGAATTGCTAAATCTCAATTAATTTTCATGACCTTAAGTTTTTTTTTGTGATGTTTTCTTTTTTATTATTAAATAGGGTTAGTATTGATCCAATGCCAATTGTATTGAAATCTCGGACTTGGTGACTTATCACCAAGTCAGAGATTTCAGATACACAACAAAACCAGTATCCTTTCAGCAGATCCATTCTTGTGACAAATTTGCGTCCCTTCCCTATCTATGCATTTGTTCATGTATGAGAAGGGACAGGTTTGGTGATTGTGAAGAATGAGTGTTTTACAGCTTCACAATGCAGGATGGGTGAAAATTTACTGTAAATGGGAACTTCAGCACTTACATCTATAAAATTCTTAGTATTACAAGAAAGTCAGAAAAAACCTGACATGTTTCAGCGTATGGCTTTCCTCTGTTTCTGTTACACATCCCTGCACAAAATACCGCTGGGACCTATTCCCCCAGAGGCAGCAATCAATAACTCATCAACCTACAAAACTAATGGCGTGTTCAACAACACACGTATATGGTGAAACTATCTGTGCAAAAGACATCATGCACAATTAACTCACTATTAACTCTCACAAACACAAACATACCAATTCTCCAAATGACCTGTTATATATCGAATACTCGGCACGTGTGTGAAACTAAAAATCCATTGACATGTCAAACATTACACCGAACAAGCCATTCTAGAAAGGGGGTGCGGGGTGTTGAACCTAATGCATAAAATACTAAAGGGTAGGTTCACATTTTAAAACAATTCTCAAACCTTCATGTGGTTTGGAAAATTTGCCGTTGTGGAGCCAGTACAGACAAGTTTAATGGGGAAAATTGCAGCACTATTTGTAAAGGTAACTCTACCAGGGTCCTCAGCAACAGTGTAGCAATTTTAGGACATGTCTAAGAAGGAATTTGCATTTTAAAACAATGCAAAAAAGGGTTTATAGGAAAAGTTCAGAGAGTTGTTAAAAGTTCAGATACCTCTAACCAGTCATACAGGATTAGTGCCCTCAAAAATGTAGTACCACATATGAAATAATTTTCATATAATACTGAGTGCAAGGGAAATCAGAGTGAAAAAATATTATACAGTTAAATGAGGATGTGCATAAAACTAGTGATAATTAACAAATAAACTGATATTTTTATGTGCTTCCCTTCTGGTCTGCAAAGGTGTGGGTCTGAGCTAATTACTCATTAATAACTATCCATCCATCCATCCATCCATCCATCTTCATCCGCTTTATCTGAGGCCGGGTCGCGGGGGCAGCAGCCCAAGCAGAGAAGCCCAGACCTCCCTCTCCCCAGCCACCTCCTCCAGCTTATCCGGGGGAACACCAAGGTGTTCCCAGGCCAGCCGAGAGATATAATCTCTCCAGCGTGTCCTGGGTCTGCCCCGGGGCCTCCTCCCGGTGGGACATGCCCGGAACACCTCACCCAGGAGGCATCCTTGTCAGATGCCCGAACCACCTCAACTGGCTCCTTTCGATGTGGAGGAGCAGCGGCTCTACTCTGAGCCCCTCCCGGATGGCCGAACTTCTCACCCTATCTCTAAGGGAGAGGCCAGCCACCCTTCGGAGGAAGCTCATTTCTGCCGCTTGTATCCGCGATCTCGTTCTTTCGGTCACTACCCACAGCTCGTGGCCATAGGTGAAGGTAGGGACGTAGATCGACTGGTAAATTGAGAGCTTCGCTTTTACAATCAGCTCCCTCTTCACCACGATGGACCGGTGCAGCGTCCGCATCACTGTCCGTCTGTCGATCTCCGGCTCCCTTCTCCCATCACTCGCGAACAAGACCCCGAGATACTTGAACTCCTCCACTTGGGGCAGGAACTCATCCCCGACCCGGAGTGGGCACTCCACCCTTTTCCGGCTGAGAACCATGGCCTCAGATTTGGAGGTGCTGATCCTCATTCCCGCTGCTTCACACTCGGCTGTGAACCGCTCCAGTGCGAGCTGGAGGCCCTCACCTGATGAAGCCAACAGAACCACATCATCTGCAAAAAGCAGAGATGAGATTCTGAGACCACCGAAGTGAAAGCCCTCCGCCACTTGGCTGCGCCTAGAAATCCTGTCCATAAAAATTATGAACACAACCGGTGACAAAGGGCAGCCCTGGCGGAGCCCATCACCCACCGGGAACGAGTCCGACTTATTGCCGGCAATGCGAACCAAACTATTGCAACGGTTGTATAGGGATCGAATGGCCCGTAGCAATGGGCCAGACACCCCATACTCCCGCAACACCTCCCACAGGACACCCCGAGGGACACAGTCGAATGCCTTCTCCAAGTCCACAAAACACATGTAGACTGGTTGGGCAAACTCCCATGCACCCTCAAGTATCCTTGAGAGGATAAAGAGCTGGTCCAGTGTTCCGTGACCAGGACGAAAACCGCATTCATTAATAACTAACGCAGTGTTAATATGCACATCATGAGCAGCTTTGAATGAGATTCAATGTGATGATGCACAAAGCTCAGTAGCTGCAGCTACTTTCATTAAATAGCTGCAAAGGCACTTCTGGTTATTGGCTCCTGTACAGAATACTTTCCGAAGAACTCTTTTCTTTATCCTTTAACTTTTTGGAGCACTTGCGAGGGATGGTTGTGCCTGCTTTGTGTAACAGGGACTTAGGGGCTTTCATGTGAGCAATGGATGTGGAAATGTAATCCTTGCACCTGAGTTGTCGGGGAGCCAAGGAGCAAGATTTACAACACCTGAGGGTCTAAATGGTTGGCCTTTGAGATAACTGAATGTGTGTGAGAGTGAATTTACAGCCCTGGGCAGCCCATAGATTTCATGCCTGGACTCTAAACTCTCACCTGCATGACCGAGTCTATTGAGAGGAACACAGTCGAGTCTCAGTCACACTCAGTTTGTTTCATGTGAGTAAAACATACACATGAGAAGGAGACACAATCTTCCTATTAGCAGGAGTTTTATACTGCTCACGTTTTTGTTACTAATCATGGCAGCTGTGTTTGTAAGCTTTCAAATCATTGCATGTATGTTTAATACACAATTACTGGGAAAATATGCCTATTGTATTTTTAATGCTTTTCCAATTCATTGATAAAAGAAGCTAAAAGACAGTAGTGATTAAATAAAGTGCTGAATAAATAAAATGTCAGGGTCCTCCGTGTCTCTCCGGTTTTGGTTTGGGTTTGTTGTTGTTGTCTCTCTCTCGCTCTCTCTCCTCCTCTTCGCTGGGCGGAGTTTCCTTCCCCAACACACCTGCAATCGATCATCGCACCTCTTCTGCCACTACTTAATTTCCTCCACCTAATTTCCTGGATTATAACCTGTGTTCCCTGCTTCATATCACCACAGTTTCCCACTCTCTCAGATCTTCATCTGCCACTCATCTTGTTGTTCCTTCTGCTCGCCTTACCACTGTGGGGCACAGAGCTTTCAGTCGCCCTGCTCCTCGGCTCTGGAACTCACTTCTTTCAGTCTTAAGAAAAATGGATTCCCTTCCCTTATTTAAGTCACAACTCAAAACCTACTTGTTTAAACTGGCTTACTTGCTTTAATACAGATTTTACTTGCTGTCAAATCTTGTCTATTTGTTTGGTTTTTTTTGTTTTTATTTGTTGTTTTTTGTATTCTGTTGTTTTTTTGGATTTTAATTTATTACAATCTATTTTAATTTACTGTTTTGATATATTTTTCTCTTTGTAAGGTGACCTTGGTTTTTAGAAAGGCCCCTTAAATAAAATATATTATCATCATTATTATTATTATTATTATTATTATTATTAATCGAAACAAAACAGTCAGATGAGTCAAACTTTACTCAACTCATTCTTCTTGCTTCCTCCACTTCCGTACCATTGATTCATTAATGATGAATTCTCTGGCAGCTGCTCTATTCCCATGTTGTTGCAGTATATTAATGACTAACCTCGTATTGTGGATGGATTATCTCAGTTATTCTCCTGACTGAAGTTTGGTCCGTTTACAGCATCCTGCCATGTGATTGCATTTGTCCCTAACCACCAGAAACCCTCACGTTAACTTTTATCGAGTGGAAAAAAGTTAGCGTTCCTCCTCTAGCTTCACTGTGTTTATGTTATGCTAACATAGCTGTGTCGCTAGCGATCACGTAGCACATCATTATATACCAGCTAGCCCAACTTCAGTAACCCTACAAACGTCACTGATGTTTAGTTTTCTGTCTTCATTTATGTTGGAAGTGATAGCAGAGCTGTACATTTGAATTGTTTTCAGGAATCTCTCAGTCAGAACATGCTATATCATGCTTAGGTGGAAGCTAGCGAGCTAACTTCCTGCTAACTTCTAACTCTGTTAAATGTAATAAATTCTGTTTTCATGGATGCCTGGATGTTAAACTTAATTGTTACACCTGGTAAAGCAGCAACACTGATCATTTTATTAAAGATGAGAGAATTTAGACAGTTTTTAACTCTCAGTGATGCCGCAGTGTTTGTTTGACTTTGGGACCTGAAGCCGACGGAGTTTAGGACCCAGATTGCTCCTCGAGGCTCCTGACTATGGTAGCCGTAATGCTCCAACAATCCATCAAGCACTGCGGCTTCGTAGCTTACCAAAGTCGTACTAAAATGTTTTTGACAGATTTTTGAGCACCGTGTACCACATAAAATCGGTTCGAGGTCAGTAAGCACAGCCAGAATTCATACATAAGGCGCACTGTCGATTTTTGAGAAAATGAAAGGATTTTAAGTGCGCCTTATAGTGCGGAAAATATGGTAAATATTCCACAGTCAACCGTTACTGGGATTCTAACAAAGTGGACGAATCCAGAATCCATCATTACAGATCTCTAAACTTCATGTGGATTTAAGATTAGCTCAAAAACAGTGTGTAGAGGGCAGGGCTTTAAAAGGCTGGAGAGCCAGATACCACTGAGTGATTCAGGGGAGTGTGTAGTGGACAAGAGAGTTCTTTCCTTGGACTCAAGACAAGGGATTCTGCATGTTGGTCAAAGCCACCATATGTCCACCGTAAAACTGTGTTACCTCATTCACCTTGCTGTAGTCTACACAGAACTGTATAGACCCATATTTCTTCACTACAAGAACTAAGGGGCTACACCAATCACTGTTTGACTATTCTTGGTACAATCTCCCAGGTGTAACATTTTTTAATAATTTATGTTTTTGCTGGAGAAGTGCAAGGTTTTTGTCAACACCGTCAGACACAAAGAAATGCAAAAATATATATTTTAAATTAAGTTGTTTCAGCCATTTTGACTATTAGCAGCTTCTCTGTTCTACTAATTATACCACGTTTAAAAGTAAGATTGTTTTGGCTTTTTATTATTAGAGTTACAGTCATACATATTTTCAGAAGCTGGTATTTAATCTCTATAAGAAACAATCATATTTAGCAGCGTGCAAATTACACATTTATTGAGAAAATTACATATTTTTATTGGAAGATCATGAGGGAGGAAAATATATGGTTCTTCAAAAGAGAAAACTAAACAAAAACTCCATATTATGGAGTTCACAAGGTGCTGACGGTGGTGACATAAATCTGACGGTGGTGACACACTAGTAGAAAACAAGATATTATTCCTGTCAAAATGACCATTAAACCTTAACAACCTTTGTAATATTACAAAGACACATCATAACAATTCTGTTTTTACACATGTCAAGTTCTACATCTTAATAGCTCACCAGCAAATAGCTACCTGCTACTCCTTGATTCCTAAAGTTCTCTGTGGTTGCGTGATCCTGCTGGACTTTCTCTCCTTTGTTTCCAAAACCTTCTCTTCTGCCTTTTTTCTCTTTCTTTCAGATCACTGATGTTCTTTAGTTTTCCCTCTTTCACTGTCTTTCTAGATCTTTCCTTTTTCCTGCTTTCACTCCATTTCTCCATCTTTCCCTTTCCTTTATGAGAAACTCTTTCTTCAACTCAGGCTGGCTGTTAATTTTCTTTCTCCTTTTTTGATACTCCCTGTTCCTTCTCTTTCATCCCTCTACTGACAGGTTCCCCTTTGCCATTCTAGCCTGAAATGTACCATTTTGTAATTAATATAATTTTTCTGAACCATATGCATTTATACAGATTAAGGATGACTATTCACAACACAATTATGTATTAAGCAATAGAGATGCTATCCGGTCTTTAAGTCTGATGTCATTAGCCGTTTCCAGGTCCAAACTCCGCTGCAGATCCCAAAGTCAAAGGAACTCTGCGGCATCGCTGAGAGTTACAAACTCTCTAAATTCTTTCATTTTTAATAAAATGATCAGTGTGGCTGAGTTAGAAGTTAGCTCGCTGGTTTCCACCTACATTCCAACACAGAAAACTAAACAGCAGTGACGTTTGTAGGGTTACTGAAGTTGGACTAGCATCATATAATGATGTGCTAGGTGATCGCTAGCTACACAGCTATGTTAACATAACATAAACACAATGAAGCTGGAGGATGAACGCTAACTTTTTTCCACTTGATAAAAGTTAATGCAAGGGTTTCTGATGGTTAGGCCAATCCTGGATTTGTAGCTGCCCACTGCATCACTGAGTGAATGGGTTAAATGCAGAGGACCAAGCATTTTCCTACAGGATTAATAATGTATACATAAACAATGACATTCAAGATAAGGCAAATATTCGACACGTGTAA
Source organism: Oreochromis niloticus (assembly GCF_001858045.2). Taxonomy (NCBI): domain Eukaryota; kingdom Metazoa; phylum Chordata; class Actinopteri; order Cichliformes; family Cichlidae; genus Oreochromis; species Oreochromis niloticus. The sequence goes on from NC_031966.2 coordinate 1,575,848, forward strand.
AGCAGAAATATCAGTAACATACAAAGGAAGTAATATGACTGAAATATTAATAAAAATAACTTAATATAATTGATGAATAGCACACTTTTGTGGCATTTGTCAACACCATTAGAAAAAGGGTCAACACCGTCAGACAAAAATCCTGATGGTGTTGACATCTGATGGTGCTGACAAAATACCCTACTTTCTCTCATAACACATGTTTTTCTGACAGAAACCATCTTGTTTTTCATCATTTGCTTATGGCCTCTACAATCTACCTAAATGAAGCTCTTTTTACAAAACAAAAATCATTAAACCTTGCATTACATCGACTTTGGTGTTGACGCACTATGGTTGTGACACAGAGTTTTATCAGAAAGGTATGCCATAAATTAAATAAAAATTTAAAAAAAATTATCACAGCAGCGACCTCATGGCATGTGTATCAAACAGAAAGTGCTAAAGGGGTCCTCAGAGTGTAAGCTGCCCACAATAATTCCTGAATTTTTTGTCCTTTTAAAAAAATCTGATGGTGTTGACAAAAACTCTGGACATGATTTTAATCACTTAAAAAATGTGTAAAAATAAATTTTCAATTGCATATTTTGATATTATATAAGGTATTGACTTAAATACTCAGTGACGAGAGCCATGATGTTTAATTTTACATTACTTTAAATTTTTTTTTCTGTATTTTAATATTATCACACCTGCTTCTGGACAATGGATTTTTAAGGTACTGGTAATGTATTGTACAATTTAAAATAAATCATACTTTTGTTGTATAAACATTGCCTTGGTTTCTCTTTTAGTCAGTTGGGTTAAAACTTGTATGCATATTTTTAACCCCAAAATTGGGTTTTATCTGGCGGACATGTTTTGTCCCTCATCTCAAGAATCACTGATCCACAAATTGCTGTTGCAATGAAGCAACACCCACACTCTGGATGTGTGTGCGATGGTCATCACAATGGACTGAGGATCGAATAGGTGAATTTGGCACTTTGGGCTCTAACTCATGTCGGTCCTTAACAAGAGTCACCAGAGAAGCATCCTCTTCCCAAGCTTTTAGGAAGTTGGGGTAATATCTGTGTGGCTCCACCCTTGTCTGACTGCACCGCTTCATAGTCAATATCCCCCATGATGGGTCCTTGCCACTTCGTGAATAATTTTGAGCTAGATAAAGGGAGCAATAAGAGTAAGTTGTCTGCTGGTGAAAATTGTCTGAGCCTAGCTACTGTGTTGTGGGCTGTGGGCATGGGCTTTGACCTTCCTCCCAGTTTTTTTTAATTAGGTCCAACACCCCCCACAGCTTCCCGCTAAGCAGCAACTTAAAGAGAAAAGAGCCCATGAAAGCCTGGGACTCCTTCCAAACTGCAAACAACAGAGGGTCTAACCAGCAATCCTAACAGCATTCATCCTTGTGAATTAACTTGCGAATCATAGATTTTAAGGTCTTGTTAAGCCTCTCCACCAACCCATCAGTCTGAGGGTGGTAGTAGATGTTGGCCCGAACAGATTTAATGCCCAATAATTCTTACATTTCTTTTAGACATGAACAATGTGCTCTGGTCACTCTTTCAGGATGCCGACTCGGGAGGTGATCTGAAACAGCATCTGTGACACACTCTGTGCAGAAACGGTGGACCACCAGTGCTCACTCCATAACAGTGATTGATTATTTATGTTTAATTTCATACATTTGCTGCATTTGTTTTTAGTGTTTTTTGTTTTGTTTTTCTCTCTTAGCTTGGTGACTGATACATCTTTAGGATTGCCTTTCATGTCTTACTGTTTGGGCTCAAATGATGATGCAAGTAGTGAGGTGAAATAATAACACTTCATCCAATGTCTTAAACCAAAAGTAAAATTGTATGGCGTAGAAAGTACTTCCTGTTGTGTTAAAATGTAGGTAGTAAAAATAAATAGTAATTCTACTTAAATTCTACTTAAGTACAGTAACAAAGGATTTGTACTTAGTTACGTAACACCTGGTACTTTGATTATCTTTCTTTAATATAAATCTGTGTTTGATGATCTGAAAAATATTGTTAGGAATGCAGACTCTGCACGACCTAAACCCTGTGATATTATTTTACCCATAAAGTGTTGATAGAACAAGTCCAAGCTTGTGACGTGCCACTGTTATGTTTGTCTGATTAAGTGACACAGAAATGGACCGCTGACTTGGAAAAGGTCAAAGAACGTTCTGAGAGGCTTTTTTTAGCTCTTCTTGTTACATGTCAACTTCTATCTGCACTCAGAACAAGGATAACAAGGAGAAGACCTCCCCATGACACATACTCAGGAAAGCCAACAATTTTAAAGAAATTATTTCTATAAATGTGAAATTTGCCATTCATTGGAATAAACATGGCATGCAATTCATTTTCGGTCATTAAATACTAAATACCTCTATGTGAGGATATACAAGAGTGGAAAATTGGAAACAGCGTCGGTTGAGTAATATTTCTTTAATTAAAAAAAACAGTAGAGGATGAGGTCAAACGTTACAGAATTTATATTACTCATGGGGCGAGTTGCCACCATTAAAATGATGATTCTGCCAAAAATAAACTACTTATTCTCACTGATCCCTAATAAATCTTACTTGGTTCCAACATTTCGAAAATTTTATGTAAAATTAAGCCATCACAGATAAGTCTAAAATGAAAAAAAAAAAACACAACGGTGGTCTAGAACTACCGAGTTTTTATCACTACTTCTTATCCAATAGATTCCTGTATGTTTCAGAATGGATTAAAGCAAGCTTGTTACACAGGCTTGTCTGGACCTAGAACAACTATTCTGTGGAAAGTAAAAATCTCTACTCTGCCTTTCATCAGCTCCAGCATTAAGCATCACAGCTGCTTTAAAAGCCTCAACACTTCTCTGTTTGTACTCTAGCCTTTTCAGAATCAGGATACTTTATTAATCCCTGAAGAAATTATGTGGTTACAGTTGCTCCAAGACAATAAAGACAATAACAGACTGAACTAAATTAAATAATACAATATATAAAAATAGCTCAATTATAAATATCCAGAATATTACAGAAATTAAATATATATGATTGACATTTTACCGCAAACTGTAAAATTTGTTATTTTCACTGTAGATGATATACAAACGGATGTAACTGTTGCACTGTGTGGAAAAAAAGATGCTGACGCTCTCTTAGAGTCGTTTTTGTCAGCCAACCACTCCTGGGAATGTTCACCACTGTTCCAAGGTTTTCCATTTGTAGATAATGGTTCTCACTATGGTTCAGTAGCCAAGTTCCTTGATCATAGCCTTGATCATGTCCTTTGTAACACTTTCCATACTAATAGATGTCAGTGACTTTGTTTCTCTGCTATTTTGCTTCGCTTTGTCAGACAGCTTAAATTTATGTGATGTCTTGATTCAACAGGCCTGATAGCAATGAGGCCTGGGCGTGGGTAGTCAAATTTTTACTGAGCTTTCCAAAATATGTGATTATTCAGTTATTTGAGTATTTAACAAAGTGTTACTTTTTCCCATTAGTCCAGTTTGGATAGCAAAACCTGGGATCAGCTGTTTTTGTTCAGCGGAGTTAAACATGATTTAGACAATGCTGTGCAAGCCCACTAGTGGAGGTGAGGGGGACGGTAACACAGCCAATGACCAAACAAGAGCACTGCCACTGTTGTTAGAATATTCTATTTATTTTAGAGATGGTGCTCCTCCCTGCAGGAGGAACCTGGGAAATGAATATTTTATATTCTATAACTATACCTAATATTTTAATGTATGACATGGACTAAATAATGCAATTAAGTAGCAGCGATATACAACTATGAAATAATGCAGACTTGCAACTTTCTAATTTTCAGTGGCATGCCAGTAACAACATGCAAGATATTTGTTACTGATACACATTTTTATTTGAGCATAGGGTGTCTATCAGATTTCCTCGAGGTAGCCTAAATGTTTTAGTCCTGCTATGAAAAAATAAAAATACAACATGTGGATTATGCATCTATAACATCTATATTAAGTGCAAAAAATAAATAAAAGCAATAATTTACAAAGATGGCTTCAAGTCACCGAGGGTAATCACAGAGATTGTGAACTACTTTCACCAAACAGATATCTGTACTGTTTGTGAGTGACCTGTAAATCTGCAGTAACATTATTTATCCCATAAAGTCAAATAATCATAAAATCTTTAATGCTTGCTTTGGGTGTTGTAATCCATCCTTAAATCTGAGACTTCAGTGTGAAGCTCAAACACACAGCTTGTAGAAACATCATTATTTATCTCAGTGTTTCAGGATCTGAAGAAAGCTGTAATTTGTCAAAATGTTGTTGCATCATGACTCTGTGACCTATTAGTTGTAACCATATGTACATTTCAAGTGTTTTTAACACTTTTCTATTAAGTGTAGTGTGCAAGATTAAAATGTTTGTGAGCTGATCCTGGGAAACTGCCATGGAAAAGAGATGAGGCACTCTGGGAAAATAATATCTTAAGTTATTATGAGCAAAATGGCAGAATTAACAGCTGAATTAACTTAATTAACACTCCAGGGCAGCAATCAACCAACATCTGTGATATGGTATATAACCTACAAAGAGCACTATAAATAAAAGGAAAAATGTTTCATAGGGAGATTTGATCTGCAGAAGCTTTGTTACAAAAATATATTCTCAGTGATCAGTGATGTGATTGCACAACACTGAGTCGAGCGACGAGGATCTGTGCACAGATGACCACGCCATGCATTCGGATCGCCATCACTCGGGTTTCTGGTGGCGTGGTGACAAAGTAGCTTTGTGTAACAGCCTCTCAGAGAACCAGCAGTTCTCCTGCAATGACAAAAACATACCAAACATCTGTTTGTTTTAACCACCTCAGGGGAGCAATAAGAAAGGTTTTTTGATTACAACTTTAAAAAGATATCGTTTCATTTAAGTGGTTAAAATAACCAGATGTTTGTTTTTTTCTCTAACAAATTAAAAGTTGGGTAAAAAATAAGTATGCTAGTATTGTTTATCATGTATCTGAAGTTCCAAGAAAAAGAATTTTCATAGTTTTACTGAGTACCATAGCTTACTATTCTTAACATGTGCTATTCCAAATGTATCTTTCTGAAACTACTTATTAAACTGAGATGCATGTCGATGAGATGCATTCCTGAAATATAGAAAAGTATCAAATTAATCAGTCACTGATCAAGTGATGTAAGGTACTCGTGTTGGCACAGGGTATTAACCTGGCTAATATGTGAGTTCAGGTCAGTGAATGTTCTTGTTTCTGTGACGGATGGTTGAAGAGGGTTGTTTAATAAATGTAAGCACTGTAGTTGGATTAAAACGTTACCTGCTTTGATATTAAAACAGTTCCCAAATCTCTGTAACATATAAGCCACCACCATAAACACGAGCCTCCTACCCCCAGCCATTGCTGTTGCTGCTGTCACATTGCATTTCTCTCCATGTCATTTTGGCCGGAGCTGCATCCCCACCAGGGACAAAATGAAGCTTCCTCAAAGAGAGAGAGAGAATGCCATGAAAGGTGCGAGTGGCAGCGCCAGCCAGTGTTTCCGAGTGCCAAAAGCCTGGAGGATGGGACTTGGGGTAAAAATAAATAAATAAATAACAACCCACTGACTCGCCTCCATTTTACATTTCCTCTATGCTCATTTTCTGAAGAGCTGCTCATCTATTTTGCCTGCCGAGCTCATTCAGAGAGGCCGCCTTGTTAAATAAGGCATGAGTCATCTACTGCACTCAGCACTGAAATGATGCGTCCCATTTCAATGTGCCTGTTATGATCTGGAAGGCGGTTGTAGCTGAACTGTAAAGAGACAAAAATGGGGAAAATTAAATGAAAGTCAAGATAAAATTAAACCAATAAATAAAGTAAAAATATGCAAACATTGCCCTCACTGGATTCTGTTTAGGTTAAATTCATTTTACAGCGATTCCCATTTTGTATTACTTGAAGTTGCTGAGACAACAATGAGTCTTAAATATATTTCACCTGCTACTTTTGACAGTCTTCAAATCTTGAAGACAAAGATATGATAATACTACAAAAGTTACTTTGCAAAAGGACTTAGGCACTACAAAAAAGGTCTGTTCCCACTAAACACTGGACGTCGGACAGACGTGCAGATGGGGTCTATATTGGGTCCGTCGGTCCATGTCCAATTCTTAACATCTATACAAAGTCCAAACAAGGTCCACAGTTTGGACGTCCAACCATGACCCAAATTCCTTTTGCTTTTTCATAAGAGAAGAGAATTTGCATCATATATGGATCATTTTTACAAATATCCTGTTTTATTGTGAAAAACTTTGTAAGAGGAAGTGAGTGTGTTTGTGATCAGGAGCCTTCTCTGAGAGAAGTTACAATGGAAAGTACGAGAAATTTGTGCCAGTGTGTTTGTTTGAACTGTCCAAGTTTGACTTTGAAAAGACATCCACCACACTTGGACTACAGATAGGCCGTACACGGAGGTCCTAACCACCACACGAATAAAACAACCCCTTCAGAGGGTCAGAAGTCCAAAAATGACCAATAAAAGACATCACTTTGTGCAGTGGGTATAGGTCATTTATAACTGCACTTGTATCCCACACTCTAAGAAATGAAATACTGATGTTGTTTATATCACATATATTTTTCGGTTACATTTCAATAACAAATAATTTTTACACACAAAATAAGCAGGTTTCCTGGTACTACAGTAACAGTATGGTAAATGGGCTGGTTCTCATACAGCGCTTTTCTACTCTTTCTGAGCACTCAAAGCGCTTTACACAACTTGTGCATTCACCCATTCACACCCATTCGCACAAGCACATCTTTCTAAGTGCTTCATAGCTAACATTCACACACCGATGGATGCATCGGAGAGCAATTTGGGGTTAGTATCTTGCTCAAGGATATTTGGCATGTACACTAGGGGAGGCCAGGAATCGAACCACCAACCCTCTGATCAGTGGATGACCTGCTCTACCACCTGAGCTACAGTATGAGATGTTAAGGCTACAAAATCCTCCAGATTCAAATTAGTACAATCCTACTTGACAAGGCTGGCCTTTCATTATAAGCATGGCCTCGTCCATGTGCAGCACTACAGAGACAAGCGGGGACCTTTCATCGCTCCGTCTGCCTTGGGGAAAATATCCATCCATCAAGTTTGTTAGTATAAACCTTTTCTTATTAATACACTGCAAAATGACATTTGTACCTGGAGATGATAAAGAAATATACTTTATATACTTTGATGGCGTTAGCAGTTGGTTGTTTCTGTTGGTGGGATTTTAATGCAATATCAGTGAGAAAGCATTGAGTGTCACTGATGTAAGCTGAGCATAATAAACAAGAAGACTTTGTTTGTTGTATTTAAAGTAGCAGATTGGTATTGTCTGCAAATGAGTTAGGACCAAGTCATTTGATATCTCAGATATCGGTGCGTTTTCTGTTAGCCATGAGCTAACTATGAGCATACTGTTGTTACAAATTGTCCTCTGTCATCTGTGCTTTCACACACCAGTTGTAGCAGTTCTGAGAACTGTCTCACTAATTTTGCGATGACCTCTTGGGGCATTAAATGAATGAAAACAACAGCATTTGGATGGTACCGTAAAGTAACTAATAGGCTCCACATACTGATCCAATTCACTATAAAAACTATTTATAGAAAATGGACATATCTTCAGACCACTGTCTTCAAGTAGTTGTATTTTGTTTGAATATCAAGCAGTAATACTTTCTAAGGCTGACGTGTCCGTGGTGTTAGTTAACTCTCAGTCAGGTGCTTTTCGCGTGTGGTCTTGCATAAGATGAATGGCACAAATCAAACAAAAGCAGACAGCAGCAGAAAAGAGCTTTGTCTCCGCCAGAGGTCAGAGTGCCATCCGGACTGTCCCAGCCTGAGTCAAAGGTCACGTCCTGCACGTCCACGTCCCGCACAACCTGCACCTACCGCACCACGTCAACATCGCCGCCAACCTTCCATGCCACCTGAGGTTCTCCCCTCTGTTTTTTTTCCCTTGTCTGGGTCCAAAAGTACGACAACCGCAACAACATCTGCACTTTTTCCGATGTTGTGCCCCCCCACCCCTCACCCACCCACCAGTGACATGAAAAAATTAACTTGTCCTAAATGCATCAAAACAAAAGGAACTACCTTGTTTTGAAAATATGAGTTGCAGACAGAGGCCGATATTTTTACCTGAGATTTTGCTCGGGCACTAACATAAGGGAACCTTGCCTGCTGTGAGTGTGTTAGCAGAGTTCTGTAGCAACCTTTGCATCTAAAAGTCTGCATGGAGACTAAAGAAGCTGAAGCATGTTAAACAGCTTTAGTAGTCAGGCTGAGGTCTGGTCATCAGTGTCAGAAACTTACGGATGGTTTATGACACTTGTTGCCAACATGTAGAACACAAGCTGCTTCCATATCCATCACGTATTAACATTCTCCTTAGCAGTCTTCTCATAATGATTTGACTTCACAAATTATTTAGTTCTTTTTTTCTTCTACCTACACACTTTCATGTCTTCTATTATCGTGGTGGTAACTCAGTGCTGCCTTTTCTCTGTTGTCTTTTTCTTTTCTTTTTCCTTTTTCACTCTCAGCCTGTCTCACTGGATTAATGCAAGAATATTGATATTCCTGTGGTGAGCCCAGGCCAGAAGATGGAATGTGTAGCAGGTCAAGTCTGCTTTGCTTTCATCCTCATGCCTTTGAAGAGATAAAGAGACTCTAATTGCATTTACATAATCACACTAAGATAAAGTCATGCACCAACTCTGAGCACATGTACATCCAAGACCATTAGGTATGCACTCTCAGGATGAAGGCTCAAGTGAAAATATTGATCAGTGTACATAATATTCTGACAGTTTCATGAAGGTTCAGGGAACATTAGCCATTCTTCATGTTAATATCAAATATTTATAAAAGTAAGGTGTTCATATATAGGTTATTACTATTTGCTCCTAAGGTGATATGAATGTGCAGAGGTAATAAGATGTTCAGGTTTATCTGGAGAAATCTCTGCAAGAAAGAGCAAAATGCTGAAAACTAATATTGCATAGCTGTCATCTGAGGCGGCACTGCACCTAAAAATGACGTTTGAAGGAACAGAAAAATATGTTGCATTTAGAAACTGTGGCACCTAGTCTGCTTGATTCCTGAATTTGCACAGTGTTGTAACAGTCATCCTTATTCTTAGTGGCTGTAACTGTGGGCTTGTTTAAACGTGTACTCTGCAGGAACAATCAGTGGGCTCTGTGCTTTCCCCACCACTCAGAAGCTGCATCAATGACATATTTTTTCATGAATTAAACTTCATGTAATTTCAGTTGCTCATGTTAAAATCTACTTGCATACAATTTTCTGATATTTATAATCATTTTGTGCTCCTGCATTTCCCAGAAACCTCAGTTTGGATAAAACAGTTGTGACAATAAAGAAAGTAAAGAAAATGGAATACACTGCAGTAATGTTTCGATTTTTTCCACCCTCACCTGCACTTGTGCATTAACATGACACAGTCCTCATTACTTACACAGCCCTTTATCAAAAAATAACATTTCTGCTGTTTTCTGGACAACAGTTAATATTACCTAATTCACCAATGGAAATATTCAGTCGAGTACAGTTTTATCACAATATGCTGTTCGATTTTATTCCACATGTGGTCCATGCTCAGTGTAACTCACACAGTGTGCACATTTTCATAGGTTTCTTACAAGTGGACAGAATGAGCCAATGACATGGGTGCAAAGCATGTTATTATGTAGTAGGACATGTTTTCAATGAACAGCCTCCATCGTCTGCATCATACTCACTACTGTTGGCAATAAAAAGACCTTTAACATATGAAGCATGTAGTCAAACACATCTGGATCCTGTGACATGATAGAGCAAAATCTCTATATTTGTAAAATGTCTGCAACCCCAAATTAGTAAAGAATAAGTGTTGGGTTTCATAGAGTGAATACGATGCAGTGTGGTGGTATTCAGTCACGTCACATTAAAAGGTCAGTGGAAATTAATAGGCAAGCAGAGGATGTTAGATTAATTTAAATGCACTTCTTTGTGCTGCTCAACAGAGCCCAGGTGATTAGAGCTACAATAGATAAGTACAGAATAAAAAAAACTCTGTTGTCATGACAATATAAAGCTGAACAGCATACTGTTTGTCCTCAAGAGGAAACTGCAGACAACACTGTTTCAGTGTATCCTATAGAAAGAAACATACATACAAACGTACTCACTGATAAATGAACTGATGGTGAGATCTGGGAATGAACACTGGAGCTAAAAGATGGTGATAGGGGACATACTTCCTTGCAGTATTATTTTATATTTCTTGGCCCAAAATCTATTATGTAGTGTTTTAAAATACTAAGTTGGAGTTGGAGTAGAAGCCGATACTACGAGGCAGGACTTTGGCTTATGCAGGTTTAACTGTCATGGTCCCGTCTGTCCTAGTCTTATCTTCATGTTTTGTTATTCCTTCAGTCTCCCCCGGTGATGTATCCGTGTCTGTTTTTCCCTGGTCCCATGTCAAGTGTCAGGTCTGTGTGTCTTGACACTGGGACCAGTTATCCCTTGTGCGTATATATATAGTCTACATCTCCTTCTGCTCTCTGTTGCGTTGTCCATCATGGTTGTGTCCTCCCTTGCACTATGTTTGCTTTTTTGATTCAAAGGTTTGGTTCTCCTAGTTTGTTTACTTGGGTTTTTTTCGTATTTCATTTCAGTTTAATTAAACCACCTATGAGGGCCGGCCTTCCTGTATGGAAATTCAAGCATGATTGGCTCACAGATGATTGGCTGGCTGGGGACCTGTGCACGCCCAACTGCATGCAGAACATGCACATCACTCATGCAGCTGCATGAGTTTGCAGCCTACTGGTGTGGGCTGTCCCTCCTGCCTCTGCCTTTGTGCCTCTGTCTATGTGTCGCTGCCCTTATGATTGGTGTTCTTTGTATTTGAATGTGTCATTTGAACGCGTGAGTACATTGGCTTTATTTACCTGCCTAGTGAGTTGAAAATGTATGTATTATTGTGCGATCTCCTGTACAATATAAAGCACCTTGAGGCGACTTCTGTTGTGATTTGGCGCTACATAAATAAAATTGAATTGAATTGAATTGAATTGAGTTGCTTCACTTACGGTTTTCAGTTTCGGTAATAAACTTCATGTTTTTTAATCTGACCCTCATGGCTTTGGCTGGTTTATGTTACCCCCCCTGTCGCCAAGCAGAGCCGGGTCGTAGCAACTACAAAGTTGGTTCTCATCTTACCGGGGTTATTTGTTATAGTAAGTTATAATATGTTATAGTGTTATAGTATGCTGCAAACCTAACCGGGGCCCACACACTATGAAGCTCATTCAATATGTCCAGGATATCTTCACTTATCCTTGATGATGTTTTTTGCTCTGTTGAGGCAGCAGGAGCAATAAATGTCCATCAGAGAGGAGAGAGAGCAGCCGATGATCTTCTTTGCTGCCTTGACTACACTCTGAAGCCTCGCTCTGTCCACCTTAGTGCAGCTGCTGTACCATACTGTGACTGTTAGCAGTCTCTGGATGAGCGGTAGAAGGTCAGCAGCAGGTTGGAGTCCAGTTTGTACTTCCTGAGGGTCCTCAGATGCTGTTGGGCCTTCTTGATGACCTCCACCTGGAACTTACATAAACACAAACAGCAGAGAGAGCAAACAACGCCACCCTCAGGTGTGACGAGCAAAGACAACACACAAAATGATGACCTGGGTTATAACGTAGCATTCACGTGTAGCTTTGCTGCTGCTCCAGGCACAGAGTGGAGGGCTACGGTGATGGCATCTTCTGTGGATCTGTTAGGGGTCAAAGTCTGAGGGGAGGTCATCCTTGATGTGCTGAAGGACTAGTCTCTCAGAGCATTTCTTGATTACCGGCGTGAGGGCCACAGAGTGGTAATCGTTCAGGCTGGTGATGGGAGACTTCTTCGGCACTGGGATGATTGTGGCTGATTTTAGACAGGATGGGATGGCTGCCTGATCCAGTGAGAGGTTGAAGAGTCTGGTGAAGATGAGAGTGAGCTGGTGGTCACACGCTCTGAGCCCCATGCCAGGTACTCTGTCGTGCTGGACCGGCAGGGTTCCTGGAGTTCGCTGCTGGGACCTCCACGGCTGACATCGAGGCCCATTACAGTAAGTGGAGTGGTGCAGGAAGCAGCTGAGGGTGGGAGCAGGGCTGAAGCAGAGTGCTGCTGTTGTGGTATTTCAAAGAAGCAATTTATCTCCTCTGCCAGCGGCACACTCAGGTTTTCTGTTTTTACAGTACAACCTCTGTAGTTTATGATGCCCACACATCCCATGTGTTCAATTCAATTCAATTCAATTTTATTTATATAGCGCCAAATCACAACAAAAGTCGCCTCAAGGCGCTTCATAGGTACAGAGAAAAACCCCCAAATCATATGACCCCCTATGAGCAAGCACTTTGGCGACAGTGGGAAGGAAAAACTCCCTTTTAACAGGAAGAAACCTCCGGCAGAACCAGGCTCAGGGAGGGGCGGGGCCATCTGCTGCGACCGGTTCGGGTGAGAGAAGGAAGACAGGATAAAGACATGCTGTGGAAGAGAGACAGAGATTAATAACAGATATGATTTGATGCAGAGAGGTCTATTAACACATAGTGAGTGAGAAAGGTGACTGGAAAGGAAAAACTCAATGCATCATGGGAATCCCCGGCAGCCTACGTCTATTGCAGCATAACTAAGGGAGGATTCAGGGTCACCTGGTCCAGCCCTAACTATATGCTTTAGCAAAAAGGAAAGTTTGAAGCCTAATCTTGAAAGTAGAGATAGTGTCTGTCTCCTGAATCCAAACTGGAAGCTGGTTCCACAGAAGAGGGGCCTGAAAACTGAAGGCTCTGCCTCCCATTCTACTTTTAAATACTCTAGGAACAACAAGTAAGCCTGCAGAGTGAGAGCGAAGTGCTCTAATAGGGTGATATGGTACTACAAGGTCATTAAGATAAGATGGGGCCTGATTATTTAAGACCTTGTATGTGAGGAGCAGGATTTTGAATTTAATTCTGGATTTAACAGGAAGCCAATGAAGGGAAGCCAAAACAGGAGAAATCTGCTCTCTCTTTCTAGTCCCTGTCAGGACTCTTGCTGCAGCATTTTGGATTAGCTGAAGGCTTTTCAGCGAGTTTTTAGGACATCCTGATAATAAAGAATTACAGTAGTCCAGCCTGGAAGTAATAAATGCATGAACTAGTTTTTCAGCATCACTCTGAGACAGGATATTTCTAATTTTAGAGATGTTGCACAAATGGAAGAAAGCAGTCTTACATATTTGTTTAATATGTGCGTTGAAGGACATGTCCTGGTCAAAAATGACTCCAAGGTTCCTCACAGCATTACTGGAGGCCAAGGTAATGCCATCCAGAGTAAGAATCTGGTTAGATACCATATTTCTAAGATTTTCAGGGCCGAGTACAATAACCTCAGTTTGATCTGCATTAAGGAGCAGAAAGTTAGCGGCCATCCAGGTCTTTATGTCTTTAAGACATTCCTGCAGTTTAACTAATTGGTGTGTGTTACCTGGCTTCATGGATAGATAGAGCTGCGTGTCATCTGCATAGCAGTGAAACTGTATGCTATGTCTTCTAATGATGCTGCCTAAGGGAAGCATGTATAATGTAAACAGAATTGGTCCTAGCACTGAACCCTGTGGAACACCATAATTGACCTTAGTGTCTGAAGAGGACTCTCCATTTACATGTAGAAATTGGAGTCTATTAGATAGATATGATACAAACCACTGCAGTGCAGTACCTGTAATACCTACAGCATGTTCTAATTGCTCTAATAGGATATTATGGTCGACAGTATCGAACGCTGCACTGAGGTCTAGCAGGACAAGCACAGAGATGAGTCCACTGTCAGAGGCCATAAGAAGATCATTTGTAACCTTCACTAAAGCTGTTTCTGTGCTGTGATGAGCTCTGAAACCTGACTGAAACGCTTCAAATAAGCCATTCCTCTGCAGATGATCTGTTAGCTGTTTGACAACTACTCTTTCAAGGATGTTTGATATGAAAGGAAGGTTGGAGATTGGCCTATAATTAGCTAAGACAGCTGGGTCTAGAGATGCTTTTTAAGTAAAGGTTTAACTACAGCCAGCTTGAAGGCCTGTGGTACATAGCTGATTATTAGAGATAGGTTGATCATATTTAAGATTGAAGCATTAATTAATGGCAGGACTTCTTTGACCAGTTTTGTAGGAATGGGGTCTAAAAGACACGTTGATGGTTTGGAGGAAGTAATTATTGAAGTTAACTTAGAAAGATCAATTGGAGAAAAAGAGTCTAACTTAACATCGATGGTACTAAAAGTAGCTGTAGATAATATTACATCTGTGGGATGATTATTGGTAATTTTTTCTCTAATGATAAGAATTTTATTTGTGAAGAAGTTCATGAAGTCATTACTGGTTAACGTTAAAGGGATGGTTGGCTCAGTAGAGCTCTGACTTTTTGTCAGCCTGGCTGCAGTGCTGAAGAGTCCCGCCTGCTAGACAGGTGGGACTCGATGCTCCTTTTACGGTCTGTCTCGGCTTTTTTGATTCCCCTTTTCAGATTGGCTCAAGCAGCCCCGTGCAGAGCTCTGTACAGGGCTCTAGCTTGCTAGCCTCCTCTAGTTGAAATTATATTTAATTGCTGATTCTGTGTTCGGATTGTGTTTATTAGATGTGACCGTTTGGATCTCACAAAACTGACATAAATGAGTGATGAATCGACTAATTAGTTATAATAAAGTTTGAGGGCCATGCAAAGAGAAAACCAAAGAGGTGAGTGCTGGGACAGTGTCTACACATGAGGGAGTCTCAATCTTTGTACACCCCTTTAATTTTGAAAATACACAGTTGTATCTCTTCCTTGTAACAGTTTATATTTTTAGACTGTATATCATTTAAACTCAAACTTTAAATCATGAAATTAGGACAGTTTTTGTGCGTTTCTATCGACACGTGTGCAGTGCATGTCTGCTGCACCCGTCTGTCACACTCAGTGCAGATGGTGACAATTCAAAAAGGTTGAATCATGTGGAAACTGTCATATATTCATCTCCTGATCCAAACCCACAGAAAGTGGATAATGCGTCATAGTTGGAAGAAAGAAGGCCTGGAGCCTCACCACTGAGAGGGCGTGCTCGGGACTACAGCGTTCACACGTAACTGCAGTGTGAATCCAGGGCACAGCGTCTTCTCATAAAGAGGCATTCATGCACCCATTCAACGGAAGCTCATTCCTGAATATTCTATAACCCAAATGCTTTTATTTCTATATAGCTGCATGCTAATTGCGCCACTTATGTACAATTAGCAGAATGTATTTTAGCATCTGACACATATGCCAGATCATTCTCACTTTGCAGTAGAACAGCTAATTGAAGTAGACTGTGCACAATAAACTCTATGCTAATCAACCACTTTTGAGACCTCACTGACGGCTGCCCAAATCTGTGAGAATGTCTTTCTTACAGATTCTGATTATATCAATGCCAATGTTATAATATTTCATATTCATTTCTTTCGTGTCCCTGCTCCTCCCTGTCTCTGTCTTTCTGACCATTCGGCTTAGTTCAGATATGCGATACTGTAGGCCTGTTAACTTATTAAATGATTGATAGACACAGTCTGATTAACAGGGGGGCCATACTGCTCTGCTTTTGATTGTTTCTTTCTTTGTTTTCTGTTCTTCACACTGTCAGTTAACCTAATTAAAACTTCAATATCATTTTTGGAGTGACGAGTCTAACCTAACCTTCTTCAAATATCACACGAAGTCTGATGTTCTGCTCATTAATCCAACCAACGTTAAAAAATATGCATCTTACTGTTGCCTCCCATAAGCTCGATGCAGTCTGACCAGTCTCCTCTGACCTGTAGAATTATCATGACATCACCCAGAGAAACTGGTTTTACTGGATATGCTTTCTTCTGTAAAGTAGAGTTTCTGGTTCAGATCAGCCCATCTGGTACCAACCACTGTAGCACATTCAAAATCACTTAAATCATCTTTCTTCCAATTCTGTGACGTTAGTTTGAAGTTCAGCAGGTTGTCTTGACCATGTCTACAGGGCTAAATGCACTGAGATGCTGTCATGTTGTGATTGGTAGGTTAGATATTTGTTTAACAACATCAAGCATCTAGTTGGATGTTCCCTATGAAGTGTATATATATATAAGTGGCTTTCGGTCAGGGTGAGAAAGGCATACAGTGTCTAGCCAATGAAATTTAAACCATAAACTCATCAATTCTCAGAAACAGCATCTTCCTCTGATGAGACCTAATTTTCTGGTGCAAATCAAACTATTGTCTCACTGCCGTTTGAATTACCAGTTCCTTCGGGGAATACTGTCAACAGCACACATGAAAGGAACTCACCTCAAGGGTTTTGGGGTTTTTTCTGCTCACCCCCGACTGCTCATGGTAAGGTTAGGGTCCCTGCGCCTTGATGTGCTGGAGGTCTCGTCCTGTTAAAGGTTGTTCTTTCATCACACCATCCCCACGTGGTGATCATCTGATTGTTAGAGTTTTCTCTCTTATATTGTAGTCTTTATCCAAAATGAATTCATCACATCATCAAAAGTTAATCTCTGAGATAACTTGCTTTGTGAATGGGCACTATATGAATGAAAGTGAATTAAACTGAATTTACTGCAGTTCAGTTCAGTGTCAGTCTCTAACTACAGCTGAAAAAAAGACACCTTGTGGAGCCAGTGATTCAAAGGTCAAGAACACCCAATGAGGCTGATACACAACACAAATGTCAACTTTAGACTATCAGAACATCCCGAGTCAAATGGAGTGATGAGATTTGCAGGGGATTATGACCTATTTCTGAGTATTCCCAAGGGACTCATTGACTTGCCCTTCTGGTTGCCGAACAGAGAAGCAGAGTGCCAGAAAGTGGCTGTAGCTCAGGAGGTAGAGCAGGTCATCTGCTAATTGAAAGGGTGGGGGTTTAATGCCTGGGTCCAGTCTGCATGCCAAATAACCTCGGGCAACATACTAACCCCATGTTGCTCTCTGATGCATCCATTGGAGTATGAATGTGTGTGAATGTTAGATAGAAAGCACTTGGATAGAAAAAGTGTAGAAAAAAATGTTGATGTGATTGAGGCAAGTTGTATAAAGTGCTCAGCCAGAGTAGAAAAACACTACACAAAACCAGTCTATTTACCATTTAGAGGTGTGATTTGTCACTGCAGATAACAAGTCTCCACTGCTCCACAGCATGCTTTACACCACTGCATCCAAGACTTTGTACTTCATTTGATGATGTAAGGCTTTGTGCATAGAGTGTTTCATGGAATAGGTTTCCATAGCTGTGCAGCTGCATGTGTTCCTGAGCATCTGAAGGCCACATGAAGCCTGAGGGTCTATAACAATTGACTCTGAGAGTTGAGGCACTTGTGCACTATGCACCTCAGCATCCTCTGACCCTGCTCTGTGTTTTTAGATGGCCAACATTACATGTCTGATTTAATTTTCAAGGATGAGAGCAGGGTGGAAGGTTTTAGTGGTTGAACTGTGGCATGCCTAAAGTATGTGGGAACAGAACAAGCTGTCAGGGACACATTTATAATACAAACAAAAACAAAGCTTAAAAAACAAAATCGCCCACACATGAGGGCCTACTGATTTTTTCTTTTTAAGAGGAAAATTTTAAAAACAGTGATCTGGAAGTGCAAATACAGATCTTGATGACATTTTCATTTTTCTTAGAATAGCTGTGATATTTCCCAGTTTCGTCTGTTTATCGTCTCAAACAGGACGATTCCTCTTACTGTAATATATAAAATCAGCAAAATATGCAGCCCTGCCATCCTTTATCATACCATTTAAAACAATTATGCACTCTTTCAGATGTAGCCTGTCCGCATCTAGTTTATTAGCTTTCTATAACCGTTCGGACCTTCAGCAGTCACTACGGATAGCCTCACTTATCCTGGGGAATGACTTCTGGAGGATGCATGTCTCATTTTCAAAGGAGCCACTTTTTCAAGTATTAAAGCAAAGTTCACTGAAAAGATTAGCAAACGTGGATCTGATAATGGTACGTTAACATTAAATAAATCTGAAAAATGATCAAGGTACATAAATAAGAGGAGGTTACAGTCTTGTTTTGCTGATAAGCTGCTTCACATAATAAAGTTTTAAGTCTTAATTTAAATAAAGTTGTCATGGTTCAGTCAGACGGTGTGGGTTTGGGGTTTTGTTTTTCACGTGGAGTTGGCGCTCTGGTTTTTTTCCTGCCAGATGATTCCCATTGATATAGTGAATCTAGGTTCTTATCAGTTTGTTAATTATCAGTGGAACCATTCTCACACTGTTTTGTTTTTTCTCATCACCGTCACAGGTACCACTGCCTGCTCAGCCTGCTCTTCACCTGTTTTCTTGAGGAAACCCAGCAGCCAAACCAGTGCTCCCTCCAGGCTCCGCTACTCCAAGTGAGATTCATTCGGGCTCATTTCACACATCCCCTGCCATATTCTTTTCCCCGGGCAGAAAGGTCCATAAAGACATGGATGAATCTAGCTGCAGTGAGCGGGCCGACATCACATTAAATCCTATGGATTAAGAATGTGATGTTCCTCAAATTCATCTGTGTGGGATGGCAGGCGAGCGAAAACCTTTAGAAATATAGTGTGTATCTGCTTCAGGCAGACGTCCTTTAGATTTTGCTGTGTTTTCGAGACAATAATAGACTGATTTTGTAATTGTCTTGTCGAAATTTAGGTAATTGGAGATTTCTGGTCTGATTTCAGGATTTAAACATCATCCTTTCTCGATAGGTAGAGAAATTGTAATCTTTTCTTTAGGGTTGAAAACCATAATTTTACACTTTTCTGAGTTCAGTCATAGAAAGTTTTGGTTTTTTAAGTGAGTGCAGGAGACCTTAATGCTGTGGTGACCCTGATGTGTACAGTGGTTTATCATCTGTATACCAGTGACAGGAAGTATTATGTAATCTGAGCAAGAAGGAGGCACATTTATATCCAGCACACAAGATCATTTCATATGTCAATTATTAATGCTCTGTCAGCAGAGATGGGCAATAACGTGTTAAAAGTCGTGCGTTACTGTAATCTGATTACTTTTTTCAAGTAACAAGTAAAGTAAGGGATTACTATTGCAAAAAAGTAATCAGATTGCTGTTACTTTCCCGTAAGCACGCTGCGTTACTCCATTACTATTTGTGAGAGTGTCTCATTACAGTGACGTACGAGCCTGCGATGTCCATGGTAACAGACGTGTGCAGATCAACAATGGATAATATGGAGTGATGGAGAGAGTACGACCATTTAAAGCTTGGAAGTACTCACATTACTTTGAGTTTGATTCTGTAAAAAGTGACACAAACATTAGCGTCCGCTGTACACTCTGCACGCTGCCACTGGAATGTGACATTCACAGAGAAAGCCCCGGATCCCCCCACTGACATGACCGCTGTGGGCAAACCTCCACCTGCCCCACTCCTGCTAAACAGGTGAAAATAGATTTAAGAGCGACAGGACTCAGAGCTGCTGAATCTTTGATTTGATTTATTTCTGCTGTGTTTTACTTGCATCTATTTGACTGAGTGAGTGTAAACACAAAGCATTATTTTATTTTATATGCAGGAAATAGGTTTAAATGTTAAACACATTTCTTCAAGTCAAAGACTGTTGCATATAATTTAATTTTTGCTTGATGCAATGTGCATAAAGTTCAAAGATTAAAACTAACTAGAAAGTGAAAATTTCGGAAGAAATTTTAAGTGTGCCTATGCCGCTGCTAATCAGTGTAGTTTGCCATTCATACGGCTGCTTAGGGCAAAACTCAGAAGAGCAGCCATTCTCCACCATGAACTATGGTAAAAACAAACACCGCTCACGCTTCACAGATGACAGCTTACAGTTTTGTGTAAAGATGAAGTTACTTCGTACAGCGCCGATTTGCAGACACTGTGCACACAGGTTCATGAGCAGAAGTCCCATTGTACCGCGGCAGACCCGACAATGTTTGCATGAACACGCTTTGAAGCATTACGTTATGGACCACTTTTCACACATGGTTGGTTTAAAATAATAAGAATAATAAATCCGATGAATAGTAATAAGTGTGCCTCTTGGCATAGGCACACTTAATAAAACAAGTTTTAAAAGAGACTTTTTCATTTGATTCAATTTTATATGATGGATTATGCAGAAAAAATAGAATTGGCTGAAAGGTCTGTTGCTTTGTTACGTATTCAGGTTGTGTAACATGTTTTTAAAAAAACATAAAAGTAATAAAGAAACTAACTACTTTCGAAAATACGTAATCACAAAAGTAACGGGATTACTTTCTTGGAGAACTAAATATTAATTAGTAACTAATTACTATTTTCAAGTAACTTGACCAACACTGCCTGTCAGTATGTGGAAGTCAAAGCTTCACTCCTGCTGAGAATCCATGAAGGCATGGACGGTGTTTTATTTTGATGGGGACACGAAGCACATGCAAAGACAGACTGGGATCATATCATTATGTGAAAGACGGAAAGGGGGGCAGACTTCTGAAGACCGAAGTGTGGTGGTCCAGGCCAGGTACACAGAAAGATGAGGAGCTGGATTTAAATGCAAGTGTGTCGGGAAAAAGTGAAAAAGAAGCGAAAATGCAAAATGAGCAGCACCTGGCTGCATTTCTGTGATCCTGCAACGCTGAGTGCAGAATTTATAAAATCACGAGCTGGCTAAAGTGATCCCCATTTTTATTTTGATCCATTGTGGAGGACAAAAAGGTTTCAAACTTGTCCAGGCCTTACACCTCACCTGTGTTCTCCCAGTGGTAGTAAATCCATAAAAATAAGGCTTTTATGGAAACACCAAAAGAAAATTGGTTCCTTAAAAAAGACTGAATTTACAGTTCAGAATTGTATGTAGGTTATTTTATGCAACATTCACAGAGTCTTTGAATGGCAGAGATGTAGAAATGTGTGCATGTCCTACACAGAGCCATGACTCAGTGTTGTAATGAGTCTCACAGGTCTGAATGTGTGATTGAAGTTATTTATCATTCTTAACTTATTTGATCTGCTGATCACCACAAACAAGCAGAAATTTTGAACTTTGATCTGTATTTTCATACATTTTTCATACTAGGAGTAACCTCTCTTATGGCCATTTGCACTATGGTCAAATGACAGAAAGCATTTCACTTTTTACTATAAAAGTTGTGTTGTAAAATGAGTTCAACAGCCCTGATATTCATGATTACAAGGAACGGCCCTGAACAGACCCTTTGGAAGTTTTTTTTTCCTTTATTCAGACTCATAATTATCAAATAACACGATGTAATCCTGTCAAGGTTTTTGTAGTTAACTAAAACTTTATGAAAAAATAAACTAGATGTTAAAAAATCTTTTTTGTTTGTTTGTTTATTTAATATTTTGTGGTAGCTCGGCGAGTTAGAGTAGGTGAGCTACTAACTGGAAGCTTGATCCCAGGCTGCTCCAGTTTTCATGCCAAAATATTCCAGGTTTTGTTCCACTCATTTCCATCTCACCATTTCAAGCTCAGTAAAGAATTGTTATGGCTATTGTTATTGTTATTATAATAATTATTATAATAATAATATAATTGTTATTGTTATTGTTATGGGGTTTTCCACCATAAAGCTCTTCCCAGAAGCTCTGAAATTGAAATAATAGATGGAAGAAAAACACATTCATCCAACTTCAGGCTTCTTCTTTTCTGGCACAGAGAGAAAAAAGCACCAAGAAGGAAAGTGTGCTGTCTCCCTGTCCGATTCAGCTGAGGGAATTTTAATGAGCATCCGGTGAAGGCCTCCTTAACAAGAAGAGAGGGGTGAAACAATGACAGACAAAAGGAGGAAGGAGAGTGTTTTGGAAGCTGTAATAGCTTGGAAAGGATGTCTTTTAAGATGCTGATGATGAGAGGGATTGGTCAAGCATAGATGACATGACAGAGGGATGAGAAAACACGAGGAAGTCGAGTTTCTCCTGTATTTTATCTTTTCCCAGCTGATCGTCTGTGTAACAGTAATAAAATATGATACAGAACTAAAGGTATAATATGTAATGACTGAGTTATTTATTCTTAGACATGTACACTTTGATATTTGGATTATGGACAGTATGAGTGGGATAGTCTCGATGCTTTTTAAAATAATAACATTAATACTTTTAATTATGAAGTAACTTTATGCAAAGTGCAGTAAAGAGAAACAAATAGAGCCTTTGACTTTAAAACTGCACCAGTTATGCTCAGTACTTGAGTTTTATTTAGGTCGATAGATGTTCAGCATGAGGACTGGTGACAGCTCTGTGGATTTAGACTGTGTCTTAATGTATTACTAAAATGATTGTCTCTGATTTGCTAAGTGGGGCAAGAGTGAGGACGCAATTGGAGGAACAACTGCACCGATAGGAGGAAAACGTTCTTTAGATGATTTACTAATGGTCTTCTAATGTATAAAGAATGATGCAGGCAGTGAAAGGTTGTGTGGTAGAAAGGAGGACCCAAACCTCTTTACAGTGAGCTGTACACTGGGGCTGATGAATAGAGTTTACATAACATACAAAAAGGAAACTGAAAACTTCCACTTACTGAAATCTAAATTGGCCCAAGACAGCACCGAGTCTCAGTGCAGTTACAAGAACTTGCTTCACTCTTACCACGTCTGCAAGACTTTATCTCTGTAAGTTCTAACGAGTGTAAAGTGCAAGCTGTCCATACAAATGTCTTGTTGAGCCAGCATCCATCCTGGGAGTGCTGCTGTAGCCTCCACATGTTAGCCTGTTTTTGCTGGCCTGTGGAAATGCTTCCTCCCTGGGCCGCCTTTATTTCCCAGCTCCAGTGTTTCTTCTAATTTGCGCACAAGAATTCAAGGATGCAACAAGGTGAAGTCCAGTTTTATTTGCCTCTTGCTGCCATCTCAGGATTAATAAAAACAACATAAATAAATAAATAAAAATAAAAATCTTAGATTCCAGAATCAAAGCAGGAAAGAAACAGCAGAGGAATGTTCTCTAGGTGCAGCGAATCAATGAACACACCACTTACTAGTACATTTATCTGTGATTGCATTTCATCCTCAACCTATTTCCATTTGTTTTGCAATTTTTAGTAGAGTCATGCTTAAATCTAGTTGTGCAGCTGATGAATGATATGTTTACCATTGATTTTTATATATCTCCCCAAGTCGTTTGAACCAAAGTACGCTAAATCCAGTATATAATGATTCTTGTGTAATAGAAAAAGAAAAACCAGTAAAACACAAGAAGAAAAAACATTTATAAGGTGTCCTATTGATGACACCTGACTGTACCATTACTGCTGACATTTTCATCCGTCTTGTCTCCTTTTAGCTTCACCACTTGTATTTTATTTTACAATCACATGTATGTTTGACTGCAGAAGCACCCGTGCTATTTTCAGTTAGTCAATAAGGCTTTCTCTCATGTTCTTCATCTCTTTTCTGATTCTCTGCTTACCATTTCTTCTCTAGTCAATTGGGGCTCTTTTTACTCAAAATGACATTTAATACATTGCATATGTTTATGCTCTTATCGAGAAATCAACTGGATCATCCATGTGTGTTTCTGAGCATTATAGGCAGCCTAAATAACTAAATGTAGCCCAACTTTCTGTGCGCCTCACCTTCCTCCACACCAAGACACGCACATTTTCTTTTCATTATTCAACCCACCACTCCAGTGCTGCTTTCATTTCGTTGCATTGCATCTTATTTCTTCTGTCTTCAGTTCATCACATATATAGCACCATTTTCAGGTTGGGAGGGGGGAGTGTACTGTTGGGGTAATAGTTGGCGGGTTGCAGACCTACACAGTTTGCTTTCCGTCCTCCACAAAAATGACTTCAGTCTCATGGCAGTACATATATCCCCACATAACAGAACATTTCCCATTCTTTACTGATTGCTAATTGAAGATACATTTTAAAAAGTGCTTTCAGTTGCAGTTCGTAAGTTACTATCTCTGTCTGTTCTATGGTTTATTTTGAAAAGCTTAATGAAGAAATAGGTAAGAGCAGCTTCAGCAGCCTCACAAGGCTCCCTCTTGTCCACAAATGGACTGCTGGTCAGCTTTCTCTTCTTGCATCCAGTCCAGTTTCAGCATCATCCTGTATCCGTGTGTTTGCTCACTATTTTTGCATATCCATGTTTTCTTTACCTGTATTTCTGTTTTTCCTGTTTCTAACTCGTTCAAATCTTAAACTCCTGGGAAGTCAACGGTCGGTGGTATCAAAGTCTCTTCCATCTTTAGCCACATTTCTGCTCCAGTTAACAACTGTTTCATTTTCTGAGCTTCATTAGTCTTATTTGTTATTTATTTATTATTATTATTATTATCAATACATATTAATTATAAGAATAAGAATAAGAACAACTTTATTTATCCCGAGGGAAATTCTTTTGTCATGTACATGCTCAAAGCAGCAAGAGAGACAGAGGAACAGATGAATAAGATATAAGATATACAATACAGGGAGTGCAGAATTATTAGGCAAGTTGTATTTTTGAGGAATAATTTTATTATTGAACAACAACCATGTTCTCAATGAACCCAAAAAACTCATTAATATCAAAGCTGAATGTTTTTGGAAGTAGTTTTTAGTTTGTTTTTAGTTTTAGCTATTTTAGGGGGATATCTGTGTGTGCAGGTGACTATTACTGTGCATAATTATTAGGCAACTTAACAAAAAACAAATGTATACCCATTTCAATTATTTATTTTTACCAGTGAAACCAATATAACATCTCCACATTCACAAATATACATTTCTGACATTCAAAAACAAAACAAAAACAAATCAGCGACCAATATAGCCACCTTTCTTTGCAAGGACACTTGCTCATCTTTGATGATACCAGCCCAAACCAGTACTCAACCTCCACCTTGCTGGCGTCTGAGTGGGACTGGAGCTCTCTGCCCTTTACCAATCCAGCCACGGGCCCATCCATCTGGCCCATCAAGACTCACTCTCATTTCATCAGTCCATAAAACCTTAGAAAAATCAGTCTTGAGATATTTCTTGGCCCAGTCTTGACGTTTCAGCTTGTGTGTCTTGTTCAGTGGTGGTCGTCTTTCAGCCTTTCTTACCTTGGCCATGTCTCTGAGTATTGCACACTTTGTGCTTTTGGGCACTCCAGTGATGTTGCAGCTCTGAAATATGGCCAAACTGGTGGCAAGTGGCATCTTGGCAGCTGCACGCTTGACTTTTCTCAGTTCATGGGCAGTTATTTTGCGCCTTGGTTTTTCCACACACTTCTTGCGACCCTGTTGACTATTTTGAATGAAACGCTTGATTGTTCGATGATCACGCTTCAGAAGCTTTGCAATTTTAAGACTGCTGCATCCCTCTGCAAGATATCTCACTATTTTTGACTTTTCTGAGCCTGTCAAGTCCTTCTTTTGACCCATTTTGCCAAAGGAAAGGAAGTTGCCTAATAATTATGCACACCTGATATAGGGTGTTGATGTCATTAGACCACACCCCTTCTCATTACAGAGATGCACATCACCTAATATGCTTAATTGGTAGTAGGCTTTCGAGCCTATACAGCTTGGAGTAAGACAACATGCATGAAGAGGATGATGTGGACAAAATACTCATTTGCCTAATAATTCTGCACTCCCTGTATATACAATAAGAATAGTGTACAGTAATATACAGTAGGATAAGCTTATTTATTTTATTTTATTCGTGATAGGCTCTGCATTCGCTATCCTGACCTACATCAGCCTATAAGCCTGAATGCAGGCTCCTTCTTGTCTCTCCTGTGCTTTGGTAACTCTCAGCCTTATCAAAGACTCTCTCCCAGCTATCAGCAGCTTTGAACCTAATGCATGCCCTCTCTTCTTTTTCTTGTCTTTTGCAAATCTCAGTCTATTTGCAGGCTCTCTGTTCTCTGCTGGCTATCAGCGGGAAGAACTCTAATGAAGGCTCTCTCTCTTCTTTCCCCTGTCCTTTGCTAGGTCTCAGTCTATTTGCAGGTTTTCTGCAGACCATCGGTGGCTCTTGTCCTTTGCCAATTCTTAGCCTAATCGCAGTCTCGGTGCTGTGCTGTTTGTAGACTACAGCTCAGCATTCAGTACCATCATTCCCTCGAAGCTGGACAGGAAACTGCAGGATCTAGGATTGAGCAGCTCTCTCTGGAGCTGGATCCTTAACTTCCTGTCTGACAGACGCCAAGTGGTCAGACTGGGCAGCACCACCTCATCCCCCATCATAATGAACACTGGTGCTCCACAGGGGTGTGTACTGAGCCCTCTGCTGTAGTCACTCTACACCTACGACTGCACGGCCACTAGTAACTCCAACATCATTGTGAAGTTTGCAGATGACACTAGTGGTGGGTCTTATCACCAAAGGTGATGAAACAGCTTACAGGGAGGAGGTCAGCGCCCTGACCCACTGGTACCGAGACAACTATCTTACCCTCAACGTCATGAAGACAAAGGAGTTGATAGTTGACTTCCGGAGGTGCAGAGAAGCACACACCCCCATCACCATCAACGGCGCTGCTGTGGAGAGAGTGAGCAGCTTCCGTTTCCTAGGCGTACACCTGGCTGAGGATCTCACATGGTCAGTACACATGAAAAAAAACAGTGAAGAAGGCGCAGCAGCGCCTCGTCTTCCTCAGGAGACTGAAAAGATTCAGCATGAGCCCCCGCATCCTCAGGACCTTCTACCACTGTGCCATTGAGAGCATCCTCACTGGATGTATCACCACCTGGTATGGCAACAGCACCGCTTACAACTGCAAAGCCCTCCAGAGAGTGGTGCAGTGTGCCGAAAGGATATTTTGGGGGTGAGCTTCCCTCCCTCTAGGACATCTACAGGAAGCAGTGCCTGAGGAAAGCGGAAAGGATCATCAAAGACTCCAGTCACCCCAGCCATAAACAGCTTTTTCCATCAGGCCATCAGACTGCTGAACACTTCATAGACACCTCACCCTCACTTACCAGAACTTCAACATTATGCACTCCATACTGTACATAAATGCCATTTCCTTTGCACAATCTCCAACTACTGATTTGATTTTGATTTGATTTGATTTCTGCTTTCTGCTGGTCATCAGAGGCTTTAAGCTTAGGCCTTAAGGCCTCACTTAGTTCTTTGTCAAGTTTCAGCCTTACTACAAGATAGGATGAAGACAAGATATGTCATTCATTCTTTGCCAATAGTCATGTCGAGGTAGCACCACCGCTGAGAGGATCAGGAGTGCTGGTTTCTGTCAACACTCTGGGTCTTATCAGAAGACTAACAAGAAGAGCCTAACCTGTGCCGGACAGAACAGGTTCGAAACAAAACTGGCTCTACCACTAACAAAACCCCTAATATTCTGCTGGTGTGTGTCTCAGTAATGTTTTTCTCAGGCAACTCCAAATCCAGTGTTCTACATTTGACTAGTAGTGTGTATGCATTTGCATTAACTGCAGATAGAAAACTTCTTTTTCTATAAAGTCTTTAATCTGTACGAATCAACTGATATTCTGATGAATCCAACTGTTTATCAGAGGAAAAGTGATTTTTAGGACACTTGAGTGTGACATCAGCTAACTAGTGATGGTAAATTCGATTATTTTTACTGAATCGAGTTTGAATGAGTCACTCACCAAAGTGAATCGGGTTTTCTGAGTCATTTGAGTCACTGAGTCAGTTCCTTAGAGAGTGCAGAAAATCTACATTTTCACTCAAACTTAATTTGTTTCTCTTTTCATGTATATCCTACTGCTAAGATGAGTGATTGAAAAAGAAAAACAACTATTTTTATAGAGCAAAAAAGAGGAAAAAATTAAGATTTCTAAAGGGAACATTTATTTTATTTATTTTTATTTTACTTTATTAGTATTTTCCTCAAATGTGTCAAATATATATTTTCTCATCTAAATGTCCACTGTGAGCCAGGGGGCGGTAATGCGCCTTAACATTGGTTGCCAACCAAGAAGATGAAGAAGAAGAAGCTGTGAGCCAGGAGGGGGGTGAGTGAGGGGGCGTTTATCAATATGCGTACTTGTGCGTACTTGCGTTCTCGTGTACTCGTGATACGTCATCAGTCGGAGACCAAGTACTGTTCCAATTCGAAGTACGCATCAAGCCGAGAACGCGAAAAAGTCCCGGATGTGTTCTCGATCCGCCCGTTTTATCGAGCATGCATCGGTGTGGACTTGGGACAGCTATATATCCCAGAATGCATTTCGTCCAAAACTCAACCCCCCGCCCCCCCGCTCGCGGTCTTCTCACTACTCAGGTTAAAGAAACTCCAGCAGCTGTCTATAGTATTGAGTGTCCACTAGAATAGAAATAAAAGCGTTCTAACATCTCACCTGCTTGTTTTTATTAAGGTATGTACACGTATGTACATGTACACTATTTTTATTAACAGAGGTTTCACTACTGAGGTTAAAAATGATATATAAGTCACTTAGATCACTTCTAAATGTTAATGTTTGGTTTATTTCAGTGTTTTATTTGTTCCTGAGTAAACCGGTTTGGCTGTGATTACAGTTAAGCTTCATAACATGTTACTCACAGTTAAATTAAGAGGGGACGGCAGTAAAAACTCCGGACCTGTGACATCATCACGTACGCAGGTGTTCCAATTGTACAAATCGCGAGTCCGTGCTCGTGTTCTCGGCGGGTACGTACTCCCGTGCGTTCTCGGCGAGTACGTACTCACCGAGAACGTGAGTACGTACTCGCGTACTTGGGCATTGATAAATGGCCAGTGATTCGTTCATGCTACGATTCAGCACAGCAAGGGAGGGGGTGAGTAACTCAAATGTGCTGTAAGCATGTTAGCTGAGCGATGCTACTGTGAACCAAGGAGCTATTGTCTTGATGTGAGCTTCTACTCAGGGTTTTTTCTTCCAGTTCAGAGCAGAAATGTTTTTGTTAAGAAACTGGCTGTTGTTTTTTTCCCCACAATTTTAATTATAAGCTAGATATATTTCTGCTAATGAAATTAGTTTGCTAACAGCAACAGGGAGTCAGTGAATGAGTCAGTTGGGCTTGTGAATCATAATTCACGAGTCAGTAAAGCGATTCTCGAGTACTGAACGATTCGTTCATGATTCGCACATCACTACAGCTAACAGCATTCTCTTAGCTTATAACCAGCTGCTGTTGTTGTTTTCAGCTCTCTGGAGATGACTACACAGTTAGCATCTCCTAAACTAGTGTTCAACTGACATCCGTGTCAGTCTTTGTCTGTTCTTGATGAGCATCAGTAATAAAATAGTTTCATAGTTCAAGTTTACATCCCTTTATCATGGACATGAACAAAATGGTAATTTTCAGCTTTGAGTGATTTCTTTGAACTGTTCTTTTTCCTGGGTGGAGTGATTGTATAGTATACATATATTTCAGTGTTTGTGTGTCAAGGGATGGATGTGTGACTTATGGCTTCTTCAGCAGCCTCCATTAACACCTACACAAACATCTGAACAACAAGTTTCTCCAATATCTGCAAGAAGTAACTACTATCGCAACTAGAGATTGACAAGGTACAACAAATATGCTTTGGCAAGTGAGAGCCAGGAGGTCAGGTCAGGAGGGAGGTGTCATGATCCCTACACTCTGAGAGTGGGTGTTAAGCCCCAAGAATACCTGGTACATTGAATACCAGAGCAGCTGATCTGAAAGAGAAGATCACGTCTAAGCTGGAAATCCTGACCCTCCATGGCTGACCAACAAGACTATGTGACGTACCCTTTGAAAGTCTATGAAAATGTGAATGCTACAAAAAGATGTAATGCTGTTTATGAATGAGACACACCCAGAATGGCTAACTGAAGGCCGGACCACCCTGATCACCGAGGATGGGACCGGTCCCATCCAACTACCGGCCAATAACATGCCTCAGCACAACATGGAAGCTCCTGTCAGGCCTCATAGCAGGTAAGAGGAACAAGCACATGGCTCGATAGAAGTGCCCACAAGTGAATAGACAGAAAGGGTAGAGGGGCAAAACATTAGCTACTCGTAGATAAAGCAGTCATTCAAGAGTTCAGACCAGACTGACCAACCTGTGCACTGCATGGATTAAAAGTTTATGACTCAATGAAAATCTATGTCTCAGTGCCTCACAGATGGATCCTGGAAGGCTTAGAATGACACAAGAACCCTAAGAGCCTTCATCGGGAATCCAGATGGTTGCTTTTCCAGCCATTCAGACTAGGTGGTCAAAATAACAATACCACAGATGTTTTTGTAGTCTTTGCTGAGTCTTCTTTCTTAAGGCCTTTTAATGTGGATCTAAGAGAAAATCTATGAAAGCACAATGTCAAGAACATTAGATGCAACTAATAGTACCAGCAAGTTCTGGGTCTCAGTGCTACTGTTAATGTTGTCCTGTTGAATTCACCTTAAATCTTCGACTATTCTCCCACTCAGTACTTGAGAAAACAGAGATTTGGAAGTTTGACTTTTACTAAATGTTTTTGGCTTCTTCTGAATGAGTACAGCTGTGTGCCGCTCGCATGATTTCCGCCTGCTCATCATCAGAACGCCTTGTGCCTGCCGGCTTCTTTGTGATTCTCTATTCAAAGATGATCTGCACCCCTTAACCAGCACTTGCCTTTTCATCACTTTGTCCTGTTCTCCTCCTCTTCCTCCTTCCCCTCCTCCGTCGCTGAGCAGTAAAGCCGGTATATAACTCGTGTTTTCCTGATGACTAAACTCTCCACAATTCTAATACCACACTCTGAATTAATATGGAAATACAGGGCAGTAGAGGAGCATTAATCCAAGTGCTTTCACCTTTGTGCACTCACAGTAAGGCAACTTTTTCCTTTGCTAAATATGCACCCTGTACTTGTAAAACAAACCTGCATCCACTTTAGATGAATAACCACTGGTGAATATGCTGGGGCTCATAGCAGGGGTGGAAGTGGTGCTTTTGTTTCTTCTTTTACTCCAAGGTTGGGAGCACAGTAAGGTGGCAGCAGGCGAAGTACCCAAGTAGCATATCTGGAAGAAGTAAGAAAATTGGTGCTTAGGAGTTGCTACCATTGCGGTCTGCTTCCCTGCCTGGTGCTCAGCACGGCTCCAAAATGCTCATTTGTTTCTCAACCTTATCATACATTGGTTTTCTAGCCTGGTGAACACAGATACAGAGCAAAGGTACACCTGGCAGATGCATAAAAAGACAGAAAAAAACTGTTTCCTTAAGGAATCAGATACAACTACAGAGTTATTGTCTGCTACAATAAGGCTGCAGCTCTGTTGGAGCTGAGTATTCATCCATTCAGTTTATTCTCTCCAGCACACATTTACACAAACTCACTGACCCCTCAACTTCAGTCATTTTACACAAACCCAAAATACACACACACATAAATGCACAGACACACACACACACACACACAAAGAGCTACAAAAAACAAGCCAATAGACGGGTGTGTTTGGTGCATTGTCTGGATTCTATAGTCTCTGCCTTTTCTTCTGTGGCTGAGTTTAAAGAGTTTGAAATGACATAACAGTGATTTTTGAGGTTGCTGCTGGTTAAGTTTGGTCCAACACCATGAGCCCATTTTAATCATGACATATTATACTACACTGATTTCAGCCTCTCATATTCAAACAATTAAGAGATTACTGCTTTACACAATACAGGTCCCCATCCCTCTTTTTAACAAATGGTTCTCTTTAAGCTAAGAAGTTGAGCTTTGATGTAATCACTGTCTGCTTGTGCAGATTGAAGATGTGCCTGTCGCTGACGTGTTACCCATTATTTACATTTTTGTACACTCAAAAAAGTCAACAAAGGTGTTTGTTTGATTACTTAGCTATAAAAATGCTTGGTTAATATAAATGTATATTGTGTTTGTTAATTGATTCTTTCTTGTTGGTTGCATTTGAATCTAAGAAAATTAAAATCAACTAAATATATATGTGTTCACTCAATGAGAAGCAAGTACTTGAAAACAGTGTCTCTATTGTTGATGCTCCACACCCCGGAGAAAGGTCCAATCAAAGCAAGCAGGAACAAACATTGGACGGTTTTTAAGCTCACACATCTTCAGAGCTACCAGTTGTAGAACCTCTTTGCATCCATATTATGTTTTGAGTGTATAGTAAAGTAAAAAAAAAGTCACAAAAGAGGATGAGAATAATCAAATGACCAAAATTCTACATTAAGCATCAATAAAAATGTTTAAAACTGGTAATTCCCAGCGTTAAATGAAGTAACCAAGTGCTGCTGAACTCACAGATACAGAGCAAAGGTACAACATGTCTCAACTTAGAATTTGAAAATGTAATTTGATGATAGCAACACTTTCAACCTTTCATGTGTTGTTTGAAACATGATTATAATGGTCTAAATCATTTTGTAGGGTTTTTTGTGTGTATGTGTGTGTGTGGGGGGGGGGGGGGGGGGGGGTAATTGTGTAGTTATTGGTGTGTATGTTCAAAATAATTCTTCTACTATCTCACCTTATAAACTCATTCCTCAGGTAAAATGTTAACCAGAGGAAGCCATAAAGACGGGACAAAAGCTCTCTCCTCTTGTCCGATGATGCTTTGTTGAATGCCTTCCCACTGCTTCTTCACACTCCTTTCTGACTCCTCTCGGCAAAGTCAGTCACAAAAGAAGCAGTCACAAAAGAAGCGAGGCAAAGCTCAAATGACAAACCCACAGGATGTGACTCAGCTGGCTCCACCATGGAGAATAGCAGGGATTGAATTTATGTTGTAGTCAAGGCTTAAAGGCACAGCTGGGGACCTGAGAAGTTTGAGTCTTGAACTGTACAAGATCATTTTTGAATTAGAAATAATGCAACCAAAAAGCTCTTTGAAGCTGGCCGTGGTATCTTGGAGTGCTACATTTCACCTTGTCCTGTAGGTCTGGATCAGGTACACTTTCAACTCCATGCAGTTGGGCTAATGCTCAGCAGCAAAAGAGCAGCAGAATACTCTCATGATGAAGCTGCACGGTTAGGAAAATGTGTTTCTGAAATATCAAACAGAGGTGTTTTTGTCAAAGGGCTTCATGAGTAGGACTATTTTGTTCCATTTACTTTAATGTTTATTCTCAAACAGTCAGAATATTTTCATTTACAGGAGTTGAAATGCCATAAATGAATGAATGAAGCTGAAATAATGTGAAACAAAACACTGAGCTAAGATCATACAAAAAATTGTTGGCAAAATGTGACATTCTGAATATTTTGCTGACTAATTTGGTAACACAGACAGTAACACTGGAAACACAGTCCTATCAGTGTATCAATCACTGGGGGTTATTGTGTACAAAGAGATGTAAGAGGCAAAACCATGACCAACCCACCATAATGTACAGGGTGGGCCATTTATATGGATACACCATAATAAAATGGGAATGGTTGGTGATATTAAAGTCCTGTTTGTGGCACATGAAAGAATAAAGTTACGTTGAAACCAAGCACACAATTGTTTTTCTTGTGACATTACCAATAAGTTTGATGTGTCACATGGCCCTCTTCCTATTGAAAAAACAAAAGTTGTATCCAAGATGGCCGACTTCTAAATGGCCACCATGGTCACCACCCATCTTGAGGAGTTTGCCCCCTCACATATACTATGTGCCACAAACAGGACTTTAATATCACCAACCATTCCCATTTTATTATGGTGTATCCATATAAATGGCCCACCCTGTATAGTGCCATAGTCAGGTGATTTTTTGGCTTTAATGTTTGCCATACTGTGATGCACAGTGGCATGCTGTCGCATCCATGATCAGAGTTAGGTTACATAAAGGGTAGCAGAGATTAATATGAATTTTCACTGACAATCCTTAGATTCAGTCACTGAATTCCACCTTTATACCAACTTTACACCGTATAGTATAAAGACAGTATAAACAGCATACTGTCAGTGCAGAGCAGGCAAATCATCCAAGACTATTTATTTCAATTCCATTTATAAAGCATCAAATCACAACAACAGTTGCCTCATGGTGCTAACTCATGAAACATCTGCTGACATCTTGTTGAATCTTGTTGAACTGAACTTGTTGTTTTCTTTAGATGTGTGGCCAAAGACAGCCTCTACAATGTAGGTAACAGAAAATAGAGCTTCGTTTTTTATCCCTTTTCTATGCTCATGTTCTGCATAACTGAGTCAAGCTGAGTATATTCATTAGAATTTAAATTAAGAGTAAAATCAAGTATATGTCCCCATGTACTAGTATAATTTATTTGATTAGTCCATAGAACCATCCTCAAAAGAGCTACTTTTTAATTTCTTACTTTGAAAAAGTGCAGGCTCTGTAATGTTCTATAACAAATATTTTTTTTTAAGTATATATACTTCTACTTAAGCACAGAATTTATAACGTGTACTTTTGCTATCTCCAGTCCTGGAGGATAAATGGTAAATGGACTGATTCTTATATAGCACTTTTCTACTCAAAGCGCTGTATACAACACGGTACATTCACTCAAGCACTGTTTCAATGCTCTGAAGTGCTTTCTAACTACCATTCACACTCCGATGGATGCAGTGCAACTTAGGGTTAATATCTTGCCCAAGGATATTTGGCATGCAGACAGGGGGGAGCCAGGGATTAAACCACCAACCTTTCGATCAGTAGATGACCTGCTCTACCTCCTGAGCTACAGCCACTCCTCAAGCTTGGATTGAGGGCTGACTTTCAATAGATTGCAGCAATTAGCTGACCCAGAATCAGGTCGTTTACAACTTATTTAACACCAGGTTCTCCACAAACATGAGTGTGCGATTGGAGAGGGGCGACCGCCGTCGGGCCGTCCCCTACCCAGTCACAAACGGCCTCCTTTACAGGCGGGCTATCTCAGACCAATTGAAGATCCACGGCACTACGGCATCACTGAGTCTAGGCAGGATTCTGACTAAGGTCATCAGTAAGGTCTTGGACAATCAGAAGTGTAACCTAGTGGTGTCGGATGAACTGACACATACTGTCCCAGAGGTGTTCTATCAGATTTAGATCAGGAGCACATGCAGTACCAGTCAGTGGTAACAAATCCTTCATCTTCAAGGTTTTCTATGCATACTCTCCAAATGTTATCATGCACCAGGAGGACCCACTGCATCAGCATGGACAGTGACTCTAAAGTTAAAACTATTGAAAAATAAAATCTGAAAAAATAATGAGGACTCAACCCACCAAACAGCAAGGGTTTTACAGGTGGTCTCATTGTTGTCCCTCAAGTGAACCTGACAATTTCATTAACAACCTCCTCTGCTGCTCAAGTAACCAGATCAATATCCCGGCTGAGTTGATGCTAGACTCTGATTTAAAACGTTTTCCATTAATTATTTTGCACAACAGTTAGTCCAGCCATACAATTTACTGGTGCATCACACTTTTTTGGCTTAAAAAAACAAAAAAAAGATGCACAAAATGTCTGTACATGGCTGTGAAAGCCATTAACATGCATGGATCGTTTTTGAAAAATGTATTTAAAAAAATTCTCATATCAACTGTAAATTTGAAGAGTTCAAAAGAATTCTGATATTTCCAATGTTGCGAATAATAAATCACCATTATAAAAGGAATAATTAGCTACAGATACATGTTCTGCACAAAGACTGACAGATCAAGAGGTACAGAACAGGTATAATAGAGTCCTACGGCCTGCGTGGTTGCTTTTCTGTGATATAGTGGATGGGCCTGTCAGCCTGACAGACAGTTTATGGTGCTGTGATTGGATGGGTGCAGAGAGGAAGAAAGGTGGGAAGGAAAGGAGGCACAGAACGAACGTGATGGATGCTGCCATGTTCTGGGTTATAAGCAATGAGTGAGCTCCACATATCTATCACCCGAAGAAAGGAAAGAGGGAGAGGTAGAGAAATCGGTCCACTAGTGCAGGCACAGGTATTCCAGGCTGATCCTTTTCCACCATATAGACTAGAAGCTACGGGGCAAATCCAGGGAGCCTTATTTTGCCAATGGCCCTTTTGAAAGATGATGTGGTTGGAGGCCCTGTCATGCACCCTCCCTGAGCCAGTCACAGATGTGGAAATCGTGTGGAACAAACACATCCACATGTTTGCTGTGGCAGTGCTGTTTTGATTGATTTATGTCAGAACACGCTGACATTATTACAGCTTCAGTTGGAACCATGATGAGACAAACTGGAAATGTGTGACAGGAACAGCTGCTTGTTGTTAATTTGTCCACTTATGGTTTTCATCTGTCTGTGGTGTAATCTCATGATTTGTTCTTTTATCAAAATCTACTAATCAACATTACAAGATGTTTCTAGTTGTCACATGTTGTTATTTACAAAAGATTAAGTCACTAGTGTGAAACCAGGTACTTTGGCAAATGCGTGTTTTTACTAGTTTTGCAGGTATATATGGGATACTTTCCAATGGTACATTTCAGCTGTGATTTTGGTGTTTTTCAACATACGTTGACCAATATAGCTACAATCCTCTGCACATGTTCCATCTCAGCCTTGTCTCTCTAACAATAAAGCTGAACTGTCCCTCTGATTTATTCATTTCTAATCTTGTCCACCCTGTCCGACTCTCACTGAAAATCTTGGCATCTTCAGCACTGCTTCCTCCAGCTCCTTCTCCTGTCCTAAGTTTAGTGCCAGTTTCTCCAAACCATACATCATAGCAGGTCTCAGCACCACCTTTAAACCTTCCCTTCCACTCTTGCTGCTATCCTTCTGTCACAAATCACTCCTGACGCTCGTCTCCACCCACTCTGCCTGCATGCTGTTCCTCGTCTCTCTTATGCACTGATTGTTGTTTGGGTGGTTGACCTCAGGTGTTTAAACTCCTCTGACTTTATTCCATCAACTCTGTGGATGTTCAACTTTCTACCCCACCTCCCTCTCATTCACACACATAATATCTTCTAAATCTACTTTCACTACAGATCATAGTGTCGTCTGCAAATATCTTCTCCCACAAAACGCTACGTCCAGATGAACAGATTCAACTTTTGGAGGTCTGCAAATATCATTATCCATGGAAACTCTTTGCCTGACCCCCTCTGCCAGCCTGCCCATCACCTTAGCAAACAAGAAAGTATTCAGGGCGCACACAATGCATGTTCCCTTTGTTATCAAAAAACTGGTATCTGGACTCATCTTGTCACGGTCTGGCAGTCCTCGCTGTTCGACCTGCCCGTGTGTCTGTTTATTACGTTTTGTTGTTATGTGTGTTGTCTTGGCTCCTCTGCTGGTCCCCTGTTTCCCCGTTTATGTGTATATGTGTTTACAAGTGCCGGTGTTCTGGGAATCCAAACCATCCTACTGCGGCATGCGCACAACACAAATTTACTTCATTTTTTTAACCCATTGTGAATATTTCTTATGGTTATGGTTATGGTTAGGGTTATCACCACAGACGCTACACTGCATAGATTATCACTTTGTTCTTTACTGTCTTTGCACTGTAAATAAACTCACTGTCTCTTTTTGGAAAATCCTGCGTTTGGGTCCAGTTTTTGCCCTGAACTTGACACATCTTCATCATTCTTAAGGCATCCTCTCATGATCCAAAACTGTGTTAAACTGTCTGGTCAAAAAGTCCACTGCCTTCTCTCTCCTAGATATCTTCAGACCTCCACATTTATGGTTGACTACATTTCATTTTGCTCATCATCATCCTCACAGCAGCCCTCTCGTCCTTCTTCTAATCCTCTAGACTTCCTGATTCACTAAGTGTCCTCCATTCTGCTCAAAATACTTCTGTCTTCTCAAGACACCTTTTCACCTGTCCACACATTTCCATTCATAGTTGCCCTGCTTACAGAATACACACCCATACGCAGACACTGGTGCTGTCTGCAGTCACTACTGCTGGCCCTGTTATTCATCCCTACATGACTTTCACTAAACAGCAGCTGCCTACTGACGTCCTCCCATGGATTTCTAGTCAGTCACTCTTTCCCTTTGAATGTTTCTTTTCTTCTATTTAAACACGATTTACTGAGCAGGCTTAAGTCATTGAGCTGATTAAGTCAGGAGTCGGGAAAATAAACTGTAAGCATAAAAACTGCAATTTTCACTATAAAAGGATGCACATAATAAAAATTTAAACTTGGACCATACAAAACATTCAAGCAACAACCTGAAATTAAACAATTTTTCTTTCCAACAAATGACACATAACTACAGGGGATTTATGAACTGTAAAATGAATTTAGAGCCAAGAGCTTAATGTCACAGCTCAATGGCACATTAAATCATCAGCAACAATTTTCTGACCAAAGACTTTCCTTCATCTTTGAGGATTTTCCAGCCCCAACAGTCAATCCATAAAAGTCAGTCTGAAATATAATCAAATTTTGCAATTCTATGTCTAATGTATACTAATATTAAAGTAGTTTTAATTTTAATATGTAGATCTTTTTGTGTGTTCTTCATCAATTGTAGAAACTTACTGGAAAGTATTCCTTTCCATCTTCCAGATTGATGCAGGTTGTAGCTGTGGGTGCACCTGATTCTGCTCACAGCTCCTCATTCATGGTGGATTAGTTTGGAAAAAGCTCCATCATATAAGCTTAGAAGAATATAATGCTCAAGACTCTAGGTGTGTGTTTGTTAGTGTGTGCGTATTTCACAGAGGTATTGTGCACATGCTACACTGTGGAAGCCTGACACTAATGCCAGTGAGTTTCATATTAGAAAGGAAGATGGGGAGAGATAGAACTGAAAAAGGCAGAAAAAGTTGGACATAAATTTACTGGAGCAATATGAGATAATGACTGCAAGTAGGGACGTAACAGAGAGCCATCGTTTTCAGGACTGAGAAATTCTATTGTTTAGTCTTTATTGCACATTTTAATTAGAACATGCCTTCCCTTTTAGTTGAAAACATTTCAGGGTAGTGTGACAAATACCTGGACAATTATTATATATGTATGTCTATATATGTTTGTACATGTGTATATATATATAATAACAGAAATTGTTGGTTCAGCAAGAGTATCAACAGGGAGTAGAAAAAGAGACCCAGGCTCCCAGTTAAATGCATTATTTAATTTAAAATTCATCACATATAAAATTTTGAATATTCAGACCTTCGATCTCAGAAACCTCATAGTACCTTCTTGAAGAAAGTACCTTCTACTCATCTGAGAAGCTTCTTCAGTTCAAAGACCAAAGGGAGGAGAGTCCCAGGTATTTAAGCCCTAGTGGGAGTTGTCCCTTAAGAAGGCCAGTGACCCATTATTGATCATGTGCCTCATCACATGAGCCAAGGTTGTGAAAAAAGGTGTGGGTCATTATCAGCAGAGGTTTTAGGTGAACCCATTGTGAGGCCTCACCCTATCATGTGACCCATTGAGATCAACTGGCAAAAGATATGAGTCAGCTTTAACGTACCTGGGAAGGGATCTCAAAACTGGTCTGTAGGTGGCAGACAGTTGGTGTTGTAAGCCCCACCCTCTGTTCAAGGATGTCCGTTTACAATAGACATATGTGGCTTCTTTCACTCCTCTTCCAAACCATCTGTCTTGAATGTCTAAAATGTGAACATTGGCATCCTCGAAATAGTGACCTTTATTCTTTAAATGCAGATGTACAGCTGAGTCTTGCCTTGTAGAGGTGGCTCTTCTATGGTGTGCCATGCATTTATGTATGGCTGTTTGGTTTCTCCAGTGTAGAGGTCAGAGCGCTCCTCACTGCACATACTACACTGTTTAGTTTGTGTATGGGAGTTTTGTCCTGCTAACAAAATTCTCTGTGTATTTAGCAGGTGGGGGATGGATCTGTTTTCGTCTGAGTGTGTGGCTGGGTTTAAGTACACTGGGATGTCATGCTTGGAGAAGACTCCTGAGTTTCTCTGATAAACTTGCAGCATAAGCAATGACAGTGTTGTTCCGTTTGTCATTCTGTTTCTGTCTGACCTTGTTTACTGTGCATCTTTGCTGATCTGGTGAAAGTCCAATTGTGATAACCACATAGTATAAGAGCTTTCTTTACACATGTGTTCCTTTTCTTTCCCTTCTGGCTTTGAGGGAACGTTTTATCCCCAGTGTTGTAGCTTCCTGATTATTCCAAGTTTGTGTTCCAGGGGGTGGTGGGAGTGAAAGAGTAGGTACTGGTCTGTATTTGTGGGTTGTTGAGGTTTCCATTCTCCTGAGTCTGCACAGCACAGTCCAGAAATGGCAAATTATTACCCTTTGTATCTTCCCTGGTGTACTTAAAGTTTCTATCCACTGAGCTGATATGAATAGTAATGGCTTCTACTTCTTGGGTGTTTGATTCTTGACCCAGGTGTCATCCACGTATCTGTACCAATCACTAGGTGTTGTCCCTTTAAAAGAGCCAAGAGCCTTACTTTCCACTTCCTCCATGTAAAGGTTGGCTGGTTAGGGATGGGAACTGATAAGAATTTAGCAATTCCGATTCCATTATTGATATCATTATCAATTCAATTCCTTATTGATTCTCATTGGCTCCGTGTTGATTATACTACTAATCACATTACTTTCATATAAAATAGCTGAAACACATTTTTTCATAATCACCATTTAACAATATAAATTTGAGGCTACTGCCCCACACACCAACACAAACCCCTAATCCCTAATGAAAAACCAGCAGAAAAAGTGATCACCACAGTGACTCTGCTTTACAAACATGAACAGGTTGAAAGGGAGGCTGCAGCCTGACTGCTTGCTACCTGTTAAAGTTCAGGGTCTGACTGCTGGGGTCAGCATTCACTCAGTTTTCACTCTGTGTTCTTGGCTAGCTTAGCATTAGCATGCTAGCTGTGCAGATGCTTACAAAGAACCTAAGTTGTGTTAGCAGCATAATGTTTGTGTTTGTTTCTTGGGTGCAGTTTTCCACTTTACCATTTATCTTGTCCTTTACCGCAAAAAAGTCCATATCCACGCTCTAGATTTTGTCACTATTTTCCTCCTCTGACATGCACGCAAACTGCAATCAAGTGATTGTAGTGCAAGTGCAAGAACTGATAAGCAGGATCGATAGGCAGGCAGACAACCAATTCTACTACTAGGAACTGGTTTTCTACATGAACCAGTTCTCAATTACCATTCCTAGCTAGGATGGTGCTGAGGTGGTTGGATATTTT
Source organism: Oreochromis niloticus (assembly GCF_001858045.2). Taxonomy (NCBI): domain Eukaryota; kingdom Metazoa; phylum Chordata; class Actinopteri; order Cichliformes; family Cichlidae; genus Oreochromis; species Oreochromis niloticus. Next base: position 1,616,933 of record NC_031966.2, read on the forward strand.
GTAGGTGGCTGAGTTGATACTGCTAGCAATAGGTCTGAGTAGGACTCCTTGTTTGTGGATCTTTGGAATTCCACATATACAGGTATTAAGACCCGGCTCTGCTAGGGGACAGGGGAGGTAACATAAACGAGACCTGCACAAGGGAGATCAGTTTAGAAAAAGGTTTATTACAAGAGAACTCAGGATTTACAAGAAAACCAATAGCGGTGGTTACTACAAACCAAACAACCAACACAAAAACAACTACCTCAGGTAAGGCTTAACCAGTAGAAATTAAAACTGGCCACGCGGGCTGTAACACAGCTAAATGCTACTCAAGCCAAATCTCACCATTTAACCAGAATTTTACAAGCAAAGCTCACAGAGGGAACCAACAGGGCAGACTGCATACTCAGTTCAAAGCAGCAGCCCTTGAATGAAAGTTCTTCAGCCCTTTTGAAGACACAGGTGTGCACAATCAGTCACTGATTGGTCTCTCTCCCTGGATGTGCAAACCACAGGTCCTCAGGCAACCAACTGTCTGTGTGCATTGTCACATTCGAATTTACATGCAGGAAGGTTGGCACTGATTCCCAGCCGGCCAATCGTCTGTGGGTGCTGGCATGCTTGAATTTGCTTGACAGAAGGCTGACTCACTTCTTCCAAGGCCGGGGGCCGTAACACAGGGTATAGCATCCCCTGGGAGGTCCAGTCACTTTTCTCTCCAAGCTCCTTAGATAACCATGACCTGGATGATTGAAAAGCTTATAGTACCTTATTAATCTAATGGAACACTTCGCTCACAGACTGCAGGCTTACTTGTGCTTCCAACTTGAGATTTCAAATGTAGAATGGGAGGTAGGGCCTTTAGGCCCTCTACTATGCAACCAGCTCCCAGTCTGGACACTCTATGTGGTTAAGATTAGGCTTAAAGCATTACTTTTTTGATAAAGCTTATAGTTAAGGCTGGATCAGGTGACCCTGAACCTTAATTACGCTGCAATGGGCTTGGGGTGCTGCTTCACTTTCCATGAGACACTGAGCATTTATTCTTCACTCACCTCTACTCACTCTCTTTGTGTTTAAACACCACTATTGCATTTAATCATTAGAAAATAATAAACTCCGGCTAATTGTCCCATTTCTCTCTGCTCACTTCTCTTTTTCCTGAATCCCAAACAGTCATGGTAGATGGCTGCCCATCCCTGAGCCTTGTCTTGATGCATGCTCAGTAAGGTAAAGAAATCCAAAAAAATGATTCTGTTCATCCTGTTTTTCCTTCCCACTGTTTATGTCAGCGGCTTCTATCTCCTCCTGTGGGCAGCTTATTATACCTGCAGGGCATCTCATGACCAACAGGGCATAGTTGATTGCCCGGATCTTGTTCTTCACATTCAGCTGACTCCTTAGGACTCTGCAGGTATTTGCTGGCTGTGGCTATCCTAGCAGCCTCTTCATGGTCCCCATGTGCCTGTGGGATTCACAGGTACTTGTAGCTCAAGTGTTGTTTGCCTTATCCTAATTTAATCCCTGACAAAGGCTCTTGGAGTCCTGTTGCTCTTGTACAGTTCTAGGCATTCCAGGATGCTTGCGTAAGGCATTGAGTCCAACTCCGGTATATGAGACAAGAACCTCCACTATCGATCTTCCCGAAGTTGAGAATGAAATAGGGATAAAAGAAGACCTGGCAGGGGACAATTTCTATTTGTCCTTTTTCTATGATGTATCCGAAAAAGGAAGTTCTGGAGGGCTACAAAGTGGAGAAGTGTTGGAGAAATGATCTAACAATCGTGAGAATGGCAGTGTTACTCCACGACAAAGGTCGTCCAGGGGTCAGAAGCAGCCTAAGGACTCCTGCAGGAGGAGAACTGGCACAGCTGTTTTGGACACAGATATGACAAGCAGAATCACATCCACAGACATGCTTCTCATGTTCTGTTGATCACATTTGTTGTCACATTTCTTGCCTTTTACATTGCCATTTGTTTTCCAGGACACCCTGCAGCATTTTAAAACTGCCTGCGCCCACATTAATGCACATCCCACTATTCTGGCACAGTAAGAAGAGTAAGTGCAGCTCTATTGTGTAAAGATGACAAAACACTGAGTAAAAAACAAAAAAACCCATTCTTTTTCATCTCACTAGAAAACACCTCTGGTGTGACTTTAGGGGTGGCAGTGGATAAAGTGCTGCGCTAAGAGGATGAGGAAGAGGTACAGGAGATGGAGAAAGTTATAGGTGCAGTGAACTGAGAAAAAGAATTTCTGTCTTGTTCTGTCATAACTAATTTATTATTGTAGGGTCTGCCTTACAATAGAAAGCACCTTGAGGTGACTGTTGTTATTGACTTGTAATTTGGAGCTGTATAAATAAAACTGAACTGAATTGAAACCAATGTGTAACCTGGACTCAAACACGGGACAAAGGAAGGTACATGTCAGTGAGTTTATTTACAGCAAACTTCACATGTTATAGGTTTTCAGGTCCAAGTTAGAAAACTCCTCAACATCCACTCTCAGACAATTCTTTCTCCCGGGGAAAAACACCCGGACTTTGTGTCGAGGAGAGCAGAGGTAAGTTGAGAGCAAGTATCAAAACAGGATCAGAGTTACAATGTGAAGAACCAGCTTTACTGACATAGTTAAGCACTCAGATAGAAGGCTCTCTCCTATCTTGAGCAGTGATGAGACAATCAGCCGATGACACCAAGAAAGGTGTGCAGGAACAAAGGGCGGGAAGCATGAAGGGACCCTGTGCCTGCCAGACAAGTGCCTGGTAATACTCGCACTCATGCAGAGAGAGAGAGAGCAAAGGGAGGATCAGATATTTTTCATATTTTATAACATTAAAAGATATAACATATTTTTAGTTATTTTTTAACATATTTTTTTTATTTATTTTTATTTATTTTCATTTTTAACATATTTTTTTTACACGTTTCAGGTCATCATATTGAACAAAGATAACCCAGGCAAATACAAAAGGCAGCTTTTACATTATTGTTTTATTTATTAGAGAAAAAAAACTATTCAAACCTACAGAATATCGCCAAAACTGGTAGTATCACAGCGAAAAATAATTTTAGTATTCACTAAAATGGAAGTCTTATTAACTCAAAGTCAAAGTAAACTTTATTGTCATCTCTGCTATATCCAGTGCAGCATACAGAGAGACAAGACGGCGAGGCGCCGGTTACATCAGTGCAAAAACAAGCTAGTAAATAGATATAAAAATGAGAAGAAAATAAATAAATACACGCTTGAGAGTTACAATTAGAATTTACAGTTTACAATTTACAGTTTGGTGTGGTTTCAATTGACCAGTGTAGCAGCTTGTAAACCTGGAGTGAAGAAGACTGTCCATAGACCAGCGTGTCTTACAGAGGCTATTAAACCTAAATCACAATTATCTTCAAAATATTCCTGACTTATCTGGTTACAGCAGACACCTGTTAACAAAAAAAAAAAAAATTGAAACACATTATTTTAATAAAAGCTTTAATATATACTACAGAAATTTGAAGGCAGAGTTCCAAATCCACACGAAGCCTGTCAGTGTAATGGCTGCCCTCCCTTTTCCCTTTAAGATGGCAGCAGTTAAGACACTGATTTTTTTTTTTAAAGTAATGGTTTATCTAATTATAGGTCAAACACCAAACTTCCTTTTATCTAAAAAACAATCTCAAAAGATTAGTTTTAGTTACTGATAATTTGCAAAGGAATGGTTTTCTGAAGAGTTTCAATCGGGATGCAGTACTTATCACAGCACAGAAACACTGTTGGACTATTTATGTTAATATTACACATGCAGTATCATTCAAAGTGTCACAGTCAGCAGAGGCAGACTGTGTGGAGCTGGAACAGAGGACCCTACGCAGACTAAATGAAGCGTGGAAACAAAACTTGATTTTGACAAAAGGCGAGCAGTTTATTGTGGCTGGTAAAAATGTACAAAACAAAGAGTGAGGCAAATTAATACGACGCTAAACAAAACCTAAACTGGGAAAAGTAAAAAATAAACATGAAAACCTGGTGTCGATGGTTCCATACCTGGAAACAGGACGTGAACATTACAGACGACCTGACAAAGAATGAATGACAACAGACCACATAAATACACACGAGGGTGACGAGGGAAGTGGAAACACAAGGGGAACACACCTGATATAAATGAAGATGACGCCACACGGGAAGCTAAACTAAACACATTAAACATGGAACATGAGACTGTCACAATAAATAGGAACTAGGCAGATTAAGACACTCAGACTTAAGAGAGAGAGAAGTAACAGAAGAGTAAGAGTAAGGTAAATACATCCTTGTGCTTTGTTTCTTTTGTCATCTCCAACAAAGAACAATTACAATGTTCAAGATCAGAGCTGTTGGCAGTGAAGCTGGCACTTGAGGACTGGAGACACTGGCTGGAGGGAGCTGAACATACATTCATCATTTGGGATGATCATTAGAACCTTGCTTACCTTAAAGCAGCCAAACAACTGAACACCAGACAGGCTACGTGGGCCCTCTGTTTCACTCGCTTTAAATTCATCACCTTTGTATCAGCTCCCAAAGTGTGAAACCTGACGCCTTATCCTATCATTTCTCAACTTACTATCCTGCCTCAGAGAAAACCACTATCTTTCCCCCATCTTGCACTCTTGATTACTGACATGAGAAAGTGATTGTTCAGCAGGATGAACTGGATCCCAGCAATGGTCCACTGAATCATCTCGTTGTTTGATCTAGTGTCTTTTCTCTGGTTATCCATTGGAGTCATACAGCAAAGTTCAACTGTCACACAGGTATAAACTATATCATTTCCTTTTATAATATTTGTTCTGTCGACCAATATTAGAAGCATGTCTGTGAATGTGATTCTACTTGTCATATCTGTGGCCAAAACAGTTGTGCCAGTTCTCCTCCCACAGGAGTTTTGCTTCTGACCCCTGGACGACCTTTGTCATGGAGTAACATTGCCATTCTCACAATTGTTGGATCATTTCTTCAAGACTTCTCCCGTTTGTAGCCCTACTGAAACTTCTTGAAACCACTCAACTCATGACCATGTTGTCCACAATCACGAAATACCCCTTGGTACTGTTTTGGATCAGGAACCACTGTGTATACCCACCATACTGTTTATAAGTGGCTTCAGTTAGCTGGAATCTCCTGAAATCTTTTTCCTCCTTACTCCGACACCAAAGGACATACCGAGGTTAAACCAGAGGAGAAAGAAAAAAAACACAACAGGATGAATATTACATTTGTCACTTCTGAAAAGAACATTTCAACAGCTAAGATAACTTCACACAGTTGGCATTATTTATTTTTATGTTTTAAGGAGGCAAAAAAATGTGTTTTGACAGAGTAAGAAAGCCAGAGGGTGAAGCCTAATTGAGGCTGCACAACAAAGAAGGGAAAGACAAAAAGGCAAAAACGGTGAAAGAAATGGAGAATGCGAATAGAATTGTAGGGAATCTAGGGAATAAATGCAGAACAGATCATGGATCCCCACCAGTGAGTAAGTGCCTATCTCTTTGATTTCTGCCCTCCTTTTCAGTAATGAGCACTTTAAATGGTTCCTTGGAATGTCAAGTCCCAGTCTGCAACCAGTTTAGCTGTGTGTGGGTGGCACAGAGACTGGGGGGATAGACAGCAGTGGGAACGAGGAGAGGGAGCATGGAGAGGAAAAGGAGAGAACTCTATACTCCGACCCAGCATATTTGTCTGATGGAAGTAATTATATTTAATTCTGCTTTGAACTAAATATGTTAACTGAGCCAATAGGGTCAGTGGAAAGCACAGATGTATGTGTGTGTTTCCTAAAACAGTTGGGAAACTTTGTTTCTCTGTGATGATAAATATCTGTGATTAAATCTGTTTAGATTTTTCCCAGTGTAGCAATCAGAAAAGTTTTCTGTAGGACAAAAAATGCCAAACAGGTATTCACGATAACACATTAAGACAATAACAAAATCAGCTTACTATCACCTCAAGAATATTTCAAGGATAAAAGATCTGATGTCTCAACAGGACCTGTAAAAACTAGTCCATGCATTCATCTTTAGTAGGCTTGATTACTGTAACAGCATCTTTACAGGTTTACCTAAAAAATCAGTCAGACAACTACAGCTCATTCAGAACTCTGCTGCTCGAGTCCTCACTAAGACCAAAAAAGTGGACCACATCAGTCCAGCTCTGAGGTCTTTACACTGGCTGCCTGTCCATCAGAGGATAGACTGTAAAGTTCTGATGCTGGTCTATAAAGCTCTGAATGGTTTAGGACCAAAATACATCAGTGACCTCCTGACCCAGTATGAACCTTCCAGATCCCTCAGGTCATCTGGATCCGTTTTTTTATCAGTTCCCAGAGTCAGAACCAGACACGGAGAAGCTGCATTCAGCTTTTGTGCTCCTTATATCTGGAACAAACTCCCAGAAAGCCTCAGATCAGCTGAAACACTCAGTTTATTTAAATCCAGGTTGAAGACTCACCTGTTCTCACCTGCATTTGAATAAAGCACCAAATTCGCATTGTTTCACTCTTAAGCTTATATTCTAAAACTTACATTTTAACTACTGATTTTATCTACTGTTCTTTTTAAAAAAAAATCATGTTTTTTATTTGTTTTTATTTTTTAATGTCTCTGTAAAGCAATTTAAATCACCTTGTTGTTGAATTATCCTATATAAATAAACTTGCCTTGCCTATAAAACTTAACTTGATAATGATATATTATTAGAAATTTATTAGGATTTTTTTTGTTTTGAATTATTACAACCCTCACACATAACACTAGGTCATGGGGAAGAAAAGAAGAAAGTGAAGTTGGTGAGAAAGAGAGGGAGAGAGAGAAAGCCAGTGAGAATCTGCTTCAACACCTGTTGAGAAAAAAAACTGCAGAGAAACCACAGCAACAAGCAAGATATGCATAAATAACAATGAGAATGTTACTGAACAGCACACAGTAGTAATAATGCAAGCTATCGTTAGAGGCAGCAGCAGCAGCTCAAGATAGTGTGTCTGAGTACCTGTGTGTACACCTGTGTGCACACCTGTAAGTGCACTTACAGGTGTTCATAAAGTTTCTCCATGTGTCTATTAGTGCGTGTGGGGAGCCACAGCCCTGCCAGACATCTAGAGGGGTCACCCAGCTGCCATAGTGCAGAAGCCCCAGAGAGCTGCAGAGATGAGCCTGCAGGCTCCGCCGGCAGCTGGCTAAACCAGAGCAGATTGAGCTCCAGCCCCAGAGATCAAGAGTTATGGGGCTCAGGCCCTGCCAATCAGCCACGTGGAGCAAGCCAGTATGCACCTGAGCACCCTGCCCCGGAGACTGAGAGCAACTAATTCACCAGCAGGTGGCCACTGGCAGGGAATGTGGTGGGGGGAAATAGGCCCCACACCCGTGGGAGCCTGAGATGTTCTAAGAGAGAGGGGGAGTCTAAGACCTGACCTGACACATAAACATACACAAACAAGCATACATTCCATCCCTCACGCATACATGCACGAACACACAAACATCCAACATGGAGACACACAGAAATGGACACTGTACACACATTCACCATCCCCATAGACACTCTCTATGTCCAGGTCCAATCACCAATACCCCCAGAAGGCTACAGATACCGACTACGGAATGGAGCAGTTGTCAGCCACCTCCTGTACATGGATGTTTTACATACAACGAGACATCGATTCACTGATCCACATTACCAGGATATACAGCAATGACATCGGAATGTCGTTCGGACTGGAGAAGTGTAGTCGGATGATAACGAAGAGAGGGAAGGTAGTCAGAACTGAGGGGATCGAACTACCAGAAGGCAACATTGCAGACATTGAGGACAGATACAAGTACCTGGGAAAAGGCTGCTAGGAAAGCTGGAACCATCAAGTACCTGCAGAGGGTCAGGCAAGTCCTGAGGAGTCAGCTGAACGGTAAGAACAAGATCCGGGCCATCAACACCTACGCCCTGCCCGTGATCAGGTACCCTGCTGGGGTAATAGGCTGGCCAAAGGAGGAGATAGAAGCCACTGACATAAAGACAAGAAAGCTCCTTACCATGCATGGAGGGTTTCACCCCAAGTCCAGCACCCTGAGGCTGTACGCTAAGTGGAAGGAAGGGGGCCGGGGACTGGTGAGTGTCAGCACCACAGTCCAGGATGAGACAACGAACATCCACGAATACATCAAGAAGATGGCCCCAACTGACAGCGTGCTCAGTGAATACCCCAGGCAGCAGAAACCCAAGAAAGAGGAGGAAGGCGAGGAACCATCATGGAAGGACAGGCCCCTGCACGGTATGTACCACCGGCAGAAAGAGGAGGTGGCTGATATCCAGAAGTCCTACCAGTGGCTGGACAAAGCTGGACTGAAAGACAGCACAGAGGCACTAATCATGGCAGCACAAGAACAAGCTCGGAGTACAAGATCCATAGAGGCTGGGGTCTATCACACCAGGCAAGACCCCAGGTGCAGGCTGTGTAAAGATGCCCCTGAGACAATCCAGCACATAACAACAGGGTGCAAGATGCTAGCAGGCAAGGCATACATGGAACGTCATAACCAAGTGGCCGGCATAGTGTACAGGAACATCTGTGCCGAGTATAACCTGGAAGTCCCAAGGTCAAAATGAGAGATGCCCCCAAGGGTGGTGGAGAATGACTGAGCTAAGATCCTGTGGGACTTCCAGATACAGACGGACAAAATGGTGGTGGCTAACCAACCGGACATAGTGGTGGTAGACAAACAGGAGAAGACGGCCGTAGTGATCGATGTAGCGGTTCCGAATGACAGCAATATCAGGAAGAAGGAACATGAGAAGCTGGAGAAATACCAAGGGCTCAGAGAAGAGCTAGAGAGGATGTGGAGGGTGAAGGTAACGGTGGTCCCCGTGGTAATCGGAGCACTAGGTGCGGTGACTCCCAAGCTAGGCGAGTGGCTCCAGCAGATCCCGGGAACAACATCGGAGATCTCTGTCCAGAAGAGCGCAGTCCTGGGAACAGCTAAGATACTGCGCAGGACCCTCAAGCTCCCAGGCCTCTGGTAGAGGACCCGAGCTTGAAGGATAAAACCGCCCGCAGGGGCGTGCTGGGTGTTTTTATATATATATATATATATGTATATATATATATATATATATATATATAGATGTGACTTGTCTGTGCTTAGGTGCACGAGATTAAACCATTGGTTGGAAGGAAACTTAGAGCTGCCACATGAACTCAGTGAGAGCAGGTTGTCCATTGGATTCTCCGGACAGGATGATGAAAAAGTAAAATCTTATTTATGTCTGCCAAATCTGGGAATCTTTATGGCATTATTCTGTTTTTTCTTCCCCTTCAAGCCTGGTTAAAAGGAAAATTCTCAAGACATTTCAAGTGGTACTGTTAACCTTGATGCACCTTTAATCAGATCTTCCTGCTGAAAACTTGGCTTATCTGTTGTTTCGATTCCCCAAAGACATTCAATGAAATTGCATGTTTCTGTAAGTAAACTTGAGATGTTGAAAATTATTCCTTACCAGTTTATGGAAGACAGAAAATGCTAGTAAGTATGCACTTTTTTGAGAATTTCACTGAGAAACAATTAAATCTGAAAGCATGTTCTCAAATAATTTCCAGCTACAAGCACAACCACACCATGGAGTACTTAATGCGAGGTATACCCAGGGAAGCCTTTTTTTTCTTTTCAAAAGGCCAGAGAGGTCTGGGAAGGTACAAGTGACAAACATATCTCTCTGTACTATGGTTTCCTTGATAATTCGTTGCTTGGAGACATTGCCTTGGCCGACAGAGGTTTTGACATACAGAAATGTTTTGGCATATTGTGTGCAGAGGTCAAACAATGTTTACAAAAGGTAACTATCAGTGAGCTGTTAGCGATGTGGAGGAAACTTGAAAAACAGCAAATTTGAGAATCCATGTTGAAAGGGTCGTTGGAAATATTTGTCACAGGTATGAAAAAAATAATAGGAAGCAACCTTCTGATTAGTAGATGACACGCTCTTTCTCCTGAGCCTCAGTCACCCCTATGTGTGTAAATATGATGATGACTGATGTGTCTATACACTTTGCTTGCAAAGATATGATGTAAAGCAGCATTTTTATACATGTTTTACATAATGCCTAGAGGTCTTTATGGAGCTGTATTCTGCTTGGCACTTTTTAAACATGAACAATAAAGTTACCTCCCATGAAAATTTGTTATCTTCCTGAATCTTTGTCTTTCTTAAGCACAATAATTAGTGTTAGTTCTAATCATGAAACTGTGGGGTGACTGTGGCTCTTCATTACTGATTACATTAAAAAAGAGATAAACACTGAATAGAAGTTTGCCAACCAAATAAGAAACTTGGCAAATTTACTTTTTAAATAACATGTTCTTGTATTGAAATTCATACCAAAAACAGAAAGTAGCCCCACAGTGGTAGACAGTTACGTACAACAATGTTTAAGTCATGTCATGTTCCAGTCTGGGTGTATCAGCAAGAGAAGATTCAGTGTGTTGTAGGTGTAGCATGCTGTAGACCAATACAACTTCTATGGAAACACTCACCTGGGGGTTTGATTATCACAGGCTACCATGTCATCTTTGCTCTCTGGTCCATGACAAAGGCACCACACATTGAAGGCCGTTTCCTTCCTCGGTGACCTCTCTGCTACTGTGCTCTGATGAGATGTTAGTCGGCATGAGGAAGAAGAGGACATCCATATGGCCACTGTTCATTTGGGAGCTAGAATTGAAGATTGTCAAGGTGAGTGAAGGGAGAGGACTCAGATGCGAAGCTACTTGCAATGAAACAGTGAGTTTATTTACAGTGAGAAAAACATGAACAACAGTCCAGTGCAATAATCCAAAAGCAGTGTTCCAAGCGAGCGACTTCTCCCAGCTTCCCCAGCGGTGCTCGTGGCCAAGTGGTGTGAATCAGTGACTTCCCACACAATCGTCCTATCTTCTGGCTCCTTCTCCCTCCCGATTTCTAGTGAGAAGAGCAGCACAGAACACACACAGTAACTAGGCTGTCCTCTGAAGTTTTAATACTGTTCACTCAACGAACCAGGGCCGACTGTCACCCGACCGCACCATAGGTCTGCCAAGAAGGCGGGTGATTAGCGGCACCCGGTGAGGTGATTAGTTGCAGGTGCAGCGGCTCCAGCGCAGGACGCTCCTTCCGGGTCAGCTGCCGTTCCGTGCCCTGGCTCCCAGAAGCGCAAACTTCCACACAAACATAAAAGACACACAGCGGGACAGGGAAAAGGAAGAGAGCGCACACAAACATAACCAGCAGGTTGACCAGCGAGGACTGCCTGGCCGTGACATTGATCTGCTTCATGTGAGGGTAATCTGTGTGTTCCTCCACTACACCAGATATACAAGTTTATTTATTTTTAGGTCTGTGCATATTATTACAGTTTACTTCACTAGATAACTAGCAATAACTGGAATTCATCATGATAAAGTTAGCTTACCTTTGCATTCACGACTGTGTTATTACAGTCCTGCAGTCCTCCATTTGTGAAATGTCTGTGGGATGTGACAGATTTATAGTTATTGAACTGTTCAAATTCAAATTCAAATTCAAATTTTATTTGTCACATACACAGTCATACACAGTACGATATGCAGTGAAATGCTTACACAACTGCTCGTGACCTAAGGAAAAAAAGAAAAGAAAAGGCTATGAGTAAGATAGGAAATGAATATGAAAATTAAAAGGGGTAAATTTAACTAGGAAGGAATAAAATAAAATATATATATGAATTTGTTGAAAATAAAATAACTGTACAACACAAATTAGAATGAAGGGTAAATTTAACTGGGAAAGAATAAGATAAAATATATATGAATTAAAGTTTAAAATAAGGTAACTGTACAGCAAAATACACAATACACAGTATAGAAATATATAAGAATGTATGAAGAAATATGAATATATATACAATAACAGCAGCATTTTACAAGTATTAAATGGAAATGAAGAAATATAATGTCCAGTGTTGTGCAAACCACATTGTAGGTGTCTTGTGCAGTGCAAATATGCTTAAAGTGATTAAGTGTAAACAAAGTCCAGACTGTCCAGTGTGTGTGTAAGAATCATGTGTGTGGGACCGTTCTATGTGGTGGTGTGATTGAGAGACCGTATCGCCTGCGGGAAGAAGCTCCTCCTCAGTCTCTCTGTGTTGGTCTTCAGGGAGCGGAATCGCTTTCCTGACCTCAACAGAGAGAACAGTCCGTTGTTGGGATGGCTGAGGTCCTTCACGATCTTCCTGGCCTTGGTCCAGCACCGCCTGCTGTAGATTGAGTGCAGGTCAGGGAGCTCGGAGCGGATGGTGCGCTCAGCTGATCGCACAACCCTCTGTAGAGCTCGTCTGTCCTGGATGGTGCTGTTCCTGAACCAGGTTAAGATGTTTCCCGTCAGGATGCTCTCTATGGTGCACGAGTAAAAGTTCCTGAGCACCTTGGAGGGCAGTCGGAAGTCTCTCAAGCGTCTGAGGTGGTAGAGGCGCTGTCGGGCCTTTTTCACTACGGTGTTGATGTGACAGTTCATATCTGTAAGCGATGATATCATAAACAAGATGGTCTGTTATATCCAGCAAGAAAGTTGGAGACAGCAGTGTGGCACCAGAGTTTTAGACTTTAGCTTTGAGGTCATACAGTGTTGGGTTATTGGCTTGGGTTTTTCACTGTACAGTATCTTGTCATTCTTCTCATTATGCTTCAGACTGATGACTAAGTAAACTTTCTAAACACTTTTCAGACTTAATGCAACTTCACCAATTGGCTCCTGTTCTTTGTGTTGTTTACATCTGCAGTAAATTCAAAATGGTGCCGGCGGTCATGTCAGCTCGTATATTCAAATGACTTTTACAGATCAAGAACTTGCTGCCATTGTACAGGGTTCAACTGGCCAGTAACAGTGACCCAAATACCTGCTACTCCCAATGCACCTCCAATGGGATACCCCAATGGATGCCATCAAATGCCTTCTCCAAGCCCACAAAATGCAGAGTAAATGGTGAATGGACTGATTCTTATAGCGCTTTTCTACTCTACTCAATCATTCAAAGCACTTTATACAACTTGCTTCATTCCCCCATTCATACTAGCATTTTTTCTGCTTTCTATCTTATATATTCATGCACGTTCATATTCCAATTAATTACCCCAAGAGCAACTTAGGTTTAAAGATACTGAACACCAAGTTCAGTACAATCTAGCAAGAGTGGTAAGTTACGTGGACTCATGATATCACAACATCACACATTTCAAACCACAGAAAAATCACTGAGTTTGTAAGAGGCAAGAACAGCATATGGTATTGCTATTTATTGTGTTTTAACTTGTCAAGGAGAAAAAAGTAAATGCAGTCACTGTCGCAGCAACGGCAACCCAGCAAAGCTGCAGAGAGCCGCTTTGCTGGGAGAGGTGTGAGTTTCTCAAAATGGGCTCATTGAGTCAGCACGGATAAGATCTGTGAATACTCAGAATAAGATCTCTGACTGTAGACTGGATACATCTTGGAAGGGCTAGCCCGGAATAACATCTCTGGGCGCAAAATTGGATGACATCTCGGGGAGGCACACTGCCGTGAGTTCTCAGAAATTGGCTCCTTGAGCACAAGAAGTGACAACATCACAGAACGCAAGTATGGCGAAGCTCGCGGCTCTCCAACGGGAGATTGAGAGACCAGTGTTGGACTGTAGAACTGCTTTGAAATTCATATGAGCTGTTCGCACTAAAGTAAAAAAATAACATCACTTATGCGGATACCCCTTTGGCGCCAGCTGCAAGGCCGGAGCTGAACAAAACACTGTTTACTTAGCCTGGCAGGGCGAAGGACACTGTCTCAGCTGAACTCTGGACACGCACACACATACATATACTGATACTGATAAGCACTCACCGACGCATCACCCTCCCTACCCCGGATCCAACGCCACCTCCAACGCTTACCTCCCCTCTGATGTGGACATCGGGTCAGTTGGAGGCGCAGTCGAAAGATTGCAGCGGTCCCAGATCAGATGTACACACTGGAACTCTTTCCCATGTTGCTTGTCTGTGTTTATTGTGCTATGGTGTGTTGATATCTGTGCATTCCTGTATTATCCTTTTTACACATTTCTATTTTTTGTTCCTCGCTACCTAGCCTGACCTGTCTCCCCAATGTGATGTTTGTGTATTGTATGTAAGGTCGGCGAGGTCTGTCATCTCGGTTGTGGGCAAAAGACCTGCAACTGACAAATAAAGGCTATCTCATCTCATCATCTCATCACCACCCTAGGGCACCCTTAGACTCTCCCCGGTGTCGGACTCACCTGCATCTCCACCTCAGTCGGCTCTCTCGTAAACCGCCCCTTTTCTGGTTGGCATGTGGTCATATGACAAGGAGTCCACCGCCACATCACCGTCGGCTACAGTGGCATCAGCTTCCCTCGCCCTCGCTTCCAGAAGAAATTGGCGTCCACGTCGCCACCGTACTTCGCCACAGCCGGAGCTGAGGACTCCTCCGGAGCAACAGCTGGAGGTGAGTAATTGTGTTTTTGCTCCTCCCACTCTCCCTGTAGTGGAAAAGACTAAGACTAATTCTGAGCAAACCAGTGGTAAAGTCAAGAAGACTCACAATGTTAGTCCAGAGCCTGTCTTAGTAAATGTGAATGCGGTGTGGGGGAGCTCAGGCTCTGATAAGTTTTCTTGTCCACCACATGACTGCAAAGCTAATGTGTTGGAGTCTGCTATGGACACTTCTGGTTGCTTAATATGTGCCCAGGAACCAAGCCATGTTTCTATTGACAGTTTTGCTAAGAATGGTAAATGGCCTGTATTTATATAGCGCTTTACTAGTCCCTAAGGACCCCAAAGCGCTTTACACATCCAGTCACCCACCCATTCACACACTGGTGATGGCAAGCTACGTTGTAGCCACAGCCACCCTGGGGCGCACTGACAGAGGCGAGGCTGCCGGACACTGGCGCCACCGGGCCCTCTGACCACCACCAATAGGCAACGGGTGAAGTGTCTTGCCAAGGACACAACAACCGAGACTGTCCAAGCCGGGACTCGAACCGGCAGCCTTCCGATTACAAGGCGAACTCCCAACTCTTGAGCCACGATCGCCCCAATGCCATTCATGTGGCCGAACCGGCCGCTTCGGAGTTAGAAACTCTGTCATGTTTTAAGACTGAAAAGACTGTGTTTAGCTTCCCTGTGTCAGAGGCGACTCAAACCCCTCGGCTTTGAGGCCGGGGAGTTTTGAGACTGTTGAGACTGTTTGCTGTGGAACTGAACCACTGGCCAGGCCAGATGCAGAGGCTGAGTAATAGGTCTCAGTTTGCTCTGGATCCCTGGAGGTGCTCCTTTCAGCTCTCCAGCTAAAGACCTCCGTTATTGCTGGGGATTTTAAGCGGTCCTTGTTTTCAGTTATTGTCACTGTGATAGATAGATGGATATTACTCTGGTCCCTTTAGCATCATTATTTCAAAATAATAAGTTTGTGTCCACATCCCTGGTCTCTTCACACAGATTTGCTTGGCATCAAGTTAATGTGTTTAAAATTATCTTCAGAAGAAACACACTGCTTTGGTGTTAATGAGATTAACAACAGGTGCACAACAGGGGTGGGAGGGGGGGTGGGAGACCACCCCCAAAACAGGTGTGGTTTTATTAAGTCAAGGCCACCAACATGTATTTCTCTTGTCATCTTTTTTACACTGGTGCAGTGGGTCCTGGGTTGCTCCTGGTGCTTAACAATACTGAGCCACATGTGGCAAGAGTATGCAGGCAGTTCCTTGTGCAAAAGGACCTGATGATATTGATTGGCCCCTATGTTGACCTAAATCCAATAGAACACCTGTAGGACATTATGTTTTGGTCCGTCTAAGGTCCCCAGGTTGCACCTCCAACTGTCCAGGAGCTCAGTGATGCCCTGGTCCTGATCATCTCATTAATAGCATGCCTCGATGTTGTCAGGCATGTATACCATCACGTGGGCCCGTAGAAACTACATTAGCAATAGTACTGGCTGAAATCTCTCATAACAGCAGTAGTAGTAGAGTACCATTCTATCATTGCTAGAAAGACATTTGGGCCAATTGACTAGCCTGATGCATATCTATCTATCTATCTATCTATCTATCTATCTATCTATCTATCTATCTATCTATCTATCTATCTATCTATCTATCTATCTATCTGTCTGTCTGTCTGTCTGTCTGTCTGTCTGTCTGTATGTCTATGTCGATTTATTTCTGTTTTACCACTCTGCAACCACCTACTCTCCCACTCCTGATGTTCCCATTGTGTGTGAACTACCATTAGACTGCTTTATGTCTGGGTTTGTCTCTCTGTGTGTGTATGTGTGTGTCAGAGTGTGTGTGTGTGTGTGTGTGTAGAGGTATAAATAGAGCCTCTTACCAAGCTGAATTGATTAATTGCATGTTGCAGCCAAAAAAATTGTGTTTGGAGAGGTCACTGCTGGAAGAGAAGAGACCCATTAGGATTTCACGATTATGTTCATCGGCTCACTCTCTCTCTCTCTCTCTCTCTCTCTCTCACACACACACACACACACACACACATTTCCAATACACATCTTGCATAAAGTCTCCTTCCTAGAGAGTTGATTCAGATGTTATAGAAAAGGCAAATCAAAGATAAAGGTAAGTGTACATATTCACCTATACATGCACATTGTAGATCTCTGGCAATTGAAGCGTTGAGAGGTTTGAAGAGAATAAACGAAGCCACCTGCCTCAATTAACTTGAGGATGGTGGGGTAGATGGAGGGAGGTAATGACAGTGGTAGAGAGATGAAAAGAGAGAGTGGGTGGAAAGAGGCTGCAGGGAGACAGAGATTGAGGGAGAGAGCTCTAGTATAACAGAGAAAGGCGTGGGTGGGGTAAGTGGGGTAAGGAGAGATGTTTGTAGGTGTTAGTGAAACCGAGCGCATAGGCAGCAGCTGATTGGAGCCTTTAAAGGCTGATACCGATGCCTCCAGATTTGGACTGAAGCTGTTTATTTCTAGTAGTTTGATACTCACATGGAGAGGCCATGTTTTCCTTCTGTTATTCAGCCCTACAGACAGAGCTACAGTTAACAGGCTTGTTTAATAGTCAGCTCTCTGCTGATGTCAGTGGCTTCTATCTCCTCCTTTGTCCAGCTTATTATCCCAGCAGGGTACCTGATCACGGGCAGGGCCTAGGTGTTGATAGGGGTAGGTAGCTCAGGTGGTAGAGTGGGTCACCTACTAACCGGAAGGTTGGTGGTTCGATCCCAGGCTCTTCCAGTCTACATGTCTACGAAATATCCTCGGGCGAGATACTAACCCCATGTTGCCGATGCAGCGCTTTGAGTGCTCAGTGAGAGTAAAAAAGTGCTATAGAGCCATCTTCTACTTACCATTCAGCTGACTCCTCAGGAGTTGCCTGAGTATTTGGTAGTTGTGACGAGTTGAAGAGTTGCCTCTTCATGGTTCCCATTTGCCTGGGGGATTCCCAGGTAGCTGTCCTTAATGTCTGCAATGTTGCCTTCTGGTAGTGCAACCCCCTCAATTCTGACTAGGTTTCCTCACTTTGTTACCATCCGACTACACTTCTCCAATCTGGATGAAACTCCAATGTCGTTGCTGTATATCCTGGTGCTGTGGATCAGTGAATCGATGTCTCGTTCACTCCTGGCATACAGCTTGATGTCATCCATGTAGAGGAGGTGGCTGATGATTGTTCCATTCTGTAGCCAGTCATTGACCTCACTGAGGGGGTTCGGTCCTATGCAGAGTAGCCCTACATAAACCCTTCATTGACAAATTTAATAGCCTACCTTTGGCAGCAAATATGACAAAGCTGTCAGGAAGATTAATTGTTTCTTTTGTGCAGGCTTTGTACCTCCTTTTTCGTTTTTTTTTTTTAACTTTTGAACTCACTTTGGCCATAAAACTCTGATAAGTGACCTATTAAAATGATAGATGACAAGGCGTGGGAATACTGCCCATAAAGCTATGTAACATAAGTGTTGGAGGTAAAAAAAAAAAAGAGAGAGAGAGAGAGAGAGAGAGAGAGAGAGAAGAAATACATAAAAAATTGACATACTTATTGAGTAAAACTTTGACAAGAATATTTAATCAATAAGTGTTGTAATATCGACATTTGTAAAATTGTGAAAATGCTTATAGTTTAAACTTAAAACTAAGTAAAAGACAACGAGTGGAAAGTTTCCTAGCAGCTGGAGGCGGGGAATCACTGGAATGAGCAGATGACCGTATGTCCCTATTAAATATAAAGCCATAAAAAGGCCCCAAAAAAATATTTTAAAAAGATATGCTCCGATCAGCTTTTTTCCTGTCTGTCACTTAGAGCGACTCTGCTGTGCTTAAAGGCTCTTCACCCCGGGCTTTGCTTTGCTTGCTTTGCTTTACGTTGTCTTACTGTTCACATGGTTCTGTTTATTAAACTCTGTTTCAAGAATTCTACTCTTTTCCAGAGGATCTTTTTGAATGATTTGATTTTAATTGGATCTAAAAAGCTGGATCTCCACATCATTGGCTAGATAAGGTTATCATATTTGCTTCAAAATTTGCGAACCAACAGTAGCAACATCCACTACTAGCAAACCATTCACTTGTTGGGGACTCTCTCTACTGTTAACAGTATCTTTCAGCTCTTTGGATTACTGGCACCTGCTACAATACACGAAGAGCTCTTCTCAGGGATCCACTGAACAAAATGACTGGGACACTCCGCTACCCAAAGAGAAGCATGGAAAACGGGAATCCTGGAGTGACTTCACTCCATGACCTTAAGCAGCTTCATGTTCCCTGGATGTACACAAAACATCACTCAGCAGAGCTGTAAATACAGATTTGCATGTGTTTACAGATGCGTCAAGTAAAGCCGTTGGTGCTCAGGCTTACTAGAGAGCACTTCAAGATGAAGGACAAATTGAAGTGGGTTTTGTTAAGGCTAAGTCAACAATCCATAGGCTTGAACTCTGTCATCTTAGCAGTTGAGATGGTAAATCTCATTTAGGAGGAGCTAGATGTGAAACTAAATGAAGTCAATCCCAAAAGTTGATTCTGTTCATCTGGACGTTTTCAGTGGGAGAAACGTTTCATCACTCATCCAGGTGACTTCTTCAGTCTCAGCTGACTGCAGGTTTCCAACCTTCAGTTCATTTGCACAATGACTGAAACTAGCAGCACTGAATGAACTATTCAGCCCATTGTTCATTCAGTGGGCTAATTTCAGGATGACTGAGCATGCTTCAACACATAAATAAAGTCAAGTTCTACACTGAGAGCAAGGTGGTTCTTGGCTATATATGCAATGAGTCAAGGTTATTCTATCTGTACATCTACAGCAAAATCTTGTCCATTCACCAGTCCTCAAGGCCAATTTAGTGGAATTGTGTGCATACAGAAGACACCCGGTTGACCATGCATCACAACCTGTACTTCCATTCCAGCTGGCAAAGACTTCTTGGTTCACTGGACCCTAATTTCTCTATCAGTCAACTGAAGACAATCAGTGTACAGGTCAGAATTTTGAACTCATTGATCCTGAAAAGGAGAGTGAATCAGACACAAGTTCTACTTATATGAAAAAACCTGCTCTTTCTATGGATTGCTTCCAACAGTTCTCAACCTTTGGCTCCCTGATGAGAGGAGTAGCATATTTCATCCACATGGCAAAATCCTTCAAGTGCTGAAATACAAACGCAGAGGTTGACATAAATGCAACTTACCTTGCACTGCGGAGGAAATATCTCAGGCCAATGTTGCCATCCTAAAAGCGGCACAAACAGCAGCTTTTGCAAAAGAAAGGTCAGTGCTACTGGCTAAGAGAATTGTGTCTGAAAATATTTGTGTTGGTACTCTGAACTGGGTCCTGCAGAAAAGGAGCCTGTAATTCTCCCTAAAGATGCACACGGTAATGTGTTACAAGAAGGAAAGAAACATGACTAAGTCCTCATCCAAGGTCGCCACCTGACATAAGGAGCAATAAGACCTGCTGGATTGTGGATATTAGGAGACGAGACTCTTGTAAAGTCATTGCGTAGGAAGATGGATGAACAAAAGATGGCAGATTTGCAACCAGGGAGACTTAATGTATGCCACCTTTTACTTGAGTGGGCATTGATCTTTTTGGACCCTGGTTTATGGTGACTAGATGCACTCGAGGAGGGCGCTCGGAGGCAAAATGATGGGCTACTCTCTTCAGCTGCATGAGTTCAACGGCTGTGCATATTGGACTGATAGTCTCTGAACACATCTAGCTCCATAAATACTCTGAGTCTTTTTTGGGGGGGGATGGATAAAGTGATGCAGAAATACCTCAATGAACAAGGATATATCTGGGAATTCGAACCGCCTCATGCCTCTCACATGTGGGGGTCACATGGGAGCCTATGACTGGCATTGCAAGAAGGATTTTGAACTCCTTAGACCCATTAGAGTGCACAGGACTTTATGTCATTTCAGGAAAACATCTCCTTGACTCACAGAGGTTACAGCCGTCCACTAATGCCTGTTTCTACAGATCCAGAAAGCCTTTCATCCTGTCCCCAGCGATGCTTCTTACACAGAAGACTGGAGTCCCACGGCCTCCTGGAGACTTTCCTGAAAAAGACCTGTTGACAAAACAGCAGAAACAAGTACAAGCACTGGCGAATCAGTTTTGGACTCGCTGGAGATGAGAATACTTTTTGTCTTTGTAACAACAGTAATGGACAGTGCCCAAGAGAAACTTAGAAGTTGGAGGAGGATCAGGAGGAGCAGGAGGATACATTCCACGCAGATGGCAGCTGCAGAAGTCTAACTACCTGATGATGGCTGGTCTACTGTGCTTTATCAATTCCAAAAACAACACAGCCATTCAGCAGGAGATTGTAGAGCACTTCATGCTTCCATCTGCTTTGTATTGTAAGGTAAAGACCCTACAGTATTAGAAAGAAATCACAACAATAACATGACGCCTGATAAGCAAGCAAGCATAAGAAAATCCCGACCCATGAATACAGATGAAAACTGCTAACCAGATCAATGAAACCTTTCACTGTTTCCAGCTCCTTATCATCAGCGATTAAGCTTTAAAAGGGCAAATTTGACCTCTAACACAGCAACATTTTCAATTTGAATCAGTCCTTCACAATCAAAGAGCAAGGTCTTCATTCAATCAGATGCCTCCTCCTCACTTACAAATCCAATGCACTTCATGAGGTGCAGACTGTCTCTCTCGCTCATTTTCTGCATTTATCAAATACTCAAAGTACTTGTTCCATCTTATCAATGCACTCCCTTCACTCATTAGTACATTTGTATTTATATTCTTAATGACCCTAACCTGCTGCACACCCTTTCCAAACAGTGTTCAGCCTCACATACAACACACTATAAGCCTTTTTGCCCTTTGCCACCAGATCTCCTCGTCTTCTTTCATATGTTGCCAGGGTTGATTTATTTTACGTTTTTATGATACATAAATTATGCTTTAGAAACTTTTTTTTAGAAGGCTTTTCACTTCTGATCAAACCATGTTACATGTACACAGAAAGAAACCATTACTAATATCATTTATTTTTATGGCTGAAAAACTATTCCTACGGGGAGAGAATCTATTGGTAATTTTGGGGGGACTTCCTGTTTAATTCTGTCTTAATTTTGTCAGTTTTCCACATCAGCACACACATTCAGACTTTTGAGGCGCTTTGATGAGTGAAGCCTGAGGGAATTTGAATTTGAATCATTTGAATTATTAAAAATGTATCCTCGGGGTCACTTAGCAAGTTATAAGTAAACCAGTCACAGCTTGCTGGCATTTATGTTCTTTTTACTACAATTTAAAACCATATGCTTCAGAGATATTCTGTTTACACATTATCAGTGTGGCAGTCAAAGCCAGCACACATGAATGAACAGGAAAGGGTAACGGTTGCTTGTTTCTCCTCTGTAGTGTGTCATTATAGAAACATCACAGCATGTTGTGTGTAGAGATGGCACGATACCACTTTTTTATGTCCAATACCGATACCGATATCATAAATTTGGATATCTGCCGATACCGATATGAATCCGATATAGTGTGTTTTTTAATCAATAAAACTGTTTTTTTAATATCTTGCTGCATTTTGTATAAGTTCATACTCAAGTTTAAATAAACAACAACACTAAAGCTATTCTGTTATACCTGTATGTAAAAAATACACTGCACCCAAAATATTTCATAGTTCAGCAACACTGATCAATCTAATAAACTTAAACCTGCTCCATCCTCCCTATTCTGGTATTTTAAAGAGTACTTAGCAGAAATATTAAGCAACCTAACTAATAGGGTTGCAAACTCCCAGCAAAAATAAAATGGGGAACCACCCCCCACCCTCCACCTCATGATGCTTAATCGATGTAATCAACTTTAATTTGATGCAGGGTGAAAAAAAATGCACAGAAATAAATTATTTTTCAAGAATAATTAAATAGATTCAACATCTTTCTTCTACAGAATTGCAGACTGCACAGATGGTACCTTCCCAAAGGAAAAAGTACTATAGCTTACTAGGGTATATTCGACTTAACAGTTACTATATACAGTAATGGACTTCTATACATTTTACATCAGATTATAACTTTGTGAGGTGTTTTTTTTTATATTTAATGGATTGGATTACATTTTTTATTTCTCGTCGATATCCGATCCAGTAATTTAGGTCAGTATCGGACCGATACCGATACGTAATATCGGATCGGTCCATCTCTAGTTGTGTGTTTAAAAAAGTCCCTACTGTCAGTTTGTCACACAACTAATATAAGATGGTGTGCTATGGTTAGTCAGTGTCCAGTATACCTGCAAAGTTTCTAAAAGGATACCTTTACATAAATGTTGTGTTGTTCCTTGACGCTTTGAGGATTGCTTGAAGACAAAGGAGTGGATGAGAGGCCGTTAACAGTAGTCTGCTTCTAAGCAGGTCCAGTTCCAATTTCTTTAAAGAGCAACTTGCAAGGCGATGACCTCAGTGAATACATGTATTGAAAAATTAAACTGTAACCAGATTTTCCAGAGGGGAATAAGTAACATTTGTAAAGGATATTATGGACTACAAAATTCATAGCTTTGTCATGATATCAAATTGAGAAGTGCAGCTAAGCTAGGTCAATGTCAGCTATAGGAAATATGGAGACAAACAGTAGCTTTTGGCTTAGAGAAAATTGTACATTGCCAATTGATGGATTTTTTAAATGAGAATGGTATCCTGGAGGTCTTTCAATCAGGTTTTAAAAACTTTCATAGCACGGAGTCAGCACTTTGAAAGGTTTTTAATGATATCCTCCTTACTTGTGACTCTGGTAATCATGTTGTTCTCGTCCTCCTTGACCTAACAGCTGCCTTTGACACTGTAGACCACAACATTTTACTGTCTCGCTTGCACCATCTTGCAGGCATTCGTGGTACTGCTTTGAAATGGTTTAGGTCTTATCTTTGTGACAGAACTTTTAGTGTTAACTTTTTAGGGTATGAGTCTTCCTCTGCCACTTTTCAGTCTGGGGTCCCGCAGGGCTCAATTTTAGGGCCTCTGCTTTTTTCATTATATTTACAGCCCCTGGGAACCATCCTCAGAAGGCATGGAATATCCTTCCACTGCTATGCTGACGACTGTCAGATTTATCTGCCTCTGAAGCAGAAAGAGGCCTTCTCTATTAAGCCACTTCTAGCATGTCTAGAAGACATTAAATCTTGGATGTCCCTAAACTTTCTAAGGTGTAACTCAAGCAAAACCGAGGTGATTCTGTTTGGTCCTAGTGGACCTTGTGAACCCTCTGCTATTGATTTGGGACCCCTGGCAGAGTATTTTAAATCTGTTGTTACAAACCTGGGTTTTAAGATGGACAGTGATTTTAAATTAGACAGTCAAATTAGGGCTACTGTCAAGTCCAGTTTTTACCATTTAAGGCGCTTGGCAAAGGTAAGACCTATTTTATCCAGGCCGCATCTTGAAACGGTAATCCATGCTTTTATTTCATGTCGTCTAGATTACTGTAATGCTCTGTATTGTGGAGTTAGTCAGCATCTTCTCTCTCGTCTGCAGCTGGTCCAGAATTCTGCTGCACGACTTTTAACCAAAACTCGTAAAAGAGAGCACATAACTCCCATCCTGGCTTCACTCCATTGGCTGCCTGTATATCTTAGAGTTCATTTTAAAATCCTCATGTTTGTTTTTAAATGTTTAAACGGTCTTGCCCCAACTTACCTCTCTGAGCTTCTGCATCCTTACTCACCCCCCAGGTCTCTCAGGTCAGCTGACAAGCTGCTCCTGGAGGTACCCAGGTCCAAGAGGAAGCTCAGAGGGGACAGGGCCTTCTCTATTGCTGCTCCTAATCTGTGGAACAATCTGCCCCAGCACATTAGAGAGGCCCCTTCACTGTCCACTTTTAAAACACATCTTAAAACCCATTTTTACTCCTTGGCATATGACACAGTCTGACCCGATTTTATTGATTTTATTCTTTTGATCTAATGTGCTGATTTTATTGTTTTAAATGTAACTCTCATCATTATTTTTATACTATTTTATTATTGTTTTTGCTATTTATGCTAATTTTATTTATTTTAATGTCATTTTAATAATTATTTTTATATATATATTTTATTTATTTTTATATTTTTTAACATGTTCAATGTATCACTTTGGCATGTCAAGTGTACAGCACTTTGTGTTCAGCTGGGGGCTGATCTGAAAGTGCTATATAAATAAATTGTTTGCTTGCTTGCTTGCTTGCTTGCTTGACAGTGAAAATATTAATCAGTACACAGATGATGGACTTTAAATTATTAGCTTGTTATTAGGTGTTACACAAGCAAGGAATGGGAATGGAAAACTAATTTGTGGTATGAGAGGAAACAGTGGAGACCTGAAAAAGAGTCTCAATAAGTGGTGCTAAATACTGACTAAGGTTATTTTAAGCAATACTTAAAGTTAAAGCTCACAGGTATGACTGCTAGATAGACCTGATATATCTTGAAGGTCAAACTATTAGCAGACTGAAGCTGCTATTATACTTTAAGAAATGCTATTTTTCCAAAGTGCTGTGCTAATGCTAGTTGACATAAAAGTTGTTTCTCATTGTGAGATAATATAGAATTTATCAAAAAAACATGTAATGCACACCATTGTTCCTGACTGCAGACTTTGTCAGTGATGGACGCCCTCACTGAGAGTGTTTGTGACGTTGTTTGATATTGTCAGGTTGTGCTGGAAAAAATCTGTCATCATGCATGTCATGCAGTGTTGCTGAGCTGGCCAGTGTATCAAACTGTTGATTTGGCTACTCCTAAATTTTTTTGGTATCTCTTGATAAGTCAAATAGATAAATAAACCTGTTTTAACCTTGACTCACTTGGACTGAGGTCATTGGACCTCATATTTAAAATGTAAGTGAAAAGACATACGATACAAATGAATAAACTTCAGATATTTGCTTGATTGAGCTTAAAAAAGAAGAGGGAAGCAGGCTTCACCTGACTATCAAACTGCTTCTCTGTCAACTGTTAAATTAATTTTGAGCCTCTGAAAAAATGAGGAACCATGTTTAAAAATGGCAGTTAACTGTAAGTTCAAAAATATGTTAAAGAGCACTTCAATGACAAATCAGTGATTTGATTTAAATCTGCTCTGGTTGTATACAGAGGCAAAACAACAAAAACTGTCTTTGTCGAACAAACAGTAGACCTAACCTTCAAGAGGATGATGTAAACAATCTGTGGTTAATCAAAATATACTTTAAAAACACAAAAAATCTGCTAAATGTAAGAATTGTAAAAACTGGTCAAAAGAAAAAGTAGAGTATGAGGTCTGAACCTCAACCCTTAATTAATTTAATTAATTTCAAAAGACTAATCTGCCCTCTATGCCCTCAAAACACAGATAAATATATCCATACATATAACACAAAGAAACAGCCTCCTTTATCTGAGGACATCCCATCAACTGTTCTACACTGAAAAACAAGATGGGAGATATGAGGAATGCAGGGAAGAGGTGGAAAATAAAGAATTAAAAACAAATGGGGTATAGTCCCCAGGGGGTGTAACAGTTGCTTGGGCTCCAGTTTATGTTAACAGAGCAGAAGGTTTGAGAGTTAGGCAATCAAGACTGGGCCAGAGTGCAACAGCAGCTGGCCAGCAGATTCTGGGAATTGGATTTGATTTAGACACACGCGCACATTCACGCACGCACTCTAGTTACAAACCTAATTCTCAAGGGACACAGCACAACACTTATCAATTAGAAACAGTATACTGTGTTCCACAGCTTAAATCTGCCTCAGGATACAGACTCACTAATCCAGCCATCTACAGCAACACCCCATCTATGTCCTGAGAACCTCCAGGGCTCCTGGGGAAAGTGGACTGAGTTACCTAGATTCAAGTGGTCCTTTTGAACTCCAAAGGTCTTCAATGAAAAGTGTTGATTTAGTTTTGCAGAAATCTAACAGGCAATGAATTTAACCTACTAGGAACCACTGTAATGTGACCTGTGAGATATTATTTTGTCAGTGGGCCATGATTATTTGCCTGCTGGTTTCATAATGTACATTTTAAATGTAGTGCATTCATTTTCCATATCCTAAAGATGAGCACCTATTGAGTGATTCACAAAAACTGCAGCCTACATACGAATATAGTAATATAAAGATGTAATTATTATACAGACAGTAAAAAAATATTATTAGAAGAAATAAGTGAGGATTATACTTCATATTTAGTGAATGAGCATGGCTGAGAGCCCTTCAGATAAAACTGGAATCAGGGGGATTCATCATTGTGATGTGTTAAATATCAATTGTCTGAAATGAAACATTTCAATTCACATATTGGAAACACTTGAGGCCCATTTTATCTGTGGTTTCTCCTCAGTTATCTCTGTCGGATTTATTATAATTGATATTATCATCAATATTACATCCATCAACATCTCCCTCTGACTAAATGTTTGGAACTGGTCAGCAGTGGCCGCTCACAGTCACTATCCTCTTAACCCCCAATTAAATTCTTTAATGTACTGACTTCACTGTCGTTTTGACTTCATATTTAGCATAACAAATGCAAAAGCCACTATAATTATTACAATGACCAGAATTATTATAATCCTGTTTGTTGTATTTGGCAGATGTTTTGGATGGTGATACATCCCCAGCCCACCACAGCCAGCAGGGGCAAGAGGCAGGCCCAGGTGATCCACCCGGAGAATTTTTAGAGGGGCAGAAAGCAGCAGAGGAGTTATGACCGGCAGTGCAGTGGGCACCTATATGTCTCATAATAGCTCCAGTCCCAGGGCCGAAGTGGAAGAAAACAACCAAAAAGAGGTGGAGCAATGGAGAAATGAAGTTAAAGTTAACCTTGTGCCACCGAAGGTCTGCAAAAGATATCTGAGGGTGATCTGTGGTGTCTAACATGGAAACATTAGCATCTGTTTTTTAACAATAAATTACTATATATTTCAGTAAAGCATATTTGAAATGTGTGCCAGTCAGTGGCCAAAAGTGGAGGCCCTGGCAGACCGATTAATTAAGGCTGAGGATTGGGGCATAAAATGTAACGTCCATGGTGGGGAAGGAGCCTGAACTAAGTTTAGAGTCACCACCTAAATATCAGACTCACATAAACAAACAACTTGTTGTGTTAAACCTCCCATCTGCGTGAAAAGATGCTGATGTGTCCATCACATTACTCATTCCTCATGACTAAAATTTTCAGTTTAGTTGTATTTATATAGAGTCACATCACAACACTTGCCTCAAGGCGTTTTATATTGAAAGACCGTACAATAATACTGAGAAAATAAAGAAACCCCAAGAATCAGATGACCTCCCAAAGAGCAAGCACTTTGCTAACAGTGAGGAGGAAAAACTCTTTTAACACGAAGAAATCTCCAGCAGGACCAGGCGCAGGGAGGGACGGGGACATCTGCTGCGACCAGGTTGGGGTGAGGAAAGGAAGACATGAGAAAATACATGGTGTGGAAGCAAGTCAGAGATGAATAATAACTAATGAGGTGAGTGACGAAGAAACACTCAGCTCCCAAAAGCCAAGGCCTATAACTAAGGATTCATGGTTATCTGATCCAGCCCTAACTCTACGCTTTAGCGAAAAGGAAAGCTTTAAGCTAAATCTTAGAAGTAGAGAAGGTGTCTGTCTCCCGAATCAAAACTGGGAGCTGGTTCCCATTCTACTTGAGTATTCTAGGAACCACAAGTAATATCAGAGTAAAGTGCTCGATTAGGGTGATTTCTGCAAATAGTGTGATGCAGGCGCTGTTTCAGGTCATCTCCTGAGTCGGGTTCCTGAAAGAGATACTGACTGACCAGGGCACGTCGTTCATGTCATTAAATCTGTTTGGACCAGCATCTACCACCCTACCACCCTCAGACTGACGGACTGGTGGAGTGGCTGAACAAGACATTAAAGTCCATGACTCGTATGTTCATGAACGCAATTGGGATGGCTGGTTAGACCGTCTGTTGTTTGCATTGCGTGAGGTGCACCAGGCCTCCACGGGATTTTCTTCCTTTGAGCTCCTGTTTGGCAGGAAGCCACGGGGTTGTTGGACCTGTATAATGAAAACTGGGAAAAATGAGATTCAGTATGTCCTGGACCTGAGAGCAAAGCCACACACTTTAGGTGAGGTGGTTTTTGGGGCTGGCTAGGTATTACCGCCGGTTCATGCCTAGGTTTGAGGACCTGACCAGCCCCTTGACTGACCTCACCCGAAAGGGTGCCCCAGATCTGGTGGTCGTGGAGTAGGTTTGGCCGGATTGCTCCCTGGTCTCAGTCGGGTGGTGGGGACATGTGTGGTGGAGGTGTGGTCTTTTGGACTCAGCTGCAGGGAGTAGCGCAACAGGCTGGAGGGGCAGTGCCAGGGAGACTGGCACGCCCACTGCAGCTTATCAAGGGTTCACGCTCTTCCTGCTTAGGACACAGCAGTTCGAGGGGGAATGTGTGTGACCTGGGACAGCTGCACAGCTGTCTGAAACAATACTCAAACAACAATAAAAAGCTATAACAAGCACGCTGAGTGTTGCCAGTGGTGACTGGGGTTCACACATTTCACACATCTATTGGATTGTAATGGTTTAGTGCTGACAGGGAGTAGTTATCAGTCTTGAAATTTTTCACTTGAAATTTGAAATTTCGACCTCAGTAAAACCTCATTCATATAGTCATTTTGATATTATGATTGTTTTTCTAGTTATTTAAAATGCTTCTTGTAATCCGTAACTGTTCTATTGCACATTGTTGTTGAATGTTCAGTGAATTAGCTTTTCAAATTTTTTGGTCTATAAATCTGTGTAATTTTACCAATGGCAGGGGCTGCATCACAATAGGCTTTGTTCTCCTATACTAATTTCCCAGCTGCTATTTATAGCTGTTATTTATTCACCCATGTTACTTAGGAAAGACTAGACAGTGGACATAATCCCCACCAAACTTTACACTTTGCACAATGCAGTCAGACAAGTACTGTCCTCGTGGCACACTGAGCTCCTGACAGTGACCCATTCTTTCACAAATGTTTGTAGGAGTCTGCATGCCTAGGTGCTTGGTCTTATACACCCGTGGCCACAGAAGTGATCGTGGACCTGAATTCAGTGACTCTGATGGGTGAGTAAAAACCTCAGTCAACAAAGTGTATATGTTGACTGATCTTCATTACCGATAAGGCATACCACTGTAGTATCACCAGCAAACTTTATAATGTGGTGTTGAAATTTCCAGAGCATTGTCTGTCAACATTGTGAACAATAATAGGCTCAGTAGACAGCTTCAACACAATCCTGTGCTCACTATTATGTCTGTTGATGTTGTGCTGCCTACTCTGACCATCTGCTTTCTCTGCACAAGAAAGTCTAGGATCCAGTTACAGGTTCCAGGATTCACAGTCCCTGGGTTATTGGGGTTGAATGATGTCATTTTTAGCTTTTGGTTCACTCAGGAATACAGATCAAACACAAGGAAATGAACAGCTCCTTGTAACCATTTCAAGTTAATACTGTACTGTACAGTATGTCATGTTGTAAGTAGCTGAATGCAAGTGTTATTGAACTGTTATTGTGTCTCCACTTCAACAGTTGATTATTCATCATCTGTCTCAGGAAATAAGCACACACTCATGTTGCTTTGAAATATTTATTTTTTCCGGTTAAATAAATTTGATTTGAATTCTTCACTCAGTTCATCAGTACTCTGGTTCACATGCTCTGGAGGCATCCACTGGACTCCATTTTCATTCAAGTCTCTTGCACATGTGAGTGTGCAACCCCTTAACTGAAGAAGCTTCTCAGATGAGCGGTGAAGCATCTTCAAGAAACCTGAAGAAGTCCAGACGCTTTTCTTTCCAAGCTCCTTCAGCAACACCTCCTACACTACTTCTATTATTGCTATATTCCTCCATCACATTCAGTCCTATTCCATTACATTGTATTGCTGACCCTGTGAAGCTGGATGTCATGTTCTTCTTTGTGCCAGCTGAAATGTCATCCATGTTCCCCATTGGCTACATGATCCCTCCAAGAATAAGACACAATTGCTCACATAGGTATTTTATTGTTTGAATATGTGGCTCTATTGGTCCTTTTCCCCTTTTCAACATCTCATCTTTTTCTTATTCTTAGCCTCTCCATTCATTGACCTTCAGCAGCAACGTTCCGGCCACCATATAGTGGTGTATTATAATGATCCTATCTGATTTTCTTCACTCTTGAGAAATAGGATGGACAAGGAGGAGGAAACACACACACACAGTTACCCTAATGCCCTAAAGACAGCTGTAGAGCATACACAATGAAGGATGACTTGACATTGCTTGGAGGAAATGTGTTCAAACGTGTCTGCATGCATGTTGGTAACTTTTTAAAAAAAATCAGAGACAAATTTCAAGGAAGATTGGGAGAAAGACACAAACAGAGCATGATGCTGAGCAGCCCATACTCAAGAGCAAGGAAAAGAACAAAACACGAATAATGTAATCAAAGGGTGAATAGCCATTATAATTCCAACGAATTAAATCAAAGGGATTGTAAATACTTCAGTATACAATAAATGTTATCATTTTTAATCTGTTTGTCAGGAAAGTCAGGTACATTTTCATAAAACATTTTGAATATAATTCTGTGTTTCTCTTTATTCTTTCTTCAGGTTAATTATTTTTAAATCCAAACATAATTTAAGAGTTGTGATGTGTCTGGAAATTTCTTCACTTTGTTTCTCATAATATTTTAAAATCTGAGATTCTGGAGTAGAGGAAAGAAGGTGATTGAAAGAAGGTAATGTAGGAAAATAAAAAGAAAGAGAGCCCTTTTCCCCGTTGTTCCTCTTATTTCTCTGCAGGATAACAACAAATGATCTATGTTTAACTGGCACTGTTTAGTGATCAGTTATTCTCTGTATAGATGTGCACTGAGGTGTAATGCACTTCATTGTGCCCAGTGTAATCCTCATTGGCAACTGTTAACTTCTACAAAAAGCAATTTTTCATAATGACTGAGTTTTGAGATATGCAAATGTAACGCAATCTGTACTTACGCCAAAGCTTTAATGCTTGGAAATCAGGACTGTTGACCTTGGGCAGTTCACTAGGTGTCGGTGTCATCAATTTCACCCCGATGGCTAGGCCCAGAATCACAGCTTCTCTAGAAATAGGTTACAAGAATTCAAATGTGTCCCAAATATCTGTGTCCCATCAGAGGCTAGTTTCGTAAAGGAGATTGGTAGTAGCTGCTCCACCACAGGAACAGTAAGGCTTCCAGCACAGAATGGACAACACACTCACTTAACATAAACACATTTATTAGACACAATTTTAAATAATAAGCCCTATTTTTGTAGTGTCTTTCCACTCAGTGTCCCAAGAAAAAAAAATAAAAATAATTGCAAATATATGTATCCTTCAAGGTCCTTTGACCAAAAGAAAACCACCTGAGCTCAGGGAAAAGTAAAGTGCATCGTTGGGGCCCTTTAAATTGTTCCTACCGCTCTGTTGGAACGGTGTAGCATCCAATAATAGCATCCAGCAAGCAGAAGCATCCACCCGCAGCAACGACCATCTACCGGCCAGGACGATTCAGCTGAGTCATCAGATGAGGACTTCCACAAGGCAGTTCATCCAGTAGGATCCAGGGTATCAAAAGGGCAAACAAACCAGCCTACACACAAGTGTGCAGAAGAATTAACAAAAAACGTTCATAAGTCTCAGTACCACTGACTCAGTGTCCATGTCACTAACGGCTTATTTAACAGTCTTACCATAATAATATAGGTTTCTTAAAATAAAAATATAACAGAACATAAATGCTGTTAACAACGCTTATTAATGCTGTTCTCTTAGGCATAACATAATAACTCTGTAACTGACCTCGTGTCGGCCGCCATTTTGGGACATCAGCCAGGCTCACTTAACAGTTAGCTTGCTAACAGTCAGCTAATAACACACATTATACAATATTTAGCCTCCTTCTTAACAAACATGACAGTGGTAAACTTGATACCTCGCAGCAGCATGATAAGGCACAAAACATTTAATGCGAACATGAGCTGCAAGCTAACCTCCTAGAGGGGTTCATGTAATGGCGAATGGCTGTCGGATTCAGCTCAGCTTCACGTTCGTAACTGCTACAAAACTCCTTTTTCTAACAACATATTAAAACATTAACGTAAAGGTTTTGTAAAACTATTTACAGCAACCCACATGTCAACTGTACCCAAATTTCCAGCTTGCAGAGGCACGAGAGCAGCATGCGCCTCATTGGATGAATGGAAGGAAAAATTCTGTAGCTGGACTGGGGAGTGGCTACGCCCACGGCACTGGTGCGTTCAGTGACTACCAAATAACCAGAAATCTCATACTCAAAAAATGACCTTGGTTACACAAACACATGGCTGGGCATAACATTAGCCTGCTAACGTGGTCTTCCTGCAGCCAACAGTGGCCTTTTCTAGCTTTTATTCAGAATTTAAAAATTTCAAAAATCCAATTAGTATATACTCTTTTTGTTGTTGTTGGTTAGAAGGGGAAAGGAGACTGATATGGACTCATATGTATATGCTGCCGACTACAGACACAATAGCAAAATGGAATGTAAAGGGAGAAGGTACCAAGCCCTGTAGTGACAACAGCTGACTGAAGGGTAGAAAGAAAACATCGTGTTGCTAAAACTAATAATCCAGAATGATGCAACAATTTTAAAAATACTGTAAATAGGCTCCTGAATATTCAAGGATTTATTGATTTGTTTTTCTTTCTCTTGCCTGTTCGGATGTTTTAAAGATTGTTGACAATAAAGCCACTTCAACACAGTTTTCAAAGGTTCAGTCCAATCTGCAATGCACTTGGTAATGAAATGTTAAAGTCTTGTTCCGATCAATATGATTGACAAATATTAGTGTTCTCTGGTGTTCAAGAACAGTTAGCGTTGCTGTAATTTAAAATATTGTCTTTGCTTGTCATTATTTTAATTGGTTATTGAGCCAGTATTGTCACATCATAATGAGCCAAAGGATTCTGACTACATGCCAATGACATCAACAACTTTAGTTATCAAGTGTTCTGCCTGATTTGGTGAGTACAGAAGCTATACAAGTGTCTGTACTATTACTGCTCACTGTGTACACCTCAGTACAGCTCTGGGTCACGCTGCCTGGAAAAATACTCTGACAATTCTGTATTAGTATACGTGATGTGAGTCCAGAGCACTAGTGGATGATTTTGTTGGAGTGGACTGAGAGGAATAATCTGTTTCAGAGGACAAGACAGATTTAGATGGGAGAGACAGCTATATGGACCCTGCTGTCCTGAGACAAGACCTGAATGTGGTGGTGGAGTAACACTGTTGTCAATGTGGACACTAGAACTGGAAGACCAACACAGAGGCTGTATACAAGAAGGAGGTGAGCAGGCTCTGAGAAAACTGAGATCATTCATCCATCCTGTGGAGAAAGATGTTGGACAGTTTCTGTCAGTCTGTTTCATTTGGTAAGCTCTTTAAAATTCTGTTTTGATCTTCTTGGATTTGAAATATTGATCTTTATTTATCCATTATAATATTATTTTTGCACTCTCTGCAAAGCATTTGTTTTCTCCTCTATTGATTTTTTAAAAATATTTTCAGTGCATGAACAAGTGACTTTCTATGCAAAAACCCTCAGAATAATCCCATTGTCACTACCTCGTAGCAGATAAGCTCCTGGCCACAGAGAGACATCTACTGTCAGCTAAACATGTATATTTTAATAAAACAAAGCACAGAAACACTTGATTATCACTAATGTGATAATATAGATGTCTACAAAAGCCTGTGTTGTGCAATGGCTGTTCAGTACTCATGAATTTATCTAAAAATGTTTCTTAACCTGATATTTTAATGCAGACATCACTTTATGGTAAAAAATGTAGTTATGGATACAAAAAAGACATATGTGTGCTGGTGTAAGTGCACTGCTCAGATATGGATCAAAAACAACAACAAAGTGAAATCCACTGACCAGGCCTCCAAATTCCCCAGATCCTAGTTGAGCATCTATGGGATGTGCCAGAGATCTCTCAACATGCATGTAACAGACTGAATTTTGGGTTTATGAGTGGTGATACGTTCCTTTACTGCTGTAAATGAAAGTGCTATGAAATAGGGATGTGAATGCCTAGAATGACGAAGACATCCTCGAACTACAGCTGAGGTTTAATGAAAGCAGTGTTTTTCTTAGAAAAATGTCCTTAAAGGTGTTTTCCAATCTCATCTAGCCACTAAACGAAGAACCTCAGAGAATACTATTTCCTGCTACAGGTAGCACCAAATATCCTCACATGATTTAGAGGAGTTTTTAGGAACAAACAACTGAACATGTGGGTCGTGCCGTAAGCAAAAATGGAACTGACTTGTCAAATTTTGATTTTGGGAAGAAAATGATTTACTGGCAGCTCCAAACAAAAAACAGCGAATATTTGGCGAAGCGCGATGGTGTAGTGGGAGAACAGAAACAGGAAAGTGTAGTCTTGACTTCTGCCCATCATGATTGATTCTGTTCCAAAGCCTGCAGGCATATCATCAGTTGCATAAACAGGAGTGTGTGTACAGTCTGTGTGTCTTCTAAGCCATATTGAGCAGCACACAGTAGTTGGAAGGGAAATGTTCCTAATTTCACATGCTTCACATAAAAACTTTAGCTTAACAGAAACATTAAATGTGTAAATGAGTACATCATTTTCCACTCCCTCCCTCCGTGTGTGCATATATACATTACATTTATTCTACTCAAATACTGAACATATCCAACAGTATCAATGAAGCTTGATGGATGAGGTTACATGGGTGTGTGGAAGGGGGTGGGGTGGGGGGTGGGGGGCGGGGGTTGGAAGACAGAAATTGAAAAAAAAAACTGTGTGAGGCAGATAGAGAAAGGGGATTTGCAGTGGATGCATCAAGCTGCAACAAGCCAAAGAAAAAGAGAGGAAAGGTCACCCCATCCTTTTAAATTACACTTTGCCTAGTGGGTAGTGCTCACGTTCTGTGACTATAGTGCAGCTGAGTGGGCAGAAGGGTCACATTTGGGTTGGAGAGTGTTCATTCTCTCGTTTCTCCCTGTCTTTCTCCCGTTTTCTTCCTCTTTTCTCTTTGTTGTGAAATACATCCATCATCTGATGCGATTACAATGGAGTAATACATTGATAATACCTCACATCTCAGGTCTGTATTCACATTTAATGAGATATTAGTCACATGTATGCTAATCCATCCATCCATCGATTTTCTTCCTCATATCCGGGGCTACGTTCTGAGGGCAGCAGCCTAAGCAGAGGAGTATGCCAACGACCCGCACGAGGCTGGTCAGGCGCAATGTGTGTGTGTGTGTGTGTGTGTGTGTGTGTGTGTGTGTGTGTGTGTGTGTGTGTGTGTGTGTGTGTTAGGTCCATGACTCGATGCCCCAGACCTGGATCCTGGAATTTGTAGACCTATACAAGAAAAACAGGACCCTAAGACCTTTCATTAGGAACTCAATGGGGATGTGGCATACACCACTAGAGGCCAACTTCAAGTCTACCAAGGACATGCTCTGTCCCCACTGCTGTTCTGCATAGGCCTGAACCCCCTCAGTGAGATCATTGACAAGACTGGCTACGGATACCGACTACGGAGTGGAGCAGTTGTCAGCCACCTCCTGTACATGGATGACATCAAGCTGTATGCCAAGAGTGAACGAGACATTGATTCACTGATCCACACCACCAGGATATACAGCAATGATATCGGAATGTCATTCGGACTGGAGAAGTGTAGTCGGATGATAACAAAGAGAGGGAAGGTAGTCAGAACTGAGGGGATCGAACTACCAGAAGGCAACATTGCAGACATAGAGGACAGCTACAAGTACCTGGGAAGAGGCCGCTAGGAAAGCTGCAACCACCAAGTACCTGCAGAGGGTCAGGCAAATCCTGAGGAGTCAGCTGAATGGTAAGAACAAGATCCGGGCCATCAACACCTACGCCCTGCCCGTGATCAGGTACCCTGCTGGGATAATAAGCTGGCCAAAGGAGGAGCTAGAAACCACTGACACCTAGACAAGGAAGCTCCTGACCATGCATGGAGGGTGTCACCCCAGGTCCAGCACCCTGAGGCTGTATGCAAGGGGAAGGAAGGAGGCCGGGGACTGGTGAGTGTCAGCACCGACCCAGGCACCAACCAACCGCATGCTCAATGAATACCTCAGGCAGCAGAAACCCAAGAAAGAGGAGGAACCATCATGGAAGGACAGGCCTCTGCATGGTATTTACCACTGGGAGATAGCGGAGGTGGCTGATATCCAGAAGTCCTACCAGTGGCTGGACAAAGCTGGACTGAAAGACAGCACAGAGGCACTAATCATGGCAGCACAGGAACAAGCTCTGACTACAAGATCCATAGAGGCTGGAGTCTATCACACCAGGCAAGACCCCAGGTGCAGGCTGTGTAAAGATGCCCCTGAGACAATCCAGCACATAACAGCAGGGTGTAAGATGCTAGCAGGCAAGGCATACATGGAACGCCATAACCAAGTGGCCGGCATAGTGTACAGGAACATCTGTGCCGAGTATAACCTGGAAGTCCTGAGGTCAAAATAGGAGATGCCCCCAAGGGTGATGGAGAATGACCGAGCTAAGATCCTGTGAGACTTCCAGATACAGACGGACAAAATGGTGGTGGCTAACCAACCGGACATAGTGGTGGTAGACAAACAGAAGAAGACGGCCGTAGTGATCGATGTAGCGGTTCCCAATGACAGCAATATCAGGAAGAAGGAACATGAGAAGCTGGAGAAATACCAAGGGCTCAGAGAAGAGCTCGAGAGGATGTGGAGGGTGAAGGTAACAGTGGTCCCCATGGTAATCGGAGCACTAGGTGCGGTGACTCTCAAGCTAGGCGAGTGGCTCCAGCAGATCCCGGGAACAACATCGGAGATCTCTGTCCAGAAGAGTGCAGTCCAAGGAACAGCTAAGATACTACGCAGGACCCTCAAGCTCCCAGGCCTCTGGTAGAGGACCCGAGCTTGAAGGATAAACCGCCCTTAGGGGCGTGCTGGGTGTTGTGTGTGTAAATTTAAAAAAGCATTGTATAGAGCATTGTTTCTGTAGATTAATTTTTCAAAACAAAGCAAAAATAAAAAATAAAAAAACAACACAATTTCAGAGATTAAATATTAAATTAATTAGCAAAAAAATTCTAAATTGGCCATTGGTGTGTTTGTCTGTCTCTCTGTGTTAGCCCTGACACAGACTGGTGACCAGTGCAGGTTTAACCTGCCATTCCCGTTATGTTGCCTGGGATAGTGTCCAGCTACCCCTGGTAACCCAGAATTGGATAAGATGAAGAGAATGGATGGATGGAGCTTGTTATCTGCCAAATAGTTAACAATGTAATTTGTAGTCTTAAACACATTTCGACAGATTTCTAAAATATTTGCTTTCTTGTCTTTATTACAGGTAGTCTAAAAATCTCTTGAGCACTGTAGAACTACAAGGATATCCCTGTCCACTCTGTAAACAATGCTATACAGGGAGTGCAAAATTATTAGGCAAGTTGTATTTTTGAGGAATAATTTTATTATTGAACAGCAACCATGTTCTCAATGAACCCAAAAAACTCATTAATATCAAAGCTGAATGTTTTTGGAAGTAGTTTTTAGTTTGTTTTTAGTTTTAGCTATTTTAGGGGGATATCTGTGTGTGCAGGTGACTATTACTGTGCAGAATTATTAGGCAACTTAACAAAAAACAAATATATACCCATTTCAATTATTTATTTTTACCAGTGAAACCAATATAACATCTCCACATTCACAAATATACATTTCTGACATTCAAAAACAAAAACAAATCAGCGACCAATATAGCCACCTTTCTTTGCAAGGACACTCAAAAGCCTGCCATCCATGGATTCTGTCAGTGTTTTGATCTGTTCACCATCAACATTGCGTGCAGCAGCAACCACAGCCTCCCAGACACTGTTCAGAGAGGTGTACTGTTTTCCCTCCTTGTAAATCTCACATTTGATGATGGACCACAGGTTCTCAATGGGGTTCAGATCAGGTGAACAAGGAGGCCATGTCATTAGTTTTTCTTCTTTTATACCCTTTCTTGCCAGCCACGCTGTGGAGTACTTGGACGCGTGTGATGGAGCATTGTCCTGCATGAAAATCATGTTTTTCTTGAAGGATGCAGACTTCTTCCTGTACCACTGCTTGAAGAAGGTGTCTTCCAGAAACTGGCAGTAGGACTGGGAGTTGAGCTTGACTCCATCCTCAACCCGAAAAGGCCCCACAAGCTCATCTTTGATGATACCAGCCCAAACCAGTACTCCACCTCCACCTTGCTGGCGTCTGAGTCGGACTGGAGCTCTCTGCCCTTTACCAATCCAGCCACGGGCCCATCCATCTGGCCCATCAAGACTGACTCTCATTTCATCAGTCCATAAAACCTTAGAAAAATCAGTCTTGAGATATTTCTTGGCCCAGTCTTGACGTTTCAGCTTGTGTGTCTTGTTCAGTGGTGGTCGTCTTTCAGCCTTTCTTACCTTGGCCATGTCTCTGAGTATTGCACACTTTGTGCTTTTGGGCACTCCAGTGATGTTGCAGCTCTGAAATATGGCCAAACTGGTGGCAAGTGGCATCTTGGCAGCTGCACGCTTGACTTTTCTCAGTTCATGGGCAGTTATTTTGCGCCTTGGTTTTTCCACACGCTTCTTGCGACCCTGCTGACTATTTTGAATGAAACGCTTGATTGTTCGATGATCACACTTCAGAAGCTTTGCAATTTTAAGACTGCTGCATCCCTCTGCAAAATATCTCACTATTTTTGACTTTTCTGAGCCTGTCAAGTCCTTCTTTTGACCCATTTTGCCAAAGGAAAGGAAGTTGCCTAATAATTATGCACACCTGATATAGGGTGTTGATGTCATTAGACCACACCCCTTCTCATTACAGAGATGCACATCACCTAATATGCTTAATTGGTAGTAGGCTTTCGAGCCTATACAGCTTGGAGTAGGACAACATGCATGAAGAGGATGATGTGGACAAAATACTCATTTCCCTAATAATTCTGCACTCCCTGTAGGTAATCACCATATGCATTGTAGTAGATGACAAATTGAAGGAAAAGTTAAATATGAAATGAATGTGAATGAATACTTGCATGAAATACAAAATGTGCTTCGAGTGGTATATTGGTATGTCTGATATAAGGAGATTATTGATAAAGTAATCTCCCGATATCACTTGTCAGGCTGGAGTAATGACAAATATACTGTCCTTACTATTCTTCTGATTCACTCTGACATTTGAGTTTTATTTAGTCAACATAATTTTCATATCTATTTTATTTTATTTAGTTTATGAGTCATCTGTTCCACAGTAAGAATTGCACTAAAATGTAAAAAGGTACTGTAGTAATAAACTCTAACTGATATTTCAAGAGAGAGCATGTTGCAGGTGTTTGGGTGGTGTGGGGGGTCAGATGAATGAACAAATCTGGAAAACATCCATCACTGCTGCTCCTGGGACTGGGAATGGCAGACTCTAGAATGACCACTGTGGAAAAAGGTACAATACTTAAGAGCTGGCTGACACTTTAGCACTAGTGAGCTGAAACTCAGAGTTTCAGCTCACAATTCTATATGAAATACTGAGCACTGTAAATACCAGTCCAGCATATTTACAGTGCTGTGCTTAGTGTCCTTTAGGTGATCTATGGCTAATGGTGAACAGCTGTGGACATGTGATGGATGGCTGTTCCATATTATTCTTTTAATTATGTACATTGATTCGCCTGGTGGCTGCTGCCTTGTTTACTCCCTGCCTGTAATGCATTTGTGTCCATTGCTGCATTGATGAATGTATCCTAATCTTAATCTGTGCACAGCAACATCCATCTGACTAATGCAGGACACTTGGATAAATCACTTGGGTCCTGCTCTGAGTGTTGCCAGCCATCTCTTGCTCTGCCAGATTTCTGTTCTCTCTCTTCTCTATCCTTTTTCGTGTTTTCTGTCCTTACAAAACTTAACTTGTTCTCCCACAATCTTCAACTCTCCTCATTTGATTTTGCATGCGCTTGGTCTTCGTTGCTTGAGTTTATAATTGCAATCTTTTCAATACTAATGTAATAGTTTGCAAGTATAATTACATCCAAGTTGAAACTGCATGTTGGGTGGTCCAAAGAGTTCGAAATGTCAGGTCACATGCTTAGAAAAATACATTACAAAGACACTTTGTAATGTAGTTTTCCACCTATTATGGCACTGTGCCCACTAACAGCTAGCCAAAAACAATTTATTTTAGAAGTATTTAAAACTCCTCCTGGTTAGTTTTGTGCTACTAATACAACAGACTCTAAAATTATATGTACAGTTCAGTTCATTCATATCTTCTGCATTGTAGCCATTTTTATGATTTCCTTCTCTTTGACAGGATTCATTATTCAGTCCTTACATAGAGCCCACCAATCACTCAATAATGGCTCAAAAACCAGCACTTTAGAGCCAAAGGCACTACCCCTGCTCCCAAATTCAAGCTGATCAAATATTAGCAAATGTACCAGAACAAGCGGTGACAAGAAACCCCATGCTGCAGTTGGCAGGAAGTAAAAGATCCATTGCCAAAATTTAAGTACCAGCATTTAAAAGACTGTGTTTAAAAGATGGATGTAGCTTCTAGGTTTAAAACAAGTCAGAAGTGCCTTAAACCTGCATTCTACAGAATTATATTTAAAAAAATGAAAAATCAGGTCACTTGGTCATCCACATAAGTTTAGCTGTAGAGTCTATACTGCAGTGACTGCTTAGCAAGGACCACCTTTGACTTCTCACCTTTGACTGCATTCAACACAGTCCAGCTGCTGTAAATGAGGAAGAAACCACAGGAACTGCAGGTAAACAAATCCACTATCTCTTGGATTAAATTTTTTTGTAATATATTATATTATATTATATTATATATATATATATAAAATATATATATATTTTTCCCGCCTGCCATGTCAACCCAGATCCCGACCCGACAGCCAGATCCTCCTCCCAGCCCAGCTCCAGATGGCAAATCTGGATGTTGTTTAGTGTGCCCACCCCTAAGACCCTATATGTATTTGTCATGAGAGTGTGAGTAATTTGAGTGTCCAAGTTTTGGATTAAAATTGAGGCACAGGTGGCCAGGAGGGGACAAAGGAGGAATGCCTCCCCTCACTAACACACCTGTATCTCAAGGCCCTGCATTTGTAGTGTGATGGAGCAAGAGGAGGGTAGCAATTGAGGATGGGAAGGAAAGGATTAGCGGGGAGGCAAAGTACCCCCTCCATAGATCCAGCTCCCCCGCTGACCACGGGAAGCCTCCCTGTTCCCCAGAATCCACCAAGGACAGGAGGCCCGGGCCCATCCACACTGGGACCCATAGCAGCAGCACCGCCAAGCCCCAGCCCAACATTCAATCTACTCCCAGAGTACATAAGACAATAGACACCCAGGTTGCACCTCTGCTAGAACCCCAGCCCCCATCAACTACAGAAATGAAGGCGGGACAAAACCACGACCCCCCACCTGACTAGGTGATGGGGCTGATCAAAGGAGCCCAGAGGGATTGATCTAATGTGGTGGCAGAGGCTGTATCAAGACCAATATTATCTATCAGACGGTCTCTCTATTGTTTAAAATTAAGATTATTTTTACTTTTTCCAGTTAATGAGGACAGTCTCCTTGGCAATGCATAGGGTGGTGAGAACCATGTGGACTGCATCTCTGTAGGACCATCATCTAAGTCGCCCAACACACACACTAAAGGGGAGGTTGGAATGTTACATTTCAGACACTTTGAGAAGTCTTCACATATCCAGTACCAAAACCTCTGAACTGGTGGACAGAACCAAAGAGCACAGATGTAACTGTCAGGTGTATTGCCTTGAAAGTGTGAGCAGTTGTTGGAAGACAGAAAATCCACCTTGAAGGGGTTGGAGGCAGGGGCGGATCTAGAGAAATTTTCTTAGGGTGGCATGAGGGTGGCAAAGAAATCAAATGGGGTGGCAAAATCAAAGCCTTTTTCCCAAACACATATGCAGGTGGTTACATATGGTTAA
The DNA here is from genome assembly GCF_001858045.2 of Oreochromis niloticus. NCBI lineage: Eukaryota > Metazoa > Chordata > Actinopteri > Cichliformes > Cichlidae > Oreochromis > Oreochromis niloticus. The sequence goes on from NC_031966.2 coordinate 1,659,547, forward strand.
AATGATTCAAATGCAGTAAGTATACACGTTTTTCATATAAATATTTTCTATAACTTAATTATTCTCTGTAGCCCACATAATTACACACTTTAGTTACATAAAACATGTGAGTTTTGATGCTATGTACTGTACAGCCTGTATAATAAATAAATATGTAGCCCAATAAGTATAAAATCCAGAAAGCTACACAACATGGGGCGGTTCATTTACAAACACAAGTCTAACTTAAGTTTCACACTGTTTTTTGTTAGAAAACAATCACATTGTTACAGCTTAAATTACACAAAATGTCAGAAATCTGCACTGTCATGAACAAAAATTTAAACCTAATTTTTCATGATTTGTTGGATGAACCCACTGAGGTCTGAAATACACCCGGACATTTTTGACTCCTTTTGAGTTTACGTTTGTATTTCACCCTCAGATTGTTTCATTTTATTTTTTCCCCCTTGCCTTGTTTGGTATCATTCTTTTCAGCTCAACTGAATTTAGTTGTTGTTTTCACTGACATACTGCATTAGTATTACTGATCTGAAATCACACAAAGAACTTAAAATCCTAGTAGTATTTTTTACTGTAAAAAACCCCACAGACATGTTGAGTAAATTTTTATAACTTGAAATGCAAATATAAATTGTACATTTTGTAAACATATACAACTATTTATCTAAAAATGCAGCCAATACACCTGCCGTTTTTTTTTCATTTTCTACAACCATTTAAAAATATTACTAAAACTAAAATGAGAGAACAATCAGGTGTTGCATTAAGATGCCCCACAAATGATGTGTGCCAGTAAAAAAAAGTTTTTCCACCAAAAGACAGAGGAGAACAGCACAGGGAGAAACCTGCAGGCCTGACAACAGCAGGTGTATCACTCCGCTGGTTTTCTACTTAGTGACAGTGTTTACGTTGCAAATGTGCCTCAGTGACATTCATTAGTGCCCTCACTGACACACAAAACAAAACGACTACACAACAGAACAACTACACAAGACAACACAACACACTAAGTATACACTCCACACTAAACGTCACAAATCTCCCACATCTAAAAACTCTCTCACTCTCTCTCTCTCTCACTCGCTTGCTCTGTCTCGCTGCCGTTACCGTCACTCCCAAAACTCTCCCCTCTTCCTAAACAACCAAATCCCACGTGTTGACTTTTTTTTTTAATTGGTCGACATGGTGCATTTTTCCACCGATAGGAAAGAAGTGGCTTTTTTTCCTTTCTTTACTGTTTTCGCGCTGACCTTAGAAAACGCTTAAAACACACACACACAAAAACGTGACGACAGTATTTAGAAAAAAGCGTGGCTTATATATATTATCATAACTCTGGATTTACTGGCCTGTAATTAAAATTTAAAAACTTTGAAGTCCGAACTTTCAATGTGGGCTGAAATAGAGACTCAGCGTGGCTGCAGCTTGTTGCTATGTCAGCTTAAATCAGTCATGTGATTTGGAGGTGCAGCGTGTCCGTGGACCACAGAGGGTTAATAACACTCACCTTCATTCCATTTCCAGAGTGTAACATCCACCCACCTGTGTAAAATCCGAAATTCCCATGGTGTTGTTCAAAATGTGCTCTGGCACAATCATAAGCATCGCTTGCTACTGAAAACAAGAAAAAAAGCCGGTCCTGCTATGGGCTGAACCATTTGTTAATGGTGGAGGGGGGTAACACTATGCAATATATTCAGTTTTAGCATTTATATTCACTGTTGACTGTAACTACACTCAAACTGTTAATGCTATCTTATTTTAATAAACAACACTGTCATATGCAAAACTGGGGTGGCAAGGGATCATTTTAGGGTGGCACTTGCCACCCCATGCCACCCTTCTAGATCTGCCCCTGGTTGGAGGGATATTAATTCATCTATTTTGGAGAGTGTCCTGTATATTTTAGCAATTTGGGGGTTTTGAGATTAAGGAATTGTACCACATTTGATGTGGTAATTCAATTAATTAACTAATTAATTCAACTTGATTCATTTTTTTTATTACTATAGATTTAATTTGTTGATATTCTCAAAATCTTTTCTTGTTAATCCCGTACTGTATAACTAGTCTGTCAAACAGAATAAAAGTATGTTCCTGTCAGATATGCGGATGCAGAAACCACACGCGGGACTCTTTGAGTGAAGACAGTGCATTTATTTACAGTGAGGTGATGATGGTCCGTGTTTCCGTTATCTCCGTTCCCCAAACAGAGGACGACACGGCTGTCTCCAGGGATCAGGTCACTGAGGCAGTTAAACAACTCCTTGGTTGCAGGGCCCCTGGTGTTGATGAGGTCCGCCCCGAGTTCCTGAAGGCTCTGGATGTTGTAGGGCTGTCCTGGTTGACACGCCTCTACAATGTTGCGTGGAGATCAGGGGCAGTACCCCTGGACTGGCAGACCGGGGTGGTGGTCCCCATCTTTAAGAAGGGAGACCGGAGGGTGTGTTCCAACTACAGGGGGATCACACTCCTCACCCTCCCTGGGAAAGTCTATGCCAGGGTGCTGGAAAGGAGAGTCCATCCGTTAATTGAACCTCGGATACAGGAGGAACAATGCAGTTTTCGTCCTGGTCGCGGAACACTGGACCAGCTCTTTATCCTCTCAAGGATACTTGAGGGTGCATGGGAATTTGCCCAACCAGTCTACATGTGTTTTGTAGACTTGGAGAAGGCATTCGACCGTGTCCCTCGGGGTGTCCTGTGGGAGGTGTTGCGGGAGTATGGGGTGTCTGGCCCATTGCTACGGGCCATTCGATCCCTATACAACCGTTGCAAGAGTTTGGTTCGCATTGCCGGCAATAAGTCGGACTCGTTCCCGGTGGGTGATGGGCTCCGCCAGGGCTGCCCTTTGTCACCGGTTGTGTTCATAATTTTTATGGACAGGATTTCTAGGCGCAGCCAAGTGGCAGAGGGCTTTCACTTCGGTGGCCTCAGAATCTCATCTCTGCTTTTTGCGGATGATGTGGTTCTGTTGGCTTCATCAGGTGAGGGCTTCCAGCTCGCACTGGAACGGTTCACAGCCGAGTGTGAAGCAGCGGGAATGAGGATCAGCACCTCCAAATCTGAGGCCATGGTTCTCAGCCGGAAAAGGGTGGAGTGCCCACTCCGGGTCGGGGATGAGTTCCTGCCCCAAGTGGAGGAGTTCAAGTATCTCGGGGTCTTGTTCGCGAGTGATGGGAGAAGGGAGCCGGAGATCGACAGACGGATTGGTGCTGTGGCTGCAGTGATGCGGACGCTGCACCGGTCCGTCGTGGTGAAGAGGGAGCTGAGTGTAAAAGCGAAGCTCTCAATTTACCGGTCGATCTACGTCCCTACCCTCACCTATGGCCACGAGCTGTGGGTAGTGACCGAAAGAACGAAATCGCGGATACAAGCGGCAGAAATGAGCTTCCTCTGAAGGGTGGCTGGCCTGTCCCTTAGAGATAGGGTGAGAAGTTCGGCCATCCGGGAGGGGCTCAGAGTAGAGCCGCTGCTCCTCCACATCGAAAGGAGCCAGTTGAGGTGGTTCGGGCATCTGACAAGGATGCCTCCTGGGCGCCTCCTGGGTGAGGTGTTCCGGGCATGTCCCACCGGGAGGAGGCCCCGGGGCAGACCCAGGACACGCTCGAGAGATTATATCTCTCAGCTGGCCTGGGAACGCCTTGGTGTTCCCCCGGATAAGCTGGAGGAGGTGGCTGGGGAGAGGGAGGTCTGGGCTTCTCTGCTTAGGCTGCTGCCCCCGCGACCCGGCCTCGGATAAAGCGGATGAAGATGGATGGATGGATGGTATTAACATATACAATGTTAATACAATTTATTATGTCACCAAAGTTTTCATCCTTCAGTTTAGATCATATGATAACAACAGAGTTAAAGAAGATTCTAAGATACAGTGCCATCTGAAAGCTTTTTTTTTGCTGATATGCAGGTATCACTCTCATGTCAGCCTTTTAATTTTTGAACCACCAGTTTTTGTAGTTGTAAAACAAGCACAACACAATGTATTGGTAGATCAAAGTTTGATAGTTTCATTTGAGTTTCTATTTTATATATCTGCACAGGAAAAGAACATCCTCTGGTGGTATCAGAGGATATTTTCCAATGCAAACCTTTTGGAAACATAATGAAAGTTTCCTGGACAGGAAGCCAATCCTTACTGTACTGGGAATTCTCCCTTCAGCGCTCCTGCTAATAAATTTTTACAGCACATAATTCAAGTAACCAGTTCTGGATTGTCCCAAGTTATTAGTTATTAACCTGAATTAGCTCATCAAATAATACCTCAAATCCTTTAAATGAATTTGTAAATTACAAAGCTTTATGAGTGTGGGTGCTGGTGGTGGGTACATATAACACATTTTACATGCTGGTAATTAGCAAATAATGGCAGAAGAGGGAGAAGAGCTAGATGAGTAGGAATTGCCCCCCCCCACCGATAGACTAGTGACTCATTATTCTTGTTCATTGGGGTGGAGAAAGCCTTTCTTGAGAACAGTCCCACCAAACACACACACACACACACACACACACACACACACACACACACACATCATGGGGTGTTCCTGTGAAACATTCTAAGTTGATTTTTGTGCAAGAGGTAGTTTTAAGTGGAAATAAGGTGGTGAATTTCATAATGAAATGGCTCCACTGGGGAAAGTGCCATCAGAAAGATAGATGGTGCACTCATTACAGAGGCCTGACCAAGGCCAATCAACAGTGATGGAAGGAGGAATTGTATTTTTGTCAAGTCATCTGAGTTTTCTTGACAAAAAAGTAACCTAATAACTAGCATGTTCTAGAAAGGTGGTACTACACAAAATATTGTATTAAAAATCAGAAAACTGGAATAAAAATCTCATGTTAGGTTTGAGTTCTTGTCCATTACAGAAGTAGAAAAAGACTTGGTAGTCTGGTTGGTAAGTCTTGGGCAATTTCTCTGTCTACCAGTACCTACCAGTTATTGGCCGGTAGTTGAATGGGACCATTCTCCCAGGGAATCCTTGGGGATCAGGACTGTCTGGCCTTTTGAAACTAATCAGTTCATCAATACCATGACAGCACTGATCACTGAGATGCTTGGTTACAAAATGCACTGCCGCAAGGAGCAGAATCCTCCAGGGAAAAAGAGACTAGAGGCCAAGATCAAGGCAGTGTGGAGGGAAGTTAGCCAACTATTGGAGCTGCAGAAAGGTGTGATGAATTACTGCTCATCTTTAATGCATCTTTTAATTCAATTCAATTCAATTCAATTTTATTTATATAGCGCCAAATCACAACAAAAGACACTTCATAGGTACAGAGAAAAACCCAACAATCATATGACCCCCTATGAGCAAGCACTTTGGCGACAGTGGGAAGGAAAAACTCCCTTTTAACAGGAAGAAACCTCTGGCAGAACCAGGCTCAGGGAGGGGCGGGGCCATCTGCTGTGATTGGTTGGGGTGAGAGAAGGAAGACAGGATAAAGACATGCTGTGGAAGAGAGACAGAGATTAATAAAAGATACGATTCGATGCAGAGAGGTCTGTTAACACATAGTGAGTGAGAAAGGTGACTGGAAAGGAAAAACTCAATGCATCATGGGAATCCCCGGCAGCCTACGTCTATTGCAGCATAACTAAGGGAGGATTCAGGGTCACCTGATCCAGCCCTAACTATATGCTTTAGCAAAAAGGAAAGTTTGAAGCCTAATCTTGAAAGTAGAGATAGTGTCTGTCTCCTGAATCCAAACTGGAAGCTGGTTCCACAGAAGAGGGGCCTGAAAACTGAAGGCTCTGCCTCCCATTCTACTTTTAAATACTCTAGGAACAACAAGTAGGCCTGCAGTGTGAGAGCGAAGTGCTCTAATAGGGTGATATGGTACTACAAGGTCATTAAGATAAGATGGGGCCTGATTATTTAAGACCTTGTATGTGAGGAGCAGGATTTTGAATTCAATTCTGGATTTAACAGGAAGCCAGTGAAGGGAAGCCAAAACAGGAGAAATATGTTCTCTCTTTCTAGTCCCTGTCAGGACTCTTGCTGCAGCATTTTGGATTAACTGAAGGCTTTTCAGCGAGTTTTTAGGACATCCTGATAATAATGAATGACAGTAGTCCAGCCTGGAAGTAATAAATGCATGAACTAGTTTTTCAGCGTCACTCTGAGACAGGATATTTCTAACTTTAGAGATGTTTCGCAAATAGAAGAAAGCAGTCTTACACATTTGTTTAATATGTGCATTGAAGGACATGTCCTGGTCAAAAATGACTCCAAGGTTCCTCACAGCATTACTGGAGGCCAAGGTAATGCCATCCAGAGTAAGAATCTGGTTAGATACCATATTTCTAAGATTTTCAGGGCCGAGTACAATAACCTCAGTTTGATCTGAATTAAGAAGCAGAAAGTTAGCGGCCATCCAGGTCTTTATGTCTTTAAGACATTCCTGCAGTTTAACTAATTGGTGTGTGTTACCTGGCTTCATGGATAGATAGAGCTGCGTGTCATCTGCATAGCAGTGAAAATTTATGCTATGTCTTCTAATGATGCTGCCTAAGGGAAGCATGTATAATGTAAACAGAATTGGTCCTAGCACTGAACCCTGTGGAACTCCATAATTAACCTTAGTGTGTGAAGAGGACTCTCCATTTACATGCACAAATTGGATTCTATTAGATAGATATGATACAAACCACTGCAGTGCAGTACCTGTAATACCTACAGCATGTTCTAATTGCTCTAATAGGATATTATGGTCGACAGTATCGAACGCAGCACTGAGGTCTAGCAGGACAAGCACAGAGATGAGTCCACTGTCAGAGGCCATAAGAAGATCATTTGTAACCTTCACTAAAGCTGTTTCTGTGCTGTGATGAGCTCTGAAACCTGACTGAAACGCTTCAAATAAGCCATTCCTCTGCAGATGATCTGTTAGCTGTTTGACAACTACTCTTTCAAGGATGTTTGATATGAAAGGAAGGTTGGAGATTGGCCTATAATTAGCTAAGACAGCTGGGTCTAGAGATGCTTTTTGAGTAAAGGTTTAACTACAGCCAGCTTGAAGGCCTGTGGTACATAGCTGATTATTAGAGATAGGTTGATCATATTTAAGATTGAAGAATTAATTAATGGCAGGACTTCTTCACGTAGTGTTTGTAATCGGCTGCGGAAGATCCAGGTTTCTCCACCATGATTCTATCACAGGGTCAGCTGGTCTCACACTTAATGGACCTTGAGTTGCACTTGGGGCTTGGTACCCAGTCTTGGGTGGGGTGATGACATCTCCTCCTCTCCATGATCTGTCATCCTTTTATCAACACCTTACACGCATCTTGTTAATCCGGGCAACATCCGAGCTGGTATTGCTGTAAAATATTGTCTAGTCAAGTAAACAGAGGGATGATGCAACTCTTCCATTCAACAGCACTGGATTCAACATGTCACATGGAATGTACGTGAACTTCATTCCAGAAAAAGAGGTTTAAAATGACTTATTGTTTAAATCACTTATAGGCAGACATTGTCCTCCTACAATCGCATGTCCAAAACATCTGTGCATACACTCACTTCTCAACAGTTCCCTCACACGTACTCAGCTACACCTCAAAACAAAGAGGCATAAGCTTATAAATGAACAGAAGAATAAACTTTACCATTAGCAATGTTAGGCAGTGCACAGATCCAGAAGGTAGATTCATGATAATGAATTTATCTGTTCAAAATTTGGATTTATGTACTGCTAGTTTATATGGACCAAATGTTGATGACCCCTCCTTTTTTCATACCGTCTTCACTTCACTTTCGACTGACTCTGACACAAAGTTTACAATAGGAGATTTCACCCTTGTATTTAATTTAGAAAATGACAGGCTCAGTGCAGCAGTGAGTCAAATGAACTGGCGGCCTACAGACAGTCTTAAAAAATACATGCTTGGCATTCACATCACCCCACTCTCAGGAATTGCACCTTCTTTTCACCAGTACACCACTCACATTCTCACTTGGACTCACTTGCTCCATTTTGATGGATATTACAGACACAGATTTATCCTATCACTATCACTGATCACACACCAGTGGCTAAGTCTCTGACTGAAAAGAGGAGAGAAAAAAGAAAGGACTCACACCACCAACAGGAATTGTGGATTTAATCCATCACTAGTGAAAGCACAAGATTTCATCAGTTATTTCAAAGAGGAGTCGGCAACATACTTAGAAAATAATGACCTGCTAGGAATACCATCAGGTGTTCTTTGGAAAACAGGAAAGGTTCTTATATAGTGAAATAATATCTTGCAGTTCACATAAGGAAAATAAAGAAAAGCAAAAAACACTTGTGTTAAAATAAATATATATATATATATATACTAGACCTGCCTATGCAGTCTCACCACCACAACACATAAATATAACAGGTTGTGTTCATCATTTAGTTTTGGTGCCTGCACACTCAAAAGCACATCCATCATCTCGAGTCTCTGGGAGCTTGAGAAAATGGAAGTGATGTAATACATCATGGCAAAGCGTGTAATAGACATGCCAGTCCACTGTTTGTATGTCACACTTTGCCTCTCCAAGGCGTGAGATGGGAACGCATGCTTAAGTTGCAGTAACAGCAGGGGGAGATGATATATTTAAAGCCAAGAATCGCTGGTGTATATTTTCAGGTCCTTCTATACCAGAAATGACTAAGCTAAAGGCTAATATGTATTTACATGTAGATGTGCTAGTAATGTTAAAGTCTTCCTTATGAATATTGGGTTGAAATAAATATCTTATTTTGCTGGTATTGCAGTTTATTGCAGAGTACACCAGTCACATTTTCATGCGCTGGATCCACGTTTCCCTAACCCTGCAGCGGGATGTGGGGAATAGTTACTGAGCCAGTGGTTACTCTGACCTCCCCACACACTCTTCCCTGTGCTGGGGTGGGCATGCGGTTGTCATCTATGTGTAACCGTGAATGAAGGGTATAAAAAAATTAGCATTTTTCTCTATGCTTTGTATCGATAACGTTCACACACATTTGTACTCTGATGGATGCATCAGAGACCAACTCAGGATTAGTATGTTGCCCAAGGATATTTGGAGCCTGGAGGAGCTACGGATCAAACCACTGACCCTCCGATCAGCAGAGGACCTGCTCTACCTACAGCCTGTCATGGGGGCTGTGGGGCGTTCTGGTTTCTCATCCCCATTGTCATGTACGTTTTGTGACAAGGACACACACCTACACACAACAAGATTGTTTAATTATTATTAGTTTGTTTCATATGTTTCTCCTCCAGGTGCTGTTAGTTTTTTTGTATGTTTTTTTCTTACAGGTACAGCAGCCGATACTACTTGTGTTCTATCCTTTTATTATATTCTCTCTTCTATTTTCTTTCTCCCCTTTCTTTTATCCTTCCTGCCAGTCTGCTTTGACATTGTTATATCACACATTCACTGCGAGTATTAATAGAATTAATAATAATGGAAATGAATAAATAAACAGATAAAAGAAAAAGGAAAGCACAAACAAGAGAAGCCTATAGAGCAATTATGAATCTTGTCCTGAAAAAGTGTGTATGTTTGACACAACGGTGCATTCAGATCAGAATTCTGATTGAAAAAGCTGCCAGACAAAGCAGAGTAAAAAACACGATTAAAAATGCAAAAACAAAGAAACTGTCTTTGAAGTGAAGTGCTGGCTACACAGTACCTGACTAGACACAGTACTAGACTTTACTGTTTTGTACAGCAATTTACACAAACATTTTCTTTTTAAATAAATAAAGTATATAAAAGCCTCCAAATTAAAGAATTTCCAAATATGGGATATGTAAAGTATTATATATCATATAGTGTAGATGCTCACCCACGAGTTAAAATGAAATGTGCACACACATGCACCCCCACTCTCCCCACTCTCAGTTTCCACTCATATGAAATCCCTCTCTCACATTAACAAAGCCTCGGCATCCCAGCGATCGCCCTAACAGGATTTGAGAATGGGTTTGCTCGTGGTAATGAAATGCGTATAGTGGCAGCTTGTGTTGCCCAGGGCAGCTTCAAACATGTCAACAAGGATGTGTTTTGAGTAGTTTCTCTCTCTCTAAGTAGGTTAGGACCACTGTTCTCACACCATTACTTCTGCTGTATTGGATTGTCAGAAAAGCTTTGCACATGTGCTGCTTACCCCAAACACATCTCATAAACACTTTTTTTCTTACCAAGACCAGGGATAGTCCATTTCAGAAATCCTCTTGTTGACTCTTCATAGAAATTACATTCATTAAACATATGAGACATGTTCTATTTCTGATTGTAACGTTGACATATCCACTCTCAAACTCAATTTTTAATTTTTTCACTTTCAATTGAAATTTCACATTTACAAATTATGTGTTTCATTTATTCAAACAAAAAACATTACATCCAAATATAATCTATAATAAAACACACAGATTTTTATAACTTTTCTCGAAGCCAGTGATGTTTTCGTTTTTCTCCCCATGAAGCAGCTGATCTTTGGGCTTTCAGGAACAGAAACCATACCGTTATAAAGAAGAGGGTGTGATTTATGTGTAGCAAAGTGAAACCTGAAGTCTTACTCACTCTAACCGAAATATAAATGAAAGTGATGTGTTTCCTTGAAAATGTTATTAAAAACCAAACAACATTAGTTGTTGACTATAAATTCTTAATGCTACCCAGTGGGACAAAAACTTCAATAGAAGAAGATTAAATATACGTCAGAGGGATGGCAATATCACAAACTATTCACCTACTATTGCCATTTTTTAAATTCACTTTCAAAATAAAAACATGTAACTGTACATATGCGGTGTCTCGGGTCATTGTTCATTTACAGTGTGAAGCAACATCTATCAGTTTTGCAGCATTTTGGGTTTATTGGCTTTGAGTTTATTGCGTTTTTGTGATCCTGAGTTGTTTGAGTTTTCTCTTGTGTACTGCTGAGTTTAGTCCTTTCCATGTCACTTTATTTATTGGTAATTTCTGGTTCCTCTTGTCTGTTAGGTCCCTCCCTCTGTATCTCGTCTCCCTTAAATGTTTCCATGTTTGCCTCTTTGTGTCTCCTCCCTTTGTCAGTCTGTCTTGTTCCCATATGTGTTCCTGTGTCAGGCCACATGTTCTAGTCTGCGTCTTGGTGTATTTCCTGTGTTATTTTGACAGCCTCTCGTCCTGTGTTCAGTGTGTTTAGGTTTGCTTCCTCTGTGTTGTTATGCCTATTCATCCCAGCTGTGTTCGTCTTGTGTGTATATATTGTGTTTGTCCTTTGTCAGGTTGTCTGTTCATCTTGTATCTTGTATCATGTTCCAGGTTTTATGTTCTTATTCCTGAGTATTTAATGTTTTAGTTTTCCCATTTTAGTTCTAGTAACTTTTGCCTCCTGCAAACTAACAAAGTTGCTCCTGCTTTGTTTTCTATTGCTCACAAGCCTTTAATGAAGGACTCACTCTTGGTTAAAGTTAAATTCTGTTTCCATGCAGCTGCTTGTGGGTCCACACTACAACCTCACACAGTCTGGAGCCACACACTGTGACAGAGTATCTGTGAGGAAAGGCACTGAACAGTAAGACTGAAAGAGGCCTAAGATGTTAATAAAGCTCAGCTTAAAAGTCAGCTGTTGTTACTGAAAGCTCCACTCATTTGATGCTCATAGGAAACTATAGCTGACTCTGTGGGCATGCCCATCTCTCATTAACAATGACTTCAGCTCAGTAAACCAGCAGCTTTTTCTGGTGGTTTGCACAAGTGCATTGAAGATCAGCCTCTGGTGTTTGACATTAAACTGTTGGGAGATGAGTGTATCTGCCACTGGTTCTGCTTTAACTGCTCTGAGATCAGTTAGGATCTGCATGTTGTGTGGAAACGTTGCTAATATTAGCAAGTAAATGAGGGGACCGATTGGGTGCGCTGACATGTTGGTAGTCAGGGTACCATTGCATATAATGCAAATGAAATTTAAGCAATAAATGAAATTGAAAATTCAAAAGTTGTCTCGCCTGCAGAGTTCTGTTTGTTTGTTTGTCTGTTGCCATACTGGAGGAGTTGGACTACCTTCGCAGCCTCTGTAGCGTCACTATTGTGAATGTGTCAGTGCAATAAGTGACAACATTTTCCCAGTGCTGCAAAGAATTACTGTAAACCCAGTTAATGAGAGGAAAATATAGATGTAAGAGACAACACTGCCAATCACACATGAAACAACAATCTAATGTTGCTGTGGTGATGTCCCTGTGCTCAGCTCCATCCAGAGGTGGAGTAAACATGTAATGCAATACTGCTGTGACAGAGTTTTGTTTGTGCTTTTGCTGATAATTATTTCTCCTTTAATCAAATCAGGAATCGAACAAAAAATATAATCAAGAATTACTGAAGATGAATAAGAATTTAATCGTTACAATGAAATAGACCTTATGATACCTGCGTGTGTGTGCGTGTGTGTGTATGTGTGTGTGTGTGTGTGTGCGTTTGTGTGTGTGTGTGTGTGTCTGCGTCTGCGTGTGTGTGTGTAGGTGTGTGTGTGAACTGATAAAAGTGGAGCAAGCAAAAAGACGGAGAAATAGAAAAGTTTTTGATATCACGAACAACCAGATGAAGTCATGTTTGAGTCTAAGGCAGGGGTCTGCAACCTTTTACACCCAAAGAGCCATTTGGACCCGGTTTCCACGCAAAAGAAAACACTGGGAAACGCAAATACTTTTTGACATCTAAAATGAAGAAAACACTGTATATATTGTTTTTTATCTTTATGCTTTGTGTGAACAATTAAGGTGTGCTGCTTATGAAATCCATGAAGTGCTACAGAGAAAATTAAATTATATTTATGTAATCAACACATTTTGAACTCTTAAAGAAATATAACAAAAGGAAAGACACCCAGCTGAACTAAAATGATCCATGTAGCAAACAAAAACTGTTATATCGCCTTTGGGCTGTTGGAGCCTTGACCTGACTCTTAAAAAATAATTGGAAAAAAGCTCTATGCTGCTGAAAAATGAAAAATAGATATTTGCAAAATTCTGCCTAAATATGTATTTTACCTGGTTAATGCGTGCGGCGGGGCGTGGTTTGCAGCGCCGCTGCAGGGGAGGCGGACGCACCTGAGCGACACCCGCAATCACGCCTCGCTGCCTTCACGTCTGCGCTATCTGTGCTGTGTTGTTGGTGGTGCATGTCGGGCTGTGAGCTGAAAAGCTACAGCCGGCTGTATGCGTACAGCAACCGTGTGTGAAAAGTGCTCAATAAAGAGATGCTCAAAAGCATGCTCATGGAAACATCGTCGGGTCTGCCGTGATATGTTTACAATGGGACTTCTGCTCCTGAACCTCTGCGCACAGAGTCCGCAAATCGGGGCTATACGAAGTCAGTTTACGCAGGACTGTAAGCTGTCATCTGTGAGGTGTGAAAGGTGTTTGTCTTTAACATAGTTCACGGTGGAGAACAGCTGCTGACATAATGTGGATCCGAAGATCCATAATTGGCCTACCTGGGGTTGAAAGTCTCGATAAATGCACGGCGTTTAGGCGGGTATACCGACTTCCGCGAGTGTGACTCTTATTTTGAGCGATGAAAAAATAATAGAATATAATTTTATTTTTATATTTCAATATCACAATAATCTTCCAATTTAGAACTGCGAGTTAAAAAGAACTAACATAAATAAAATACACTTCAGCTAAATACTTCTAATTTATTTGCCCAAACCACGCAGAGCCACACTATAAGGACTAAAGAGCCGCATGCGGCTCCGGAGCCGCAGGTTGCCGACCCCTGGTCTAAGGTGACTGATGAATAATGAAGTTCACATGTTTATGAGTTAAAAAGATGAGAGAAGTTAAAATGTAAAAGTCAAAAGGAGAAAAGAGAATTCTCTGTTTTGAAGAAGTAATCAGAAATGAAAAATATTTGTGCAGTACACTAAATGATAGAAGGAAACAATGTACTTGTAATTGCAATGTTAAGCATTCGTGTTGAATAAATGTGACCATTGTAAAGAAGTAACTTTTGCCACAGAGATAATTAGATTTATTCCATTTATAACACTTCTAACACTTGTATATGAGTGTTAACATTCATTGTTTGAGGTTCTTTGTGAAAGCAGAAAGCAGTCTTTATAAGCTCGGTGAAGCAGACATGGATTTGTAGCAGTGAGGAGGGAGTTTGGAATCTTCATCCTAATCTTTAAGACTCTTTGGTCTCTAACTCCATCTCATCGCACCACTGTGCAATACTTTATGTGTAATAACCTAAACTGTAAATACATAACACTATTTATTTACATATTTATTTCCTCTCTTTTTTTGAGATTTGTGTATTTGTACATTTTTTTTTCTTTTATCTAAATACTGTTCATATGTATATGTAACTGTGCCCCCCCCCCCCCCCCTTCCCACATGTTTGCACACACTTGGAGATGCTCTGTATCTCATTGTACATCTGGATAGTGACAATAAAGGCATTTTCTTCTATTCTATTGTATAAATCAGATTAGTTGAAAAGAACAGAGGAAGTGAAAACATTCTCAGAAATGTAGGACACCAGTGTCACTGCCACTCCACTCACTGTCTGCCAGATTTCTTTGAAATGCATTCATCAAACCTCTGTCCCTTTAATTAGCTGGAAACTTTCCACCAAACACGTGTCACAGAAATCACAGAAATGTTTATCTGTTTGTTAATTCCCTGCAGGCAGAGCGACATAGGCAGCAGGAGAGAGGGATGGAAACGAGGTAAGCAGCCAAGCATTCAGTTTTCACTTTTCCACACAGTGTGCACGTCTATCAGTGACAAAATGGGAGTGAGATCCCATCCACCGCCCCCACCCTGCTGCTCTTGGGGGAAAAGGGCTGTCACAAACAAAGCATGAAGGTGTGAGGGCTGGGGCTGGCATCCTGAGGGTGATTAGTACTGTAGAAAAATGGGCAAAGGCTGGAGGTATAGACTGTGTGTGTGTGTGTGTCTAAATGTGCAGTTGTGTGTGTGTTGGTGTCATGGGAGCTTAGCTCGTTAAGAAGAGCCTGTAAATTGAAAGCAGCGAAGCAGCAGACATGACTTAAGAGTTACAAATCGCTACAGCACACTCCAGTCAACCTGACGTCTGCTGCTCCCTGCTGCATACACAGACAACCACCTAATTAGACTACATGCAGCACTAGATTTGTGCTTAATAACATGTGCATTTTTTTACACTGTAAAATGCAAAGTGTGCGCTCGTGCAGTAACATGAACACTTCTTTCACATCACAGTGATTTACTGGGCATCTTTGTTTGTTAATGTCTTGACTTTTCTTTACATTTCCCTGGCTGAAGCTGTGTGTGTGTGTGTGTGTGTGTGTGTGTGTGTGTGTGTTACTGCTTGGTTTATTTTGATAGTCCCTTGTCTTTTCTGCGTGTTTTGCTTCCCCTTTTTCGTCAGTAAGATTCTGTTCACCTGTGCTCCCAGGTGTGTCCACGGCACCCTACATTACAAAGAACGTAACAACAAAGGTGAAGCTTGCGGTAAAAATATACATACTGCTCAGTCTGTGGCTTTCCGTCCGACTCGGGGACCACGGCTTTTTGTGTAGGTGTGAAGTGAGGGTGAGCAGATTGGAGCTGTGAACGCTATCTGCAGTAGAAGGTGTTAAGGTCATCAACCAGTTGGGGATTCTTCTCGGGGGGGGGGGGACTCCTGTAGCTGCTGCTGTGCTCCAGGCCTCTCCAAACTGATGTAGGCTTACCGGCTGAGGTGCTGCTTTTTTAGCTTCTCACTGTAGCTCCTCTTAAGCCCCTTTTCCATTAGCACCTACCCAGATCAACTCACCACGGTTTTCTGGGTTTTCCATTTGGTCTTTAAAAGGAATATATATATAAAATATTCCTATAAAACATATATATATATAATATTATTATTATTATATTATTGTTATATTATTATTATTATTATTATTATTATTATTATAAAGAAAAGGTACTTATTTACTTATTTACTTATCTCTAATTGGGATGTAAATATCCCAATTAGTCAAGTCAAGTTTTATTGTCAACCCAACAATATACACTCAAGCATACAGTGGGACAAAATATCATAGATAGATAGATAGATAGATAGATAGATAGATATAAAATCATCTTTTTAACTATACTGAAATAAAATAAACTAAGAATCTCAATTGGACGTCTTCATTCAGAATGATAATATTTGCATATAAGAAATTAACTTAAAGTATCATAAACATTGTCTGCTAAATATTGCTATGTGAAAGTTAGCATCCTATTTTTAACACTGAGCTCAAAGCATTTCTATGAGTACTTAAAGCATTTTATGTCTTTGCAATAAATGTTAAAATCTGTTTGTGTATATTGCTTCCACTCACTGTATTAAAGTCGTGAGTTTAAAAATGTTAAAAAGTTTTCATTAAAAAACGATTGTTTTTTCAGGCATCAAAGGATATATTTGGCCAAATTTCATTTCATTCATATACAGTCTTGCACTTAAATTTGCTGAGACTACAGTGACTATAGAGCTGCTAATATAGACTTATCTACCTAAGAAGGTGGAAAGTTGTACCTTTCAAAATGTTAATTGTTCCGTTAGAGTATATTGGAGTTATGGAGGAAAGCTGGGAACTGACTCATGTTCAGGAAAAAACACTAACAGAACTGCATGCATGTTTTTCAGTAATAAATCAGATGATGGCCTCTGCATTTGGATAACGCCTTTGCAATTCTCATGTGGAAAATGGTCCACATGCTCTTTTTGTGAAAATCATGTTAAAGTGTAAATCAGATGTTGAGGCTCTTGTAACATTTCTATCAGTGTCCAGTGATACAAATGTAGTTCGCCGACCTCTAGGGCATCCCAGTGAAGTCTTGACAGCTAATTTGCATTGAACTTTTAAGGAACATGTCTTCCTGCCATAAAAATGTCAAATAAGCTCTACTGGGAAATTTAATAAATGAAGACCATCAGCTTCTTTTACCATTCTGTTTGTCAGCAGCATGCAGAAAGCTGCTTTGAAGAATACCCATCTCTTACAGTCAAGAGGGAACCAATAGATCACATGCAAGCAAGAAAAAGAATGCTAATGCTTCATCTAAAATGTTATTTCGTTTTCTGGGGTAGGCAGTGCCACAAAATATTGTGATCTGAATCCAGTAACAAGTAACACCAAGCTCGAATCATCTTCCATCTGGTTACTTTTCCTTTTTATGCCTGTGGAGATCAAAAAAATATCAGTGCTATGGATCCATCCATTATCTTAACCAAGTATCCAGTTCAGGGATTTGGGCTGTCTGTGACATTGTGCAATGGTCAGGGTAAAGGATTTGACACAACACACCAAATTATGACAAATGTCAAATACCTGACGCTTGTATGTCACAATTAGAGAAGTATATGTGTAATTTATGTTTGTCAAACTAAACGCACTCATTGTTTAACCATCTCTGTTTAGCATTTTCTAAACAGCATCCAAACATTTAATACTAATGGCTTCAGAACATTACTATGAAGATATATTATTTATCAATCACTTTGTCTCTTTTGGACAGATGGAAAAAAATAGGAATGTCAGTTTGGTTGCTGTTTATGGAAGAAAGTAGAGTAAGAATTTTACTACAATGTAGATTCAAAGATTAAATGATATCGGTTCGAGGTGAATGTGTGTGTATGTAGGCAAGTCCTGTGGAGTCAGCTGAATGGAAAGAAAAAGATCGGGGTTATGAACACCTACTCACTGCTGTTGATCAGATACCCTGGTCGAACAATAATCTGGCCAAAGGAAGAGATCAAGACAAGGAAGGTCCACATCATGCATCATGTTAAAGTGCTTTATAAATAAAGGTGGTATGGTATGGTATGGTATGGTATCAAGGTTTTCACCCCAAATCCAGCACTCTGAGACTGTACACTAAGCAAAAGGAAGGATACCTAGGACTGGTCATCGTGGAAGGATGGGCCCTTGCACTGCATGGACTACACCAGACAGAGGTACAAAGATGCCCCTGAGGCAATCCAGCACATAACAGCAGGGTGCAGGTATAGTACAGTGCCTTGAAAAAGTATTCCTACCCCTTTAACTTTTACACATTTTGTCATTTTGGTTTTGAAAATTTTAAACAAATAAAAATCTGAAAAGTGTGGTGTGCATTTGTATACAGCCCCCCTGCATTAATGCTTTGTAGAGCCACCTTTCGCTGCTGTTACAGCTGCAAGTCTTTTGGGGTATGTCTCTACTAGCTTTGCACATGTACAGAAGTGAAGAATGGGCGATTTTGGAAATCTTTGGAGATTGTTACGAATGTATAACGGTAGGCTTGTGATGACCAACGGACGAGGAGCTGGTTATGCAGTTGGGGATTCCTGGCGAAAGGCAGGAGTCGCGGCGCCGATACGGAGTGAATGGCTAGAGAAGAGATTGGGAGGAATCCCGGATGACTAGAGCACTTGACGAATGCGTGAAAGAACCATTATCTAGTTACAGGGTGGCCCGACTCGGAGAGCAGTTTGCCAGAGAAGTAGATGCTGCTGAGGTAAGTCTTTATCGTGGGAATTTTATGCACGGAAACCGGAAGGATCCGGAAGGATCGGTTATGGTGTCGAATAACGGGAAGGAGAGATTGAAGTTACTGTAGAACGAATGGGGCGCGTTACAAACGGTCCCGTAGGTAGACGATGCGCTGGTTGAGAGACTATTTTATATTGCTGCTTGGAGACGCTGCTGGGTTCCACGATGCTAGGGTTTAGATTTCGAATGTCATGGCTGAAAAGGAGGAACCGGAGTCGGAGTGGCCCCTGCATGGGGCCGAGAATTTGGATGAGTGGGCCGCTGCATAGAGGCATGACGGAAGGAGAGTTGCTACAGTCTTGTTGGTTACGTCGACTACGGGGAGATTGTCGGAGCGATCGAGGACAGATCTTCTTGACCATTCGAGGCCCTGGGGGAGGCCGCGATAATAGCCGGAAAGGTTTCGGAATCATCTGAAGAAGGCAGGAATCGCTCATGGATGTAATGGCGGGACTCAGGAGGCCAAGCTGACGAGAACCACCTTCCATTGTAATAACCCCCAAACCCGGCAGAATTGGCGGCGCTTGTGCAGGGCTGAATGTCTTTGGGGTGCGACGGCTGATCAGTGTAGGAGAAGATGCTGTTCTGGTTAGCGAGCAGGAGTTGCCGGAGACCTGGATCGGCTCCAGAGTGCTATCGAGCGTGAAGGAGTCGAGGAGTGACGGTGGAGACGCTACGAGTGAAGCGGGTGGGAGATAAAGCGAAGAACACAATACGAACGACCGGAAGGTGAGAGCAGCTGACGTTTGGAGCAGTTCGGGGGAGGAGAGTGATGCAATAGAGCTATTCGATAGGCAGGGAGGCCTGAAAACGTTCGTTGCCGAGGGTTGAGCCGGGAACTTTGTTTTTTTTTTTTTTAAATTTACACACACAACACCCAGCACGCCCCTGCGGGCGGTTTATCCTTCAAGCTCGGGTCCTCTACCAGAGGCCTGGGAGCTTGAGGGTCCTGCGCAGTATCTTAGCTGTTCCCAGGACTGCGCTCTTCTGGACAGAGATCTCCGATGTTGTTCCCGGGATCTGCTGGAGCCACTCGCCTAGCTTGGGAGTCACCGCACCTAGTGCTCCAATTCATGTAATCCCTTCCGCCAGGGTTACTTGCGTAGTAACATTCCAACAACGCCCTGTTTTCGTCTCTTGCCCATGATGCCTTATACATATATAGAGATATATATATATTTGTTTTTTTGTTTTTTTTTTTCATTTTTAATTTCTTTTTCAAGGTTTGGTGGGGTTGTGGGGGCATATGGGTCGGGAATGGCCACCGCCGCAAAAGGAGCAAGAGTGGAGGTAGCGGCATTGAGACATGGAACAGCCGGAGTCGTTAAAGTTTTTGCAGATGGAGCGGCCTCCTGGGCGCATGATGGGCCTGCCCCACTTGTCTGAACCTTGTAGCAAAGGCATGGAGGGAGTGAAAGTCGTGGGTTCGGGAATTCCTGGTACTGGGGCCGGGGTCAAACGGGTAAAAATGGAAGAACGGCGTGAGTGCTGATAGTCGTTTTGGGCTGGGATGGTGCAGGTGGAGGCAGGATGTGAAGGGGCACCGCACGACTCGCAGGAGAGAGAAGAACAAGCGGCAAAGACCCGACAGTAGAGTTCTTGATCAAGACTGCCCCAGAAAGTGTCTTGGTTAAACTGCCGGAGACGAGCAGCTGCCTGAGAAGCGAACTGGATGTAATACTGATAGAAGCCGGTGCCGCCAAATTGTAGTGCGAGATCGAGTACGATGGACAGGTATGAGTCGAACTCTTGTCTTCAGGAGGGAAAAGCAGTGCAGAGAACATCTCTGTACAGAGAGAAAGCAAACGCAAACTCGAGTGGAGTGAGCTCTTTCGGCCGAGAAGGGGCCGTACCGAGAATGATGACGGAGCCGTCTTGGCCATCGACCACCCTGGGAAGAGCAGGCTGCGTGAGAGGAGGGAGAATGAGCTCGGCTAGATCTATTTATTTACCGCCAATGATTTGTTGACGGAGGATAGCGGAGACAGGAGAAGGATTTGGGGCCGGTGGGTTGGGGGGAGGGATAGCCGAGGCCAGCGAAAACTGGGCGGTGTTAGCTTCAAGCAGCGGGGCCTGGGTTAAAAGGCTTGACCAGGGGTTACTCAAAGCTGTGATGACGGGAGGAGGAGCGAATGTGAGAGGACCTGGCATCCCGGTGCCGAGGTTACCTGCGGGGTTCAACGGAGGAGGAACGAGACGCTGAGGACATGGCAACCCGGTGCCGAGGTTAGCTGCGGTGTTTAACGGAGGAGGAATGAGTGACTGAGAACCTGGCAACCCGGTGCCGAGGTTAGCTGCAGTGTTTAAAGGAGGTGGAAGGAGTGACTGAGGACCTGGCAACTTGGTGCCGAGGTCAGCTGCGGTATTAAACAAAGGAGGAATGAGTGACAGAGAACTTGGCAACCCAGTGCCGAGGTTGGCTGCGGAGTTTAGATGAGGGTTTGGTGAGGCGAGTTGTGAAGGAGGGAATAGAGAGTGCAGAACTGGCAACCCTCGCCGAGTGCCGCGCCTAGTGGGAGGAGCCGCTGAGGAAGGAGTGTGCTGAGCGCTGATGAGGTGCGGTCGATGCTGACTGGGTGAGGCTGTGAGGAGCGAGGAGGCAGCGTTAATGGAGGCGTTGGCTTCATTTGTTCCCGGAGGAGAATTAACGCTGTTCGGCGAATGAGAGTGATAGCGCTGGGACGTTAAGAAGTAATGGGATAATGCAGCCTTATTGTCGGATCGGCGAAAGCGGATGCCTCTCTCTTTCAAAACTCGTTGGAGACGGGCGACGGTCCAGTCTGAGATCTTCAATGAGAAAGAATCTTCGGAAGACCTCACCGGTGCGTGGGAACGGCGGCGTGTCGTCGGAGTTGGACACTGAGATGGTGTGGATTTCCGGGTTGCTCCACGGGGCTGGAGACGTGTCTCAGAAAGATCCAGAGTGGAGCTCTGCCGTGAAGTTTTGCTGGAGGTGGGTCGACCACTAATAGCGTTTTGGAGGTCGTAGTTTCGCTGGGATGAGGAGCGACTGGAGCCGCTGTATTCCTGAAGTGAGCGGAGAGAGGAGTTTGGAGGAATGGATACGGCTGACAGCCGAGCGGCGAGGGCGGCCGCTGGAGCGCTCCTCGGACGGCCGGCTGTAATCGAGCTTTCCGCGGCGGCTCCGCTAGGAAGTTTAGGTTGCAGATCCCAGACTGCCTGGGGAAAATCAGGTGGAGAAAGAGTGAGGTCTTGGTCCGATGGGCAAAGCGACAGGGAATCCATGATGATGAGCCAAACGGTGAGTAGGAAACAAGCTCTTAGAATTTTGCGAGGCGTCTGACAACGAGGGGTGTTCGCATGGAAATGAGAACAACGGGTATTGGAGAAGGGGGCACTTATAGTCTGAGGTTGGAAGGGGCGTGAAGGAGGAGTGGTCCCACTCCTGAAATTCAGATGATATCTCCACTAAATTTTTGCCCATTGTTCATCGTAAAATAGCTCAAGCTCAGCCAGATTGGATGGAGAGCATCTATGAACAGTGATTTTAAGTCATTTTTAAGTCTTACAACTTGATGCTCGGTGGTATTTAGGTCTGGACTTTGACTGGGCGATTCTAATACATGTATATTCTTTCATCTAAACCATTCCATTCTAGCGCTTGTATGTTTAGGGTCATTGTCTTGCTGGAAGGTGAATCTCTTTCCCAGTCTCAAGTCCTTTGCAGGCTCCAACAGGTTTTCTTCCAGGATTGTCCTGTATTTAACTCCATCGATCTTCCCATCAACTCTGACCAGCGTCCCTGTCCCTGCTGAAGAAAAGCATCCCTACAGCATGATGCTGCCACCACCATGTTTCACAGTGGGGATGGTGTGTTCAGGGTGATGAGCACACATAGCTCAAAAGCTGACCTTTGAAGCAAGATGGCGGCGCGCACAGACGCAGCGGCTCTATGCTCTCCACTCAGGTGCCTTTCTTTTTTGTTTCTCCTCTTTGTCTTCTTCTTTTGTTTTCCTTATTGTGAAGCCAAATTTTCCTACAACCATCTGGAATCATGCAAGATCGGCTATAACAGCCAGATCCCCATTACCAGTGATTATCAGAGGGTGCACAACATCCCCCCGGAGATAGCGGGAACATCGGGTGCTCCGTGGATTGTTATCGGCTCTTCCAAGAAACGCAGGCGGCGGAAGGAACGCAAACAAAAGCGGGGATGCCGGTCGGGCCTGCTAGCCAGGCTAAAAAGGCAGCCTTTTAAACCACCGCTCCCAAGCATCTTTCTGACCAACGCACGGTCGGTCATCAACAAAATAGACGAACTGAACCTACTTCTTGCCACACAGCCAATCGTCCGCGACTGCTGTGTCCTGGTCATCACGGAGACATGGCTATGAGAGGGAATTCCCGACGCCTCCGTGCGGCTAGCGGGCTGCACAATGCACCGCAGCGACAGAAAGTCTACAGCGGGGAAAAGCAGAGGAGGAGGTTTGTGCATTTACACACATAACAACTGGTGCACAAACACTAAGATCATCACCACAGTCTGCTCCCCGGAAATAGAGGCAATGTCTGTCATGTGCAGACCTTTCTACTTGCCCAGAGAACTGCCTGCAGTGCTAATAACAGCAGTCTACATACCACCAGACGCTAATGCTAGCTCAGCCCTTGCATACCTGCACAACATGATCTCCGAACAGCAACGGACATACCCAGAGGGAGTACACATCATTGCAGGGGGTTTCAACAGAGCATGCTTAAGAACTGTGCTGCCTAAATTTGTACAACATGTGAAATGCCCTACGAGAGGAAATAACACCTTGGATCATGTTTACTCAAATATTAAGCAAGCCTACAGATCTGTTCCCCTCCCCCACCTGAGCATGTCTGACCACCTCTCCCTACTCCTTGTCCCGGCATACACACCACTCAGGAAAAGGACAAAGCCCACCATCAGAACCATTAACACCATTTCTGAGGAAGCTCTCGCTTCAAGATGCTCTGAGGATTGTATCCTGTGGGCAGCTGTGGCTGTTCTGTGGCCTAGAGTTTCCATCCTGCCTCTGCATAAACAGAGATGCTCTAACAGATTTACAGCAGCTGTGCCTGTTCCTGCAGCTGAGCTAAACCGCATCCCACTATCACAACAATCAATCTGTATTGCCATTTTTATTGTGAGGTTGGCCTGGCCATTATATTCACACCTCCTTATATGACCTGCTTAAAAATAAATACGAATCAAAATGCTAATTAACAAAATTCAGAGACGTAATAATGGGGGCCCAGCTAAATGGCATGTTTCTCCTGATAACCACTCTCCTCAGCACACAGATGTGAGACTGATAGCCATCGTCAACCATGTTTCATGCCTTTTGTAAAAATTACAGAATAGTTAAAAAATGATATTGGGTTCATGTACTCGTAGATTTAAATGGTTTCTAAATAAGAATGCAAAGTGCAGGTTTGAAGATACTAGCAGCTCTAAAAAATATCATGCTGTTAGAGAAGTTGGTTATCTCCACTAATGTAAAGAGACAGGAGGTGAACGCAGAGGGGCTGTCAGAGAAATGTGCAAAAAAGAGTTACTGATAAGTTTTCAAAGTGTTGGATGAGTATGAGCTGTCATACGCATTTACAGGCACACTTCACTCCCACACACAGTCGGAGCATGTTGTTACAGCAACAGTGCCGTCAGTGTGGGAACACATCCATTGGATGTTTGCACCACTAAACAGAGACTGCAAAAACACTCCAGTGGTCACATTTGCCTAAATAAAACAAGACGAAACTTTTGCTTTATGCTGTACCTGAAAACTCCATTAAAGTTTGAAGGGGTGGTACACCACCAACACACTCACATGATAGGCGTGGAGAGCTCTTTATTCGTCTCACGGTGGATTAGCAGCAAAGTGCTGTGACTGACAGAGCTGGGAAAAGAGTGGGAAGCAACTAAACCCCGACTCTCCCCCAGCACGGACACACAGAAACAAACAAACACAAACTTGGTGAGACATTATGGATCGTTCCAATTTGTTATTTCACTCGCTGGGCCCACGTCCTCATTTTAGGTTTGACAGGGTTGTAGTAGGTAAAGGTGAATGTTTTGACATGAATTGAGC
The DNA here is from genome assembly GCF_001858045.2 of Oreochromis niloticus. Classification (NCBI taxonomy): domain Eukaryota; kingdom Metazoa; phylum Chordata; class Actinopteri; order Cichliformes; family Cichlidae; genus Oreochromis; species Oreochromis niloticus. The sequence continues at coordinate 1,684,143 of NC_031966.2, forward strand.
TGCGGTTTGGGGAAGGCCTCGAAGGGGACTGGCGGCGGCTCCCGGGCCTGGCAGATCCCCATGTACTAAATAGGAGTGAAGAAGTTAAAGAATGGACAACAAGGACGGAGGGAGGGTGGGGCATGTAAATGAGAATGACCAGCTTGCAGAACTGGGGGAACCTATATAGATGACAGCCAGAAGGAGCGTGTTTGGAGGCGTGGTCCTGCTCCTGAAATTCCAATACATAATCTCCAACTCAAAAGTGAAGTAGGATGTAAAAAGGCGCCCATATCTTAGATATGTTTTAAAAAAGGAACAAAGAATGAGTTCTCTAACTTTTTCTGACTTCATGTATAAGATGACATCCCTTAGCTATCTGGCATGGTAATGAGACCTGGGACAATTTCCAGTTTAAAAGAACAAGATAATGGCCTAGCAGCCAAGCAAATGAAAGTGCATTATGGCCATGTTTTGACCAAAGAGCATTTTAAGGTTTCACACTACATATGGCAATCAGAAGTTGGCTCAAGTGGTCTGTGGAAAAGCCTCACCGAGCGACCTAAAAATGGAGCTCCACTTTGCATTAGGTTCAGGGCAGAACCAAAGTATATTTTGGCTAATTTAGCTTTAGAGAAGTTATGCATAATCTTAACTTGCCAGTGTCTGGTGCAAGGAGAAGTATGTACTTGCTTGGAAGAAGCATTCCCAGATTCATCCAAAAGTGGCGCTTGTCCTGGACCCACTGAGTTTTAGGATGGTCTAATATCTGAGGACTCAGCTCACCAATGGACCCATAAATCTGGGATATAATTGTGCTTTCTATTAACCTGAGATTAAGTAAAATATATCCTTAGGTAGTCAGGATTATGATGGTATTGTTTCTTTGCAAAAATTCCCAGTTGGATATCTCAGAAAAGTGGCAGTGTGGGATTTTGTTGATCCAAAGTTTACTGTAAAATTTCAAGTACAAATCCTGTGTCACATGTCCATACCTGACAGTGAGAGCCACGTCTATTCCAGCAGGTGTGAAATCTGCAATCAAATTTGAAGTGTATGGGACACCACATGGTTTTTCCCTGAACTTTGCTGAGCCTTGAAAATAAGCAGAAACTAACAAATGGAAATAAGGACAGAGATTTGATTCTGCAGTAGCTCCGCCCATCACAGCCCATCCCCTCCACCACTTCAACAGCAGTGTATATGGTTTTTAAAAGCATGAATCTCCCACTGACACATGCTTTGCTGTGCTCTCTGCTATGAGAGAGAACTTTTTCCAAACATCTGGAAAGGCATTTTGCTAGAATTTCATTAAGGAAAGAAATTGTTCTACAGGAAGCACATCCTTAAGTCCTTATCCATCTTACACTGCAAACCCGAACAAGTTGACTGAACTTAAAACTTTTGTGGAAACCGATTACCTCAAAAGATTTGAGTACACAAACTCATCCCTTCTAAGTATGGGGGTACTCAAAATTTGTATGTAGTGTTAACCTAAAAATTTAAAATTATATCCTATATTTTATTAATTGAGCGTTACTCAAAGACTGTATACTTTAATTTCAATATTTTTGTGTTTCTTGTAGTTTATTATTTTGATGCAACACAATGCAATTATATTACAACCTAAACTCAAATGATATGATTATTATAAGATATGTATGTTCCAATGTTTGAGTGTAGACTACTAAACAAAGCACAGAAATTTAGTTACTTCACATTTAGTTTATTTAACATTTTTTCATGAAAAAAAAAAAAACATCACAAATGTTTTTATCAAACCACTAACATGGACATGGGCACCGTAAAGTGCGCATTATAAATTCAGTGTAGAACATTTAAATCACAAAAGACGACATCAGTCCTAATTCTCAAAATATACAAAAATGCACAACAAAAAGTCAAATACTAATCACCTTTTTTCAAAAATAGAAATGAAAAACAATTTTTGAAAATGGGTAAAAAGAAAGACGATAACCTTCCAAATAACCAGAACAGGCAGTCAAGTATAGGAAAATAAGGTAAACTGATGGAGTTAAATCCACCCAAAGCCTGTAGTAAACTTAAAGTGCTTCAAACAAAGTGCTCAGTAACAGTGCATGTCCTAACAAACATCGCCTTCCAGAACTACTCCTTCAGCAACAAATCATTTTTAAGGGCATGTAGGCAGGGTTTCAGGGGTTTGCCGTCATCAAGCCCCATGAAGATTTTTTGGACAAAGGTAAATGTGTGAACCAGCTTCCTGGGGTAGTCTAAATGCAGAGCATAGATCAAGCCAAACAATAAGGCAAATGCATCTGAAAATCCGGGAATATCACGCAGCACCAGGTCGCCTTCCACCACAACGGCCATGCTTGAGGAAGTAAAATGGACAGGACTGGTCTGGGAAGCACCGTCGGTAACCACTGTGAGAAGGGCAACTGGAGTGTCAAAGAGGGTCGACTCATCCAATGTGTCCGCCTGGAATAGACACAGTATCAATAAGGTTGGTTTGAGAGAATGTGGCAAGCATGACCTGTAATCTAGCAAAACATTCAGCAGTGTAGTGGGTTACTTTGTAACGAGTTAGGGTACTCTACTTTTTTGACAAATGTACATTAATGTGTTAGCTTCTTGCATTACATAATTAGTATGTTTGTTATTTGTCAATAAAAAAGTAATTTATCATTTCATGACTTTATCCCAAAAAGAAACTAAATCTTGACTTCAGCCTGGTTTTGGGGCCACCTGCAGTCAAATTGTATTTTAAAAATCCATGGTGTTTTATCTCACTAGCACAATTTAAGTAATGCAAAAATACACTTACATTACATGTCTTAAAGAATTCTGGGTCCCCTTCCCGCAGGTATACAGGAAGGGCATGAAGCACTGCAGTGCGTTTCACGTTGACATCAGGCGTCTCCTAAAAAGGGAAAAGAAAAGTTCATTGAACACAAAGTTTTCAGGTGTCATTCTTTGGGGAGAATACATGTTTATGAAACTGCATAGCATGTGACTCTACAGAATTTTGGAGACATTTCGTTTGAGACACAACCTTTCTGTCTCTGATGACAAAGAGTCTGTTTCTTACTCATTTGACAAAAATCCTACACAGTATTTTAAAATACTCTTCTCCAGATCAGAGCTGTAATCTGTATAGAACACGGATGTTCAAAGCAAGGAAAAATTGAGTTTGTATCAGTGAAACTTTTAATTTGTGTTAATTTTATCATTAGCAATAGTCACCTGAAGATCATAATGATTCAGGATGGTTCGCAGAGCCTCCGATATCTTGCCAGTCCGTGCAGCCTTCTGTCTGTATAGAGCCATAAGTCGTGGTGTGTGTCTGTCAAGTTCAGCGTAGAACTGGTTCCGCAGGTTGATGTTTGTGACTTGGTGGAACTCCGCACAAATCTAAAATAAAACAGGAACAAAAACATCCAACATGAAGCCAAATTACTGACCAAATTTACATCTTATCAATTGCCCAACTTCTGTCTAACCTTGTTTTATAGATGTCCTATTAAGTTTTTAAAAAAAATTGGACCAGAACCACAAGCACAAGTGTATCACAAAGCTGAAATATATTTTATTTGTTATCTATTATTTATTTATTTATGTATTATCTGAATCTGAAGAGATCTGCTGAACTTGCATTGTTTCATGTTAAACTGAAGAAGAAGAAAAAAAATATATCAAAGCACAGATACCTGAGAGTCAAATCGCAGAGCAGGCCATTTCTCTAAGAAGTTCTTCACCATTGGGTTGTCTTGAACAATTTCATGGCGACGTAGTGCGAAGGTAGTCTGCATCAGTTTTTCAATCATTACTTTGTTGGGCTCAGTCTTCTCAACCTCATTTTTTATCTGGACTCTCATATCCTCCAAACTGACCTGATCTTCTCCTCTTGGAAAGTTTGGGAGGTAGTTCACCTCAGCTCTTCTGGCTCTTTTTATGTTTGAGTGGGGATGCTCTCTTTCAGGGTTGTTAACACTCCTCCTGCCAGCGTTGACAGACACCTCCACACATCCAGATCTGGCTAGCTTGGTGCGATAATTTCCCATCTTGAATTTTAAACTGGTCTTCCAACCATAACTTCCATTCGTACTTCCAGGCTCTTTAAGACACGGATGAGTGGTAACAAGAGCTTCTGCTGCCAAACTGACATCTCTATCACTCGGATAAGCTTTGAAGGTGTGCATCACTGAAGCCATGGTCTCCAAGATGTTGTGCTTTTGGGCTCGAGTCAACCTCAGATGTTTTCCAGACATCTCAAAGGCTCTATTTCCCTCCTCAAGGAGATGTTCAACTTCGTAAGAAAAGGTAGGTACTGGGAAAGTGTCAGGCCAACACTTCAGACGCTGAGCTAAAGGCACATGAGGAAGGATGTCTGTATCAGAACTTGCACATGAACTGACATCACTTTCAGATCTCACTACTTTTAGTGTGCCCTTCTCCGGCAACTCTTGAATATCCAGTAGGCAGGTAAGTTGCCCATCAAAGTCGGGGTCTTCGTATTGTAAGGTAAACTCAAAGTCCAGCCTTGGGTTGAGCTTCTCCCGGAGTATGGTGATTAGTTCTTCCACCGACTCAGGCCGCTTAGTTAGAGAAACCTTTACAGCAACATCTGTGGTGACGTGAACTCTCAGAAGGAACTTTTGGGAAACTGCCATCATCCTATGACTGAAACAAGGAATGGAGATGATTTTTAAAAAATGAATAGTCTCATATATAAGAACACTGTACATCATACCATTAACCTTATTATGGTCAGTGATAATTGTATCGAATTGAAAGTACACTGTACATTTCATGACAAAATAAACACTTAGCATGGCAAAAAAAACTTACAATTACTGCTGTTTACTTTGAGTGCAGTCTTGAATTCTATGGTCGATCATCCAACAGTCCAAAACTTAGGTAAGAATGTCAGATGTTACAAAGTCACAGGCCATCATTTCAGTTAGTCATGGTAAACAGTAACCCTCTTTCAGTTTTAAGTTTTTACCATATAATCAACATTGTCTCATTGTCACAAAATATAATAGACTGGTTGAAAGAAGTACAAGGTAATGGTAATGGGGGGAGCCATGAAAATATATCTTTTCAACATGATTCAGTGTGACAAAGCAGGGCCATGTTTTTTTTAATTTTTTTTTTTAATCAAACAGGTCTTTTAACCTACAAATGTTTTAATGGCCATGAAGGAAGGACTCTTCAATAGATCTTTCAACTCACCTGTGTTTACTGTCTCCACCTGAAATGACTTGCAGTCAGAATTTTTTTTTCTTCGGTCTTTTTTTCTTCGGTCTTTTTTCTTCGGTCGTCAGCCTTGGAATAAAAAATAAAAATATTGAAAACCTTATCAGCACACTACATATACAACACCTTGCTATATTTCAGTCTGGGTATTACTTTTAATTGTTTAAGATGGAAGTTGCCACTGCTAGCTACGTCACTTTTGAATGATGCTACTGAGAAGACAAACACCTGCCGAACAATGAGGCTGCTTTTGTAAAAACGCCAACTTTCTTGCTTTGGCAAGGGGTCGTTAAAATATCACTAGGACCCGTTCTTTATGTGTGATTCTTATTAAAACTGTGTTTTAATCGGTTAAAACTGTAAAACTGACGACATAATCTATGTTTGAAAAAGAGCGCGAACAACTATTCACCACCTGGGTCTGTGCTTTTTAACACAACAGCGCATTCGAAAAGAAGTTCTTGGCTGCAACATATTAATATACTTGCTTTTTTACGGGAAAAATATACACAACGAAGGATCCGTTTTACTTACAAGTTTCTCCAAATGTGCTCTCCAGTTGCTCGAGAAGGGCAGCCATATTGAACAGAATTTTCTGTCAACGTCGTTCAGGTTAGAGAGAAAACGTCATGACGTAGTTGACGTACACATGCGGAGCTCAGAAAAAAACATTTACTCAAAAATCATAATTAAGACAGCAGTATTTACTCTTAACTTCTAAGCCATGTACAATTATAATTGTTTGAATCGTTAACAGAACAGAAAAGTTTTAAGTTGTTTCAACTTTGTGAGAAATTTCAATTGTTATATACACATACTTTATAAGTCAGGTAGACTGTTGGGGTTTACAGTGTAGGTAAGAGGCAAATTGAGGCTTATCTCAAAGTAGGAGGTAGCTGGCCTTCTGATACTGCCTTAGAGTACATGCAAGACAATTGCAAGATGATTAAAAAATTCAAACTAAACAACCGCAGCACTACTGGCCCATTTGCTTTGCCAGACTACAGACTTTCTATAGCTTCCTGGACTTCTAAAACAGATAAGGTACTGTAAAGATTAGCCAGGCATCAGTCATAGCATAAGGTTTTTTTTAAAAAAATTCTGAGAAGGTGTTGTTAATTAGACCAGCAGTCCCCAACCCCCGGGCCACGGACCGGTCCGTGAGTCGTTTGGTACCGGGCTGTGAGAGCTGAGGCTCGGGTGTGAAATTTATGGTTTTCAGGGTTTTTATCATTAACTCGGTTTCCCGGGGTCTTTTCCCGTGTTGTAGTTGTGTGTCTTATTTTGAAAGAAATATTTACGAGTTACCATAGCGACCAGAGAGCATTAAGGGGCAGAGAGGAGGATGTTACTCTCAATGCTGTTGGCACATTTCAGGACACTGCTAATAAAGTTACACAGTTACACAGTGAATTCATTTATTATTATATTTACAAAATCCCACAGTTTTTGTCTCGGTCCTATCATTTTATTTTGTTGTATTTATCCACCACACCTTAAAGGCCGGTCCCACTGAAAATAATAGGCTGTGGTTGGGTTGTGCATGATAGTTCTTCCTGCTCCACATCACAGTCTGTGTTCAGTTGCCAGAGGCATTCTGGAGGAGCTCATCTAAGAGGCCATCTTTCACAGATGCTGTGTGTCATCCTGAGTGTGTCTCTGACTCCGACTGTACCGATCCTCACCTCTTTGCTCACAGAGCCTTAAGGTGCTGCACTTTAGGTGTGCCTGTGCTCACTGTGAGGAGTTTTTGTGTCGTCACATCAGTGACAGCTATCGCTTCATGTTGCCATCTTAAAAATAAAAGCAAATTTATCAATTCAAGGATTTTTTTTTCCACCCATATTTAAACATGTTAAGAGAGTAGTGGGTCTCCTACCAGCGGTGGGGATTAGCAGGAGACTAACTGAGGACAAATTAAGACTGACAGCAGAACGTAGGATGGTGTGAAACGCTAAAAACATCAGTTTTCACTTTACTGATCTCACACATACGATCATGAGAAAAAGCGAGAGCAGACACAAACACACACCTGTCTTTGTTATTCCTCCCAGGTTGGCTTTGTGTTATGTTACCAGGAGTCTGATAGTATCTGAGAGCTTTCTGTTCCTAATCATGGTGTATGGGGGCAATGTGGGATCCATGGGGCTGTATCTGTAATTTGACTCAAATTCTTTGTGTCTGACGTGTGTGTATTGCAGTCATCTTCATTGACTTCTCTTTGTTTTGATTTTTAAGTCTTTGCTCTAATATTGTCATTATTGTGTTGGGTCACTACAAATGGTTTAGAAGAGTAAAAGCAAACCAGCAGAGTGCGAGGAGTAGATTATGTCTTCTGTGATCCCCTGTGGACGATTGCTAGCACCAAATTGTTTAAGGAATACAATGACACTGTTGGACTCCAGTGTTTATTTCAATCAGATGAACATGCATATGATTCTTTAACCATAATTAGCACAACAACCCTTTGGGAGTGCAGCACAATTTGATTTAAAAAATGAATGCCTGTAGGAACTTTTATCTCTACAAGTCAGGATGAGGAGTTATATTATTAGAAGCACTGTTAAAGGTTGCATCCACAAAATTATGAAGGTGGCACCAGATGTGCTTTGTCTCATTATATGTGAATTAAAAAATGTTCCCTTATCCAAACCTAAGTTGCAATATCAGTAGACTAGGTACTATATTGTAGCGGTATTCCAGTTTCTCCTGGATGTGAAGGAGCACTGGTACTGCTCTGCTTCCAGATGTCAGACCTCTTTACTCTCCAAGGCTGAGACTGGCCGTCAGACAGAAACAGCTAATTTCAGCCACTTGTATCCATGTCCATTCTTTCAGGTCACCACTCTGAACTCGTGACAATAAGGTGAGGGCCGGATTATTGATGAACTGGTGAATTGAAAGCTTTGTTTTGTTCAGCTCTCTCTTCATCTCAGCAGTTCACACTATAGGCTGGATCACTTTATTGCAACACTAAAATAAGCATGGGAGCCTGAACATCCTGTCCCCTAAATTTCACTTTGACTCCATTGAATCTGTGCTTTCTGCTGGATGTTACTGAAAACCACATGCATGAGATCGACAGTCTAAGTTGTCTTCTTCAGATATGAACAGTGTTGGGTAAGTTACTTTAAACTAGTAACTTAGTTACATTACTAGTTACTTCTATGAAAAGTAACTCAGTTACTTCAAGTTACTCGTTACTTTCAGAGTAACTAGTTACTAGGGAAAGTAACTTTGGTTTTACTCAGAATTCTCTTGTTAATGTGTTGCTTCCGTAACTGGATACCCAGCCAGACTGCCAGTTTTCTAGCTTGCTTACTTGCCACAAGTGCACTGTGCCACCTACCAATAGAAAGGAAAAAATAATGTGCACATTTCCACAAGAGAAATCCCACGCCTGGACCGTCGTTGACCGCCGCATGATTCTAGCCTGCTTTTTACATCCAACACAAAAACTGCAGTCATGGTCCTTTTGATTGTACTCAGAACTCGGAAATTCTGCCTTCTGAATAGGAAGATGTAGGTAACACCAGACTGCAGATGAGCTGCATACAGAGCTGGACTGGGACAAAAAAATCGTCCCGGGCATTTTGACTAGAGACCGGCCCACCATTATAGGAAAAATCATAAAGCCTTTGAATGAAAACAAACACTGTTGTGACAGTGATGTACACTGTTCTGATGGTATATATGTATCAATCTATCAATTGTTTGTTGTAAGACTCAGATAATTATTTTTTTAAAAGCGAGACATTTTAAATGAGAATAAGAAAGAAAGGTATTTCCTTATGCCCCCCTTTCCCTGTTAATGCCCTGCCTGGCCCCCTGGCAACACTTTGCTAGACCCGCCCCTGCACAGTTACCAGCTGTCAGCTATGTAGAAAAGGATCCTGGTGTTATTTGTCTCTCAGAAACAGTTCATAACTTCCCTTCAACTCATCCATGTCACCTAAAAGGTAAACCTGTTTCTCCATCACCTGTTCAGCTCTGATGATTCAGTAAGGACATCTCCTGGTTTCATCTTCATGTTTCCCTCTCACCAAATATCCAAACCGATATCATGACCAGCAGCTTTTACAGCTGTGGCTCCAGCAAACATCAGCTGATACTAGAAATTAATATTAAATAAATTCTAACAACAGCTGATCAAGCTTAAACGTGCTGCTGTTTAGCGCGACATGAGACATGACAAACCGGGACAAACTGTGTTCCTTTTCACTTCAATACGAAACGCGTAATATTTTCTCTGAATACGAGACGATTCTGTTTTTTACGGGACGGTTGACAACTCTAATAATTAACCGTATCAACAAAATAAAGTTCAACATCAGTAACATAGCACCCACACAGCTGTATAGAAACTCCGTCATGCTAGCTAGCACGCAGTACGAAAATGTCAGCATACCGAAAATAAACTCCACCTAAACTTGGTTTATATCTGACCCAGATAGACTGCAGGTCATAACTTCTTACCTGAAGGTCAGTTCACCTGATACTCGGACCGGCGGCCGCTTCGGGTCTCTCCTCTTGCCTCCCTTTTCCTTCATCCACCTGCTGGCTTCCACCACTTGCTAATGTTACTGAATATGTGGAAGCTCCGCGATATCCACCACACGAAGTAACGAGTAACGAGCCTATCTAAATCCCAGTAACGAGTAACGCGTTCCTGGTTTTGGCATAATAACTAGTTACCGTGCTCGTTACCACAATAATAACGTAGTTACTGTAACGCGTTACTTAATAACGCGTTAGTCCCAACACTGGATATGAATCAGCCCAGTACCCTGCACTTAAAGGAGACCCTTCATTTTTCCGCTCACAATGAATTTGGATAAGTAGTTCAAAGGCTGTGCAGCCTCAGATCTCAAACACCATGAGCAAAGATGTTTTAAATTCACTTGTTGCAAAGGGATACATGACCTTTGACCTGTAAGGGCTGATGTAGGCGAGCCTAGCAGATGCCAACCAAAAACACCCAAATTACATAAAGGATCTTCTAACTAGGTGTGATGTTTTCAATCTCTTCATTTATGATCATTGTTTGTTACACAGACGCAGTCAATGAATCCTACATTCAGATGCTTTTAGATTCACTGCAAGCAAAGAGCTAAATCCTCAAGACCACTGAAATACAACCACAACATTCATATGAATCAATGTGAATGTGCTTGGAAAAAGGATGAGATGCAGTCAGACCTTGATAAATGAAGGTTAAAAAACAGAACCACTGCTCTTCTTCCCGTCACCTGGCAGCTGTGTTACTTGGATGGAGGCTGTATCGACTGACAGCAGGTCTTTGCAACTGGTGTGTATTTTCTTGTCTGCACTGTGACACGGGTCAAGCAGCAATTGCGGTGGGTCAGTTCATCCAGGCAGGAGAAAATGGTCTGTTTTATTGACAAAGAGTCTGGCTGATTGGTCCTCTGGGAGAGAAGCTGTTACTGTGGCAATCAAGATAGCATGGCTGGGCAAGCGCTATATTGCTGACTCTCCTGGGACCTGCACAGAATACTTGAGTGACTTTAAAAGACCTGGGAGTTTGTAAATATACATTCATTGCACTTTTGTCATCTCTGTCATGGTGTGGCATGCAGCCACCAGAGCGTACTGGGAGTCTGAACTGTGGTAACATGTAGCAAAAGCATACGGCACAGCTGAATCACTGTGGGAGGAAAAACATGAAATTAAAAATGAATGGTGACTGCTGCTGTCAGGGAGTGCAACAGCCATGGCGACTGTGTTTGATGTGCAGCCATGGATAAGTGGGTCTTATCTATTAAAGTAACAGATGAATGTCGGGAGTATTTTTTTTTTCAGAAGAATATTACAACAAGATGATAAATTTTTAGCTTCACCTGTTTAAAGATGCACTCAGTAATTTCTTTTGAGGTTAATACATAAAAGAACTGTGTACTCATGCATAGATTAATGTGCAGATGTGTCAGATTGTACCAAGCCAACATAAATTACAGTGAAGTAGTGGAAGACTGAAGTAAGAATGTGGAACAGTTAAAATTGCATAAAAGGTGGAAACAATAAGTAGAACTGCTTTTTCATAAAAGCCAATCTCAGCCTGATATTGGTTTTTCTCATACAATACATCTTTCTGTTCTTCTTTAATTATCTGACTCTCTACTTTTATCTCCTCCAGGGAGTTCTGGCTCTTATGTTTCTGATTCACAAAGTTAACGTTGCTGGAGATATTTATGTGAAACTATCTGCATAGCAAAACTGTCAGCTAAGTAATGGACATCAGCCATCATTCAGAGACTCGTAATGCAACTGGGATTTGCCACTGATAGGCCGATTACATCTCAATACATCTGTCATTTCACACCCAGCCTGAGTTCTCCCTACCAGCTGAAACAATGACAGTGTAGAACAAAGCAGAGCTTTCTGGTTACCCATTAGCCTGTCAAGAAAAAGTCACTTTATTCCTGTCATGTCTCGTTTCAATACAATAACATTCACCAAGGTCACGTTGGTTTTCACCATGCTATTTTCTGGTTAGAGGTGATGGAAAAAATGCTTCCCTGGAAGTTTACTCACACAGGTTTGAAACTTATCATGAAGGATTTAAACACTTGCAGGTGGTCTCAAGTCCTCTGGCAGACTGTTCCAGCATTGCCTGACTTTACCAGTACACAATATTAAGTTTAAGTGCCGTCTCTGACAACAGCTGGGAGTTTTGAAGTTTACCAACAGAAGTCAGTTGGATGGACGGCCTGGCACACAGGAGCTCTGTCAGGAAGCAAGAGATTAACTGGGATCTAAAAGCAGGATGTGATTCATGTGAGAAACAACTCAGTCTTACTTGAGTTAGGAATGAATGGAGCCAATGAAGTCTTGGAGGTCGTTCATGGGCAGCTGGCAACTATCACAGTTGGTGCAGATGGCAGGTGAGCTGGTAGGTCTCTCCTCTGACGAGTTACCGAGAACTGTTGAAACCTCTAGTCTTGATACGGTCCCAATCAAAAGTTTAACACCACTTGAAAAATGGCAAAAAATCATATTTTGCATGGTTGGATATTAACAAGGTTCAAGCTTCAACATCCGAGAAATGGGAGTAAGACCAAACATTTTTTGAGCATGCAATTTACTGAACACAGCGCTTAAACTGAAACAGGCTGTTTACAGCCGATCAAAAGTTTAGGACCACACGTCCAAAAAGAAAAACGTAAACCTTGTCGAAGCACTGGTCAATGTAATCTTGGAGAGCATCCAGATTCTCCCCGCTGTCCTCCAGGGTATTGGAGATGATTAAGGTGATATGGTTAGATATTACCCAGTGGCTGCATCTTGTTGCATTGTTAGCTTAAATTGGTCACGTGATTTGCATGCGTTAGTGCGTCCGTCGAACCCAGAAGGTTAATCTTTTCTTTCTTTTCCAAAGTTCCAAGACAATGCAGTGAGCAGGAGAGCAAGCAGGTGAGAGTTTCTCAGAACCTGCCCAGCATATAGTTCGGGGTGGATCAGGTGACCCTGAATCCTCCCTTAGTTATGCTGCAATAGGTGTAGGCTGCTGGGGATTCCCATGATGCACTGGGTGTTTCTTCTTCACTCACTATGTGTTAACAGACCTCGCTGCACTGAATCATATCTGTTATTAATCTCTGTCTCTCTTCCACAGCATGTCTTTATCCTGTCTTCCTTCTCTCACCCCAACCAATCACAGCAGATGGCCCCGCTCCTCCCTGAGCCTGGTTCTGCCGGAGGTTTCTTCCTGTTAAAAGGGAGTTTTTTCTTCCCACTGTCGCCAAAGTGCTTGCTCATAGGGGGTCATTTTCTCTGTATGTATTATTGTAGGGTCTACCTTACAATATAAAGGGTCTTGAGGCGACTGTTGTTGTGATTTGGTGCTGTATAAATAGAATAGAATAGTTTTCAGTGCACAGTGGTATTTCTTTGTCGCCAATGTAATAAAAAACTTATAACGTTTGTTTCATACTGTAATCTTCATGTGCTTTACCAAAACACACTGTGTTAATTCACTTGCTAATTATATTCACAGTATCCACTCACTGTGTCACATTTAAAATTGGCTATGTACCTCGGGCCTTCCAGCTGGTAGTAGTTAAACCATCACTTGACCCAGCTATTGTACCTATTTAGAAGCCAGTCTCCAATCTCCCTTTTATCCAAAAAATTGGCGAAAGAGTAGCTGGTTTATGTGAAGAGTTTCAGTCAGGTTTCAGAGCTCATCACAGCACAGAAACAGCTTTAGTGAAGGTTACAAATGATCTTCTTATGGCCTCTGACAGTGGACTCATCTCTGTGCTTGTCCTGCTAGACCTCAGTGCGGCGTTCCTGGTGGATTAGCTAACTAGCTGAAATTCTGACTTGATTTTCACATGAGTGAAAGAAAAAGAAAAAAAGGTTATCATGGAAAACAACCATTCAGCTTTTACTTAGACAACTTTAGCTAACAATTCTACCTTACCAGATGATTTTTCTTAACCCATACGTATACTGATATTTCTTTAAAGAAAATCAACTAAAGGAACAGTGTGCAGCTGCTGAAGTTATAGTTTTTTTATAGGAGGAACTCTAGCTTTACAGGTTGATCCTCAGGTACCTATGTGATGTACCTGAAACATCAGAATAAAGCTTTGGGTCTATGTCATAATGTGATTAGTGCATACAAAAAGGTTTTTGGATCAGTACATGAAGAAAGCCACATAGAGTGAATAACAGCAGACTTGCTAGAATGGTAACAATATCTGTATATCCTTCCATATTTTCTGCTTTGACTCTTTGGGGCTTAAGACTTTTCTACTTGCTATATAGCTCCACCTCTTTAGACTGGGGGAGTACTACACATGATAAAGCTGGCTGGTGGTCTCAACCCAAGATGCTCTTTGATGTGAGGTAACAGTATTAACAACCGCAACACTCAGCTAATTGGTTAATAATAAACGTGTTAGAAATAGAGACTGTATTAACATAACATTTTTATTTGAACATTTTTAATGTATAATTGATTATTAACCATGATGCAAATTAATGCCACATCTGCTACAATTTTAAAAAATTTGATTTGTATAATAATTTTGAGTTCTGTGTGCTGACCTGTGTTGTGTCTTAGGGAGATAGAAGTGCAAGTGAAACTGCACTTCTTGAATCCCAGCTAGCTAAATATCCACACGGGAGTCATTTTGTTGGGGAGACCTCATGGTGCCCATATTCTGTCTATTTAAACCGAAGGACTTTATCCAGAGTAATCCTTAATTAGGCCCGTGGCATTTTAGAGCACACTTTGACTGCACTCATCTCAGCCTCCTGCCAGTACAAAGCAACACTTTAAACAGTATTGATCAATGAAACTGCAGGGGACTGCTGGCTGTCCACATCAACATGCATGTGTTTATGCCTGTTTATGTGCTTGGAGCTTACTTGGAAACAGTTTGAAATTGTATTACAATCTAGCTGCGTTCAGTGACCCATTATCCAAGCACACAAATGAGGAACTACACTGAATAATGAAGGGTAGATCATTTAAAGCACTTGCACAGATGCAGAGGCAGAGAATTGAAAGTGGACAGTGCTGAATGCTAACCAAACTAAATGGATTTCAAGTGGGATAGTGTAACAGATGGGTGTCATTGTTAGTCCTAGTGGCCTGCAGCCAGGAGGTATGTGGGCAGACTGCCATCTCTGTCAGTTCATAAATGCTTATTGTTACACGTCACACAGACCTAAGCCAAGGTGTTAGGGGGCCTTAAGCAGAATTTCATTTGGGGCCCTCTCCTACATGCTGCCAGCATTGCTGCAGAGGTTGGAGGCGTGGAGGGTCAGCCTGTCAGTGCTCAGACCATACGCTACACACTGCATCACATGGCTGTCGTGCCAGAAGGAAGCCTCTTCTGAAGATAATGCACAAGAAAGTCTGCAAACAGTTTGCTGAAGACAAGCAGACTAAGGACATGGGTTACCTGTGGTCTGATAAGACCACAGGTAATGTGTGGCAGCAACCAGGTGAGGACTACAAAGACAAGTGTGCCTCGCCTACAGTCAAACATTGCTGGAATTACAGAATACAAACTAAAACTGGGAATACACTAGGAGTCAAACTAACAGGCTTAACACACAGTTAAGGGATGAGGGAGGTCATGATAAGGAAATACAAACAATAACTACACATATTTAATTAGGGCAGAGAGGAAACCGCTGGGTAACACAACTGGACATTAATCTAACAAACGAGAAACAAAACTGGACAAAATGCACACAAGACTGTCAGAATATAACAGGAAACACGAGAAACACACAGTGAGACACAGACTGACTAAATACAGGAAACAGAGGTAGAGAAACACACAGACACAACTGGGAAACAGATGAATGAACATGGAGACAGAGAAAAGACAGAAGAGGGAGATAAAAATGACAGAGAAAACTAGACACAAGAGGACGGGGAGCACAGAAAGAGGAATCATAAAAAATGATAACAGAAAACCTAAAAGGCCTGAGGATACCAACAGAGATCACAACTATAATAACCAAAACTAAGACCAGAATATTAAATTACCCGAATCAGAAGTAAAACCTAAACGTTGGGTCACAGACCAAAGACCATAACAATTATTATATTAATACAGCACAAGGTTCAGTTACATTTGTACAAAAATGGTGAGTAGAATTGTCCTTCAAGGAGCTACTTTTTACTTTTTTACTTTGAGTACATTTGAGAGCCGGTACTTTTTCACTTTCACTGAAGTAAAGAAGTCGCTTCATTACATCAACTTTTACTTGAGTATTTATAAACACAGGTGCCTGTACTTTTGCCACCTCTGGTTATCTAGCACTTTACTAGTTTTAATAACATCAAAGTAGTACAAGTTACATCCACAGTAACTTATCATCACACATCACTTTATTTCATGAGAGGTACTATTATATGTATTTCTGAAGTCTTCTGATCAGTGTTAGTCAAGTTACTTGAAAATAGTAATTAGTTGCTAATTACTATTTACTTCTCCAAGAAAGTAATCCTGTTATTTTACTGATTACTTATTTTCAAAAGTAATTAGTTACTTTATTACTTAATTACTTTTTAAAAGCATGATACAGAACCTGAATACGTAATAAAGCAACAGACCTTTCAGCCCAATTCTATTTTTTCTGCATAATCCATCATATAAAATGTAATCAAATGAAAAAGTCTCTTTTAAAACTTGTTTTATTAGTTTTAATCTTTGAACTTTATGCACATTGCATTAAGCAAAAATTAAATTATATGCAACAGTCTCTGACTTGAAGAAATGTGTTTAACATTTAAACCTATTTCCTGCATATAAAATAAAATAATGCTTTGTGTTTACACTCACTCTGTCAAATAGATGCAAGTAAAACACAGCAGAAATAAATCAAATCAAAGATTCAGCAGCTCTGAGTCCTGTCCCTCTTAAATCTATTGTCAGCTGTTTAGCAGGAGTGGGGCGGGTGGAGGTTTGCCCACAGCGGTCATGTCAGTGGGGGCATTCGGGGGTTTCTCTGTGAATGTCACATTCCCGTGGCAGCGTGCAGAGTGTACAGCGGACGCTAATGTTTGTGTCACTTTTTACAGAATCAAACTCAAAGTAATGTGAGTACTTCCAAGCTTTAAACGCTGCATGGTCATACTCTCTCCATCACTCCATATTATCCATTGGTGGTCTGCGCACGTCTGTTGCTGCCACGTACGCCGCACTGTCATGACACAGTCTCACAAATAGTAATGGAGTAACGCAGCGTGGTTACGGGAAAGTAACAGTAATCTAATTGCATTTTTTGCAATAGTAATCCCTTACTTTACTTGTTACTTGAAAAAAGTAATCGGATTACAGTAACGCATCACTTTTAATATCTCTAATATCATCTCTGCATCTGATAGAAACATCTTAGACATAGCATTGATCACAGATCCCAGCAAACATGAACACGATCATCAAAGTTATTGCAATTTCTCCAATATTTTTAAAAACCTGTGATGTGATTGGTCAAGATAGTTGACGGTATTTATACCTCTAGGATGGATAAAAAGTCCCTTATCCAGTAAATGATATGTCCTTAGCTGTTAGCTCTGTTTGAAATAATAACACTTGATCAGCCTACGAAACACTGACAAGCTGCATACATAAATCCTCTTTAACAACACGCACACACACACACACACACACACACACACACGTGTGTGTGTGCTAACAGCAGCATGGTCTTATGCTGATTTAATCCAGTATCCATGGAGACCAATCTGTCCATCGCCCTAGGGACAGGAAAAGATCAGTCAGCATCTGTTTTGCTGTACTTCTGTCTGTTTGTCCATCTACCCATGAGCCCATCTGTCTGTCATCCTGTTTGTGCATGTTGCAGTCTGTCACAAAGTATTTCCATCAACTGCCAACTGGATAAAAAAATGACATATTTATATCAACAACTGTTTGCCTTGACATTAACTGATCCAAAGGCAATCATACTTAAGTTGTGACCAGGCCAACAGCAAATAATGTGTTTAACAATGGAATAATTACAAAACAAGCCAGATAGTGTGAGACGTGACCGCCGCCAAGACTTTGAAAAATCAACGAAATGGCTTTTGGAGGTAAAATTCAACTGCTCTCCATAACAACCAGTCAAAACATGCCACAGACATGAGTTTTTGAACACAAAACATCGAAGAAAGTCAATTCAAAAACAGAATATGACATTTTAAACAGTCAACATTTTAAAATCCCATTAAAGGTTTCTGTAGATCTCACAGCTGACATATTGAATAATAAATCTCATCATCAAACTTTATCTTTTCCTGCACACACGACATTAGAGGTACACACAGACCTGTCCATAATAGCTTATCAGTGAAATCCACCAATGGAACTGAGGAACTAAGGTTTTGCAGGTTTTCATCAGTCTTTCAATTCAGTGTATTAAACACCTGCAGTTTCACAGAGCTCATAGTCTTGAAAGTCATTTACTCGAGTGTGGTTCTTCTTCCCAACAACTATCCATACATACTTTGACGTACATCCAGGCAAAGGTTGGGAATGTTAGACAAACTCTTAAAGGTAAAGAATGTGAGTGCGATATGAATGTGTGTGTGACTGTTTTACTATGGCTGGCATTAGAAAATGCTTTGAGTATTAAGTGTAGTTGCCAGATGCCTACTGTACAGTTTGGGCTCAATATTAAGTTCATGTTAAATTCATAATTCAAAGATGTTTGTTACTGATCATTTCAGGATTAATAACATGCACATTTCAGTTCTGTTTACTTACAGTTAACCAGCTAAAGTAATGATTAGGAGATAAAATAGGTGCTTACCACTTTAAGAACTTGGGGCAGCTGCAGCAGAAGAGGCTGCGTGGTTCAGTGACCGTGCACATGAGTTAGTTATTAATAAAGCTTTATTTTGGAATTTTCATTGTTACCTTTGTCTTTAGTTTGTAATAAATAAGGAAATCTTGAAGTTTTCATTCAGGTGGAAGATATTTCTTTTTGGATATCTGAACATGTGTCAGCCATAGACTCCTTTCTTGAATTTGGATTATTGGAAATGACGCTACTCTAAGGTAAAATAGAAAACCATAGCTCTGCTGAAACAATGGAGATGAGGAACACGGTCCATACACATTGGAAGGCCCTTGTGTATGATTATGTACCCAGAAATGCTTTAACCCTGTGCACACACTAAGTGCACCAGCCAATTTCATTCTGAGCAGCATGCGCATGTCAGCAGATCAAACAGGCTTGTAGCTGCACTGAACACGTCTTTCTTTTTCTTTCTTTTTCTTTAAAAGTGCTATTAACATTGAAGATCTCCATAGCAACCCATCCAAACCACACATGCAAAGAAATCTAAACACAGATGTCCATAAATTACGTGTAAAATAAGACATGAAACAGGGGGAAAGAGCTGAACAAGTTTATTTAATAATTCATACAAAGGCCTTTGTTGGTGATGACAGCTTCAAGAAGGCTGAGGTCGAGAAACTCGGCGCTGTCCTCAGGTCTGATTTTGGCTCATTCTTACTCATTTGATTAGAAAATACTCTCTCTATAATTTTACTAGTAAAGGGAAGGTTAGAAATAGGCAGATAAATATTAAGTGCAACAGAGTCCACGTTTCTGTTTCTCAGGCTTGACAACTGCAGTCTTTACTGATGCAGGAAAAATAACAGAAGTGGACACCTCCACCACCACCTTTGAGCACCACCCAATCCACAAAGCACTAAATCCCTGTGGGTCATCACACAAGTGGTGGAGGCCACAGCAGGAATTAATGTGGCTCATTTGTTATGAGTGCTCTCCAATGATCTCCTCCCCCAGGACACATAGGAATATGTACATGAACAGACACAGAGACACTATAGGTTTGGTCATTATCAGTCCACTGTAGTCTTTTCAAAAATGATTTCTGCTGTTTGGAACATTTCACCCACATTTTAAACATTTGTTTATTTGGAGACTTTACATCAACCTTTTATGCTAGGTCATCTGCTATAGAAACAATTGCTGGTGAATGATGCAAATATAAGATATAGTCAGTCATATAGCTTTGCATAAAAGTTAAGCTCAGCATAACATTAGCTGTATGTAGTTTTTGGTGTTTTACTTTCGTATATCTGTGACGTGTTTTTATGGCTGAGGACAGAGGATCCGTTTGGGTGGATATTGGTTCCGATGAGTGATTCGAGACCCAAGTGTTCATGTGTAAATGCAACATAGAGGGATGCTTCATGGGGTATCATACACAAAGATAAATGCCTTGCTTGTCTACAGTATTTAAAAGGAACCTCATGGGGAAAAAATAACATTAAAGTGAAGATATTCTCAGTCTTTTTTGTTTAGCTGCTTGAGGGGACAGGCACATATAACACTGAGGAATCATGATCTCTGACTTACATGGAATATGGCACAGGGCTATAAAGCAGGGAGACAGATCCTTGGTCCCCTACCTCTGGTGTCTTCACATAAACTCACATAAACTTGAGCTGTTTTCTGTATCTATTTTCCAGCCTCCTTTTTAAAGTTACTGTAATGTTTTACCACTTCTTTTTATCAAATTACTGTAACCCATACACATGCAATCCATCATTCTCCCCTCTCAAAAGTAATTTTTCCTCAAGTCACGGAAGGAATGAAAGAGATGAAGAATGAAGCTTCAGGTTTGGTGAATAAAAATGCTGGAAGGCCTTGTATTCCTTAATGGTTGTGTATGTGCCCAACGGGCGACCGTGGTGCACTCGGGGACCGTTTGATGTTGACGTATGTCTCAGTTAAGGAGAAAAGAGCAAAGTGAAATATGGAATGGCAGCCTGAGATGGGCCAAAGAGGGAAAATGGAAAACAGACACGGATAAACTGAGAGGCTAAGAGAAAGTCTCTTTCTGTCTCTCTTATTCTGTCTCTCGATCTTCATTAGTATCCATCTGTCCATCTCCCCATCTGTTGATCTATTTATATCACATCACTCTATTAGCCTTTCTCTCCCATTCCTTGCAAACACACACACACAGACACACACATAATCAGACACATATGAGAATGTGCATTTCATACTTAGCGAGTGTTTCACTCAGTTATGTCCATGACGACATGCCAAAAGTAAGATAAGCATCTCTGTTTCAGCAGCTTCACTTTGTCCTCAAACTTTCTTTACAAGTATTGGAAAAAATGGTTTATCATACACTCTAAATGCAGTATAAATACCTGAACTTCATTATGAAACTCACGCTGTAAAGCCTCTATAAATAACTTTTTAACAATATTTTTACATAAATTATATATTACTCATGTTGCTTTCATAATAATGCTGTATCGTTCTTCAGAGCACATGTATCTTAACCAGAATGTGATGTAGTAGCTCATGATTTATCACATAAACATATATTGAAAGAGGAGTGAAAGAAGCCATCTATGTCCACTGTGAACGACCATCTTTGAACAGTGGGCGGGGCTTAAGACACCAACTGTCTGCCATCTATAATCCAGTTTTGAGATCCTTCCCAGACGCCTTAACGCCCACTCACACCCTGGGTCATTTCACCTCAGTAAGTCACATGATAGGGTGGGGCTAGGTTTCACAATGAGCTCACCCGAAACCTTGGCTGATTGTGACCCACACCCGTCTTCACACCTTGGCTCCTCTGCTGATGTAGAGGATCATTAGGGGGTCCATGACCCTCTTAGGGACACTCTCACAGGGCTTAAATCTGGGACTCTCCACCATTTGACCTAGAACTGAAGAAGCTTCTCGGATGAGAGTCCAGATGCTTTTCTGTCCAAGCTCCTTAGACTACGATGATTTATCACAAGGTACTGTAATGTGTGATGTACTGAAAGAAAGAACATCTGAAGGCCATTGGATGACAATAACTGTGGTTGTATAAACATTTGGGAAACAGCTGTCTGACTTCACCTCTGTAAACACTTTGTGTTGCTAAACGTATAGTATCATATCGAATAAAAGACTGGTCACAGTAGGAGGGATATTTGTGGTATGCTGTGCAGTTTTCCAGTTAGGCCTTTGTTTATTTTTATGTACAAAACCTACTTTGTTTGAAAAATACAAACAGAAAAAAATATGCTGATTGATGATGTTTATATTTTCCTGCTTCCTGTTTATGCTAAGCTGAACTCCTTCAGGTGAACCAGTGCTTAATGCAGTGCTGGTAAGAAACAATGATACTCTGCACATCGGTCCTGTGTTGTTCCATAACTTAATCAGGGAGTATATCTATAAACAGGCTAGTCTGTGATCTGCAAACGACAGATTATAATCCGCTCCTCAGTTCTGCAAGACACTCTGTACTAGCTGATAACAGAGCTGGCCTCCTCTTCCTTTAGCTTGGGAATGTGGTTATATTATAATACTCCTGCTGTGTTATCCTCCACAGAGCCGCTTTCATGCACCTAAATGATTGTCCTGAGTGTTAAATGCAAGGCCCTGATTGTAATAGCAGCCTCCCACTGTTTATTGGCAAGCTCTGTGGTTGCAGTCCACACACATGCTACTACTATCGCTTTCCTGTGTGCTCACACACACACACACACACACTGCTGCAAACAGTGGCAGTACATTAGCAGAGGTAGGCCATTAGCATACAAATGTGTTCCTGTGTGAGTGTATTGTGTGGTGGTTCTGTGTGTGTGTGTGTGTGTGTGTGTGTGTCTAAACTTGTGGACACTTAGTATGCATGTCAGGCAGACTGTGAGATGATAGTGTTATTTGTAAAGGTTGTGCTGGTAGCAGATCAATCAATGAGCTACCACGCAAGCTTGCTCTGTATGCTTCCCTCGCTTTACCCTTTTTTGGCTTAATTAAATGTAAACCAGCAGCCATCTGCCGCCACTTAACACAGCTGACCTCCTGACCACTCGGCACACCACTGCAACTCTTACATGTATGTTATGCTGCTTCACACAATAAAGTTATAATCTTTGAGAGTTCCCTCAATGTTAAAATATATTCTCTATCATATCAAGACTCTCTCTCCACTGCGTTACATAATCCATATGTCCGCGGTAGGACCCCCTTGGTCGTGGGCAGAACTGTGCCATCAGAAACTGAATCTGAAATGCTCAACTCCAATAAAAGCTTCTAAAACTGAATTCAAATCAGCCTAATTTAAAATCCAATGTATTGGTTTGAAAATGATCGTCACTAAATTGAAACTGAATTTTATATTTTGAAAATGAATGAATTTAATTTGAAATTGTATTCCAGCCTTCTTTAAATTTAGCACTTTGCACCATTTAGTTTCAGTTCTTAAATTCAGTTTTTGGGGTCATACATCCGGGTCCTTCGTGAAAGCCGCAGAGTAATCGAGTGCCGGTTAACAGGGCTACGTTGTGCCTGTGGACCCAGTGTTACTGAGCGGACCTACGAGAGGGGAAAAAAAGAAGCTCTCCTGCTGTAAACCTAGCTGCCGCCGTGTCTTGCGGTCTCGCAGGTTAAACACTCGGCGCTCGCCTCGGGTCCCACAGCCGGTGTTCTGGGAATCCATCCTACCTGAAAAAAACTTCCTACCCAACGTTTCTGCGCAGACGCGGCTCATGCGCACAACACCAACGCCGAATTAACTTCTTTTTCCCTCACCCATCCACAATACTTCTTAAGGTTATGGTTATGTCTCCAAAAGTTGAATCTGTTCATCTGGACGTAGCGTTTTGTGGGAGAAACGTTTCGTCACTCATCCAAGTGACTTCTTCAGTCTCAGCTGACTGCAGGTTTCCCCAAACCTTATAAACAGTACATTTGCATAATGACTGAAACCAGCCCACTGAAGGAACAATGGGCTGTGAGGTCAGTTCCTTAATCATAATTATGCAAATTCCCATGACCATTGATCAACAACCACTGACCAAAACCCACTGATCAAAGAACACTGATCAATGGCCATGAGTACCATTCACAGAGAGTTGGGGAATGGCTGCAATCACAGCATTGTAAGATGGCAAAAGATGTACCCTTAGGCCCCCTCCTCGATTCAGAGATGGTCTTTCCCTTTTCACGTAAATGGCCTCCTTGACTCCACGCTCAAACCAGCGTTCTTCCCTGTCCAGGATGTGTACATCCTCATCACTGAAAGAGTGTCCACTGGCCTGTAGGTGTAAATAAACTGCAGAGTCCTGGCCTGACGAGGTTGCTCTTCTGTGTTGTGCCATCCGCTTCGCTAGAGGTTGTTTGGTTTCCCCGATGTATAAATCCTGGCAATCCTCCTGGCACTTAACAGCGTACACTATGTTACTCTGTTTGTGTCGGGGGACCCGATCCTTGGGGTGGACCAGTTTTTGGCGCAGCGTATTTTGGGGTTTAAAAGCCACAGAGACCCGGTGTTTAGAAAAAATGCGTCTCAACTGTTCCGATACTCCTGACACATATGGGATCACTACAGGTTTTCGCCTGGGCAGCGGTTGTCCTTCTCTCCTGGATCGGCTGGAGCTTTCTTTAGGTGCCTTCCCAGCTTTGACAAAAGTCCAGCTGGGATAACCACATTTACTCAGGGCCTTCTTGATGTGCTGTTCTTCTGCCTCCCTGGCCGCTGTGTCAGTGGGGATGGTGTTCGCTCTGTGTTGTAGCGTCCTGATGACACCCAGTTTGTGCTCCAGTGGATGATGAGAGTCAAACCATAGATACTGATCCGTATGCGTAGGTTTACGGTACACGTCAGCTTTTAGATGTCCCCCATTACTGATGGAAATCTCACAGTCTAAGAAGGCTAACCTGCCACTTTTCATATCCTCCCTGGTGAATTTGATGTGTTGGTCCACCGAGTTAATGTGATCCGTGAAATGTAGTACGTCCTGAGATTTGATTTTCACCCAGGTGTCATCCACATATCTGAACCAATGGCTTGGTGGTGTTCCAGGGTAGGATAGCAACGCCCTCTTTTCCACTTCTTCCATGTACAAATTGGCCACGATGGGTGAAACTGGGGAGCCCATGGGACGCCCATGTTTCTGCCTGTAGAACTGACCCTTGTATGTGAAGTAGGTGGAATGAAGACACAGTTCCAAAAGCAAACACACTTGGTCGATGCTGAGAGTGGTCCTGTTGCTGAGGTTGGTGTCATCCTGTAATCTCTTACGGACTACCTCCAACGCTTCCGTGACTGGGATGCAAGTGAAGAGAGATGTAACGTCGTACGAGACCATGGTTTCATCTGCCTCCATAATGACATCTCTCACCTTCTCAACAAAATCCAGGGTGTTCTGGATGTGGTGTTCAGAGCTGCCCACCAGCGGGTTGAGGATCGAAGCCAGAAACTTGGAGATGTTATAGGTGACCGAGTTGATCATGCAGACAATTGGTCTTAAAGGTGCACCCTGCTTATGTATTTTCGGTAAACCATACAGACTTGGTGTAGACTCCCCTGGGTACAGCCTGTGGTATGAGGTCCGGTCGATAGCCTTGTCTTGTTCTAACTGCTTCAGACAGTCTATCACCCTCTTCCTGTAGCCACTTCCTGGGTCTCGTTTCAGGGGCTCATAAGTATTTTCATCACTGAGTAGTGACAAAATCTTCTCATGATAGTCTTTCTGGTTAAGCAATACTGTGCACCTACCCTTGTGTGCCGGAAGGATGATAATGTTGTTGTCATCACTAAGTGATGTGAGTGCCTTCCTCTCCTCCATGGTGATGTTGGATGCTGGGGGCTTTGCGTTGCTGAGACAGGCCAAAACTTTCGTCCGTAGTTGCTCTGCTTCCACTTCTGCAATATTGTTGTTACGAATTGCTGTTTCTGTGGCTGTGATCAGCTCCACTACAGGGATTTGTCTCGGTGTGACGGCAAAATTCAACCCTTTAGCAAGGATGTTTTTCTCTGTTTGGGTGAGCTGTCTGTCAGACAAATTCTTCACCCACTTGTCCACATCCTCCATGTCGCATCCTTGTCTCTTCTGGCCACTGAGGACACTCTCCGTATTTTGTGGTGGTTTCCGACGTACAACAAGTAAGTCAAACTTCCTTTGTTGCCTGGTCTTAGACTTCTTGTGCTGTGCTAGACGAGCCTTCTCAGTGAAGTCAAACACCTTTTTAAGAGTATTCTCATCTAAAAGCATAGTCAGTCTCCGTCGGATCCGCTCCTCTTGAGATTTTAGCATGTCGATGGTAAAATTTGTCTGCCTCACCCGTTCATTAAGCAACTGATGCTGTGGCTTCTGGAGGATTTTTGTTGCCCGGAAGCCTTTAACTGAAGAGCTCATTTGCAGACTTTTAGGAGTAATCCTGTTTTGTCGGCATCTGAGGCTGAATCTCAGGTGGTTCCTGTAGTCCGCCATCTTACGTGCTGTTTGCTCATACTGACGTACAAGCTTTAGGCAGTCCTTGCCAAAGTGGGTTAAAACGTCTTGATGCATTCTCAATCATCCAGGAAAGTAAATCTCCAAAAGTTGAATCTGTTCATCTGGACGTAGCGTTTTGTGGGAGAAACGTTTCGTCACTCATCCAAGTGACTTCTTCAGTCTCAGCTGACTGCAGGTTTCCCCAAACCTTATAAACAGTACATTTGCATAATGACTGAAACCAGCCCACTGAAGAAGAAGTCACTTGGATGAGTGACGAAACGTTTCTCCCACAAAACGCTACGTCCAGATGAACAGATTCAACTTTTGGAGATTTACTTTCCTGGATGATTGAGAATGCATCAAGACGTTATGGTTAGGGTTAGGGTTATGGTTAGGGGTAGGGTTCGATTTACTCGCAAGTCATGGTCAAATTATAATACGGGTAGGACGTTTTGTCAGAGTAGGATGGTTTCTCAGAACAGCGGCTTTTCACCTGCTGTATTTATATATTGCTCACTGTCTCACAGGTTCACGCGGCCAGTGGATCCTCGCTGTGGCGCTCAGCCCAGTAAGTGAGTGTGCTCTGGCCATTGTGGCCACAGTCCGGCTGCTCCCGCAGTCTCCCAAGTTCACGCCAGCGCCCCACTCCGACTTGGCTCTGGAGGATGGGCATGATAAATGCATATTGTGCCTAGGCTCTCAACAATCCTAGCCAGGGAAGCTCCACAGTCTGTTTAGACTGTTTTATATCGCCTGCACGGAGCAGAGAGACCTGTGCTAGATTTTTTGCCTCTAACCCAGATCTGTCTCGGTGGGCATTTTGTCACTCTATGTGCAACATCTGGAGTTGCAGGAAGGCTCTGGGGACCCTGATGACGTAGGGCAGTGTTTCCCAAACTTTTTTTGCCAGGCCCCCCTTTTTTACAAGAAAAATATTCGCGCCCCCCAACACCCCCCCTGCACAAACACATCCTCCAAACACACACACCCATATTTTGTTTACAAACTCCATTGCGGTTTATTTCACACCTCAAACATTTAGTGAACAATTAAGCAAATACAAGTAAACGGCAATAAATTACAGGTAGTAATAAAATATACTACTAACTCTTTTACGCTGCGTCCACACCTACACGGGTATTTTTGAAAACGCAGCTGTTTCTATGCGTTTGGGCCTTTCGTCAACACATAAACGGCGTTGCGATTCACCGAAAACGGAGATTATTTAAAACTCCTTTTTTGCGTTTACGTGTGGACGAGGATTACAGAGTTCGTCACACAATGTCAAAGGTATGTGCCTCTTTTCACGTCACGCTGTGCGCCACGTTGTTGTTTACATGAGATGAATTGCAGAATGGCAGATAGAGACAAAATACTGTTACTGTTAATCTGACTATCTGCAGGTTTTACACACTTACATATACACACGCAGTTACTGTCCCTGCATTTAGAAAGGCAGAGGCGTCACGGTGTGATTATTTTACGTGTAGTTGTCTTTTTTTCCTGTGTAATAATATTCAACATTGCTATCAATACATTTTTCAAAAAATGCCTCTCTGTGCAAAATGGGTTTAAACACATAAACAGCTGTGGGATACTGTTTGTCCGTGATTTGAACCGGGGGAACAAATTACGGCAGGATCAGCCTGATATTATTTGTATCCCGCTGTAACTTTACTGTATAAAGATCTAACATGTCCAAGATGTCAGGAGTAGTTAGTTATTACAAGAACTGTTTGTGAACTAAAAATCAAGAATGTGGGATCCTGTTTGTCCGTGATTTGGAGAGCCCAGCGCTGCTCCCGACGCAGGGAAACTAATTCTGCAGGGTAGAACTACCTTGGCACTTGTGCAGGTGAAGCCAAAGGGAAGATATGCTTCACCATATTTTCTAGTCTTTGGCTTGGAAGGAAGTTGGTTTGGAAACATATTTGGCGATGCTTCATCTCCTGCTTTGCGTTTATGTGGGAGCCCTGTCAAAAACCTGTCCACAGTGTCCAAGCGCTCTTTTTTTTTTTCTTTTCATACCACGCCCCCCCTGCAATGGCTCTGCGACCCCCCTAGGGGGCGGACTCCACACTTTGGGAACCTCTGACGTAGGGGAACTACTGGCCACCTTCACCCACCTGGCTTTGTTCATGAAGGAGCAGGCCGTAGCTACTGGTAGCTCCTGGGCCCCTAAGACTTTCCTAACTCTGTTCATCTCTCTGACCAAACACACACATGCGCAAATTTGTTTATGTGATAGGCTTGGAACTCTCTGACATTTAAAAATGTAAAGATATATTTACAAAGTTCAATACTGATGTGGATGGGCCAAATATCCTGGAATGCAGGGACACCAACATAGGCAACTTAGTAAGGCAACCTGGAGGATATCAAACATGGAGTGGATACAGCTTTGTCACATACACACATGCACATGCACACACACGCACACACACACACACAGACAGACACACACACAAACACACACACACACACACACACACACATGCGTGATCTGCAGCCATGGCAGCTGGTCAGGGTGAGAGGATGAGTCAAAGGTCAAGTTAGAGAACACACATAAGCCAGTCTGGAGTGTCATCGGTCCATCTGTGTCTGTGAGAGCAGACTCCAAGGAGAGAGCGCGAGTCACAGCAGGGACATGAAACAGCTCCACAGGAGAATATGGAACAAAAAACATGTGGAGGTAGTTTTTTTTTTAATCATTTTATGAAAGTTTAGTAAATATGCATTGTATAAGACCTTAATTTGACCTATGAACAGTTAGTCTGGCAGATCAAGTTGTTGCAATTATGGGAAGAAACAAAAACTATCTTGTTCTAAAATATATCCAAGCACTTTGATAACACAGTGTACTTTTTAATAGAACAAGGAAACTTTCCCACTAAAATAAATTCTGTTATCCAAATCCACTTTTGGATACAAGTTTGGAAACATTTAGAAAAGTAAAGTTCTGGATATTCAGTTTGTGTTGGTCTGGTTTAGGTTTCAGCATGATACTGCCCTCATGTGCAAAAAACTGATTAGCCAGTACAGAGCCAAGGTGTCAGTCTCATTGGAAACAATTTATTCAGTACAGCTAAAAAGCCTTGGTGTTACTGGATGCTACTTCATGGATGCAAAGACTGCAAACGGTCTGCTGTGGCACAAATACTTAGGTTCAGGAGGCCGTTAGCCTCAGATGTGGTTTTCCTGACAGATGTCACTGACTTTGTTTCTTTAGGTTTCAAGTAAATTGGATTAATCACAGTTGGGGTGCAGTTACATTTTTGTTACTTTCATAAATGACATGTATTACATATAATGTAATAACTGAAATAACACTAATAACAATGAAAAAATAAAATGCTAATATAATTATAATTGTAAAGTGAGACATGTGAGGTATTGCTGAGAAGAATGACTCTAAAAAAAGCAATGAAAACAGTTTTAAAGGGTGAAACACAAATTAGGAGAACTTCAGTTATGAAGCGTATACAGAGATGTTTTGACCCTTTAATGTCTGAAAACAGGTGGAATAAATAACAAGGTGTTCATTCATGGTCTGCTTCTACTGGACCATGACTTCTGTGAAATTAGGCTCATGAATTACAGGGTTATTATTTTTGTTATTATCATTATTATCATGTTATTGTTATTATTATTATTATTATTATTATTACAAGGTCTTATCTTGTGTATTTCTGTGGCCACCGAGCCACAGTGGATGTCCCAGGTCAGCGAGGGGCAATATAACTATGTGTGCTGCCATTTCTGAAAATGGTGTGGCCACTCACATCCCCAGTCTTGGCCCATACAACACACACAAGCTCCTCTTCTTGGATCGCCTTTATACCGATTTTATCCCTGAAAATGAGAGAGGTCTCATAGGGCCTCACCTACCCATTTATGTAATTGTGTGGGACAATGTCAGTTTCCACCATAGCCCACTCATTAGGGGCTGGTTTGCAACACATCCAAGGATGGTCATGGGGTTCCTACCACCTTACTCTCCTTTCCTCAATCCGATAGAGGAGTCTTTCTCTGCTTGGAGGTGGAGAGTCTATGAGCATCATGCTCAGGATCAGCCGTCCCTGCTCCATGCTATGGACGCAGCATGTGACAACATTACAGGAGATCAATGCAGGGGATGGTTGCGGCATGCACGCCGTTTCTTCCCTCGTTGCATCGCAAGAGAAAGTATCCGCTGTGATGTGGACGAGAATCTGTGGCCAGACGGACAACAGCGTGTAAATAATCAGGAGGGTGAAGACAGTGGACAAGAGCGGGAGAATAAGTACAGCGACCACTGAATAAGTCCATGTTTTTTGATTTTGTGTTCATACAATTTACTACTGTAATGTACATTTTCTTTTTACATATGTATGAAACTTTCTTTGCGTGTGAATATAAAATGGTTATAATTTCCTTGGTAGTGCGAGTGCAATCTGTGACGTCAAACCTTGGAGGCTCCTCTTTTCTGTTGTATGTTGTTGGTCCTCTGCCATAGTGACAAAACATCTAAACATTTTGTATGGCGGTACTCACACAATGCCAAAGGGACGATGCATTTTGGGGGCACTGACTATTCAGATTAGCAAGAAATGTAGTTTTGACACATGAGTGAACTGTTTTAGGAGAGATATGAGCTTTTGCAGGTGGACCATGTTGTTGTGATCAACCATCCAGGTTTATTTTGACAAAAGCACCAAGAATGATGAGAATGTCCGATCTGTGTCGAGAAATGAGCCAAAGCTATTGAGAAGGATCTTTGCCATTTTGGAGACATTGACTGTTTAGATGGGAAAGGGATTTAGATTGAAGCCTGAGTGAACAGTTTTGGAAGAGATATGAGCTTTTGCAGGTGAGCTATAGTGTTGTGCTGAACTGTAAGAGTGTTTTGTCAAATGATCTTAGAGTTTTGAGAATGTAATCTCTGTTTCAAGAAATGAGCCAAACCAATGGAGAAAAACTGTAAATAAATTTAAGTGAAATGAGAGAAACCTTTAAAAAACTTGATACAAAATAACCTGCCTAACTTTTTTTAAAGGCTATGTGTTCAACTTCTTTTGTAGTTTTCTAAAATCTTACAGGACAGGAAATTATTCTATGAGCCAGGTTAACATGTTTTGGAAAATCATAAGTTGGTGTCTGTCTCCTCCTGTTTTTTTAATTATGAAAAAGCAGAGAAATGTACCAGCATCTCAACAACGTGCTGTGTCCACCTTAAACTTAAGAAGTCACAACTGGTTGATTGATATTTCAGTTGTAGGATTTTGATGATTTTATTTTGTAGTCTTTTTACCACAGAAACACAGATCTGTAATGAAGATAATTATCTGTACAAGCCGAACATAATGCTGAAATAATAAAGAAGTGCTTTATCTCTCTCATCCCACTTCAATGCAGTGCCAGCAGGATGTACTGTATGAATTTGTCTGACACTTGAGAAAAACACATTGCATGATAATAAAGCCAAATTCAAAAGATTTCTTCTACCTGATTAGTTCAAAGCTGTGTCACATATTTCAGCAGGTGACGGGTTTCTTTACTCCTTCGGTGGAATGGGGCGACAGGCTGGGATGAATGAGACAGTGAATCAAACACTGTTTGTCTTTTGTTGAAATGAAAGGCTCACAGAACAAGGGTTCTCTACTTTATTATTTCCACAATGGATAGACAGAGTTCTTCATGTAGTGGCAGAACAATGGAGGCTTTTCATGTGATGTGCGGGAGAGGCGCCTCTTTTTATGTCTCCCCATCTAACAAGGTTGCATTTACCTGGCAAATAGATTACAGCGGCTTCCTTGTCCTCCAGGTCTAATGCTTTCAATTCAGCAACACATCCAAAGACTTTGCCTGTGCGCCCCAGGTGTGTGCGTTCTAGTTAGTGTGTGTATCTGAAGGTTCTTTGTAGCACAACACTTGGCCTCATTCTCAAAGCAAGCTACCATATGTTGATCAGTCTTGAGAAGCACTTAAAAAGTGTCCGCTCAAAAGTGAGAAACTAAAAGATGTACAGTGTAAACCAGGTATTGCTTGGCTGTTGGCTGTGCATTCATTTTCCTTTCAATAATATAACTTAACCCAAGCAAAGTCTGCGAGCCATTGTGTCGGTGCAGAAATAAGCTTTGTACATCTAACAGGGAGATAGAGATCCAACTGTAGCTTTGTTTCATAAAGAAATCTAGAGTAGGAAGATTTTACTAGCTTAATGTTACTGTTTTTACAATAACATTAAGCCTATATCTCCAGGTCAGGGACGAGTTCCTGCCCCAAGTGGAGGAGTTTAAGTATCTCGGGGTCTTGTTCACGAGTAATGGGAAGGGAGTGGGAGATCGACAGACGGATTGGTGCTGTGGGTGCTGTGGCTGCAGTGATGCGGACGCTGCACCGGTCCGTCATGGTGAAGAGAGAGCTGAGTGTAAAAGCGAAGCTCTCAATTTACCGGTCAATCTACGCCCCTACCCTCACCTATGGCCACGAGCTGTGGGTAGTGACCGAAAGAACGAGATCGCGAATACAAGCGGCGGAAATGGGCTTCCTCCGAAAGGTGGCTGGCCTCTCCCTTAGAGATAGGGTGAGAATTCGACCATTTGGGAGGGGCTCAGAGTAGAGCCGCTGCTCCTCCACATCGAAAGGAGCCAGTTGAGGTGGTTCAGGCATCTGACAAGGATGCCTCCTGGGCGCCTCCTGGGTGAGGTGTTCCGGGCATGTCCCACCGGGAGGAGGCCCCGGGGCAGACCTAGGACACGCTGGAGAGATTATATCTCTCGGCTGGCCTGGGAATGCCTGGGTGTTCCCCCGGATGAGCTGGAGGAGGTGGCTGGGGAGAGGGAGGTCTGGGCTTCTCTGCTTGGGCTGCTGCCCCCGCGACCCGGCCCGGATAAGTGGAAGAAAATGGATGGATGGATGGATGGAATAAATATATATCTATGAACAGCAGCAATATGGATGTGAAGTAATAAGGCATATTTGTGTGCCCCAGGAGGGGATACATCACTGTGTGATATGATATGGTTCACAAAAAACCCTCAGCTAGACAGCAAACACTTTCCCTTGTGTTTCAGATTCTGCATTTTGAGCTGCCACGTTTGTTACAGGACCAGAGAATTGTTGTCAGGTACAGGTGACCATGGGGGTGAGGTTTAAAAGGGAGATCCACCCACCTCTTCTCCGCTCAGACATCGTATCTCTCATGTCAGGACTCCGAAACCCTTGCCTTAGTCAGCAGCCGCTCGCCTCATAAGTTTTGTTCCACTCTGTTCATTCTTCCATCCCGGTTCCGCCCACGGGTCCTTTGTAACACCAGTTCCGAAGCTGCAATCAGTGCACCGGGTGTTACTAAAGTAACCGCATCCCTCTTCCAACCCATCGTTAGCCTTTGCCGTGCGACACGAGCGCACCAACTTAAAAACGTGATTAAAAGTAGTTTGACACCAAGCTCCAGTGAAATCTAAAACTGTGTGATTATCAGTGTCCTTATCCAGCTCCTAGACCAGAAAATTTCCTAACCATCATACTGATGGTGATATCGCAGTACTACCTATTTTTAGACAGTACTTACATATTTCTGAAAACATTTGTTTCCATGAAAAGAAAATGTATTTGCATTAAAATACATCATAAAATCCACATCACTCCTATCTTACCATCTTCTAAAGCTTGTCTCTGTTTTAAAGTGAAAAGATATTATGTTGCAGTACTAGAAGAATCCATAACTTTAAAATAAACCCAACATTGCATTTATTGGGGCCCTCCACAAGCAACCTAGTGCAGCATGCTG
Organism: Oreochromis niloticus; assembly: GCF_001858045.2. NCBI lineage: Eukaryota > Metazoa > Chordata > Actinopteri > Cichliformes > Cichlidae > Oreochromis > Oreochromis niloticus. The sequence continues at coordinate 1,717,902 of NC_031966.2, forward strand.
TGCAAGGCGTGTATCACAATGACTTCATACAGCCCAACAAAAATGGCTGACTGACACCAATAGAATCCCTGACTGCAACAGTAATCATAAACAAGCGACAGATATGTGCTTTTCATGTGGGCTGCTGTAAATAAAGGACTGGTTTCTCTTTCTGCAGTGGGAAAGTCAAAGCCTGTAAGCTGGTGGTGCGTCTGGTCATTTGTCACACCTGCCTCCCTCCAACTCTCTGACATGACTGATGCTGGGACCTCCCTCCACCCTTATCCCCCACCCCTCTAGCTCTGGATTAAAAATCCATCTTAGCTGACATTTACATAATACAGCTGGTAGTTAGGGTAATTCTCCATGTGGAAACTAAAGTGGCTGCATTGCTACAGCTAATATTGGTCACCTTGACTCTTGTACACAGTCTAAATGGTAATAAGAAGAGATTTTGTATTTGCTCTTTTAGTTATTCACATGGCTTGGAATCTGCCTTCTTTACGTTAGAACTTTGAGACTCAGTCTGTGAGATCTGTGTGGATTTTGTGGCCAATAGTGAAAATATTTAGAAAAAGTTCATTTTAGTATGTATTTCATACAAGGTAAAACATTCCTCTATAAAATAGTGCACAAATAACACACAGAACTGATGAGGCATGACTGCTCTCGTGAGAGTCTATAATGAACTTTTAATGGATTCTGATGCGGGGGGCGTGGTTCTGTGATAATTTTACTTGATGTCAGGGCCGACGTTGATACCAGTGACCATAAAACTGTACTTAATAGGTTTAAGGTTTGGCTGGTTTTCTTCTTACTTATCTGATAGGACTTTATTTCACCTCTAACATTGCCTCCCTAACCTGTGAGATTCCACAAGGCTGAGTCTTGGCTCTATTTCTTTTTATTTGCTTCCTTTAGCTGGCGTTTTTCAGTCTTAGAATGATCATTTATAGGCTGACCACATTCAGATGGATTTGTCTTTTAAGCCTTAAGAGGCTGTCCACCCTAGTCCACTATTTAACCCACATTACTAACAGGCTCTCTAGCAATTTTCTTGTTCTAAAGCTTTTTCTGCTATTGAGTCTTGTTTGGTATCATTTACTGGATTGGATGATTTCAGCCTGGAAAACAACTGACAATTTAACAATTGATGCTTTTAACAAACAGAGGCCTCAGTAGCATATAGAAGATCCACACACAGACACAACAAACTGGCACCCTATCCTCATGCTTCAGCCATAGCTTGTTCACATACTGCTGTGGGACAGCATCCCAGTCTTTCTCCGGCATTTGACACATGTCAGCTAATGTGGATTTAGCGGACACACTGATACGAACAACGCTCATATCATGGTAAAGTACTACCAGGACCCAAGAAGCAGGCTCAAGTGACAGTCCTCAGTGATACAGTCTTTATTGTGACCAAGTATTCAATGGAGTGACTGGGGATAATGGTGAGTGAGAGGCTTTGGCTTAGGAGCGTTCACTGCAGCTCTCCTTGTGAAGAGAGCATAGCTGGACTGGCCATCGGGCATACCGGGCATTTGCCCGGTGGGCCGCTGGCGATTTTTGTTTTTATGGGCCGATGGATTTTTGTATTTTTTTTTTTATTAGGAAGGGTATATATAATGAAAGGTGTTGGATTGGCCAATTGGTCATGATTGATTCTGGGCTGGACCAATTACAGCCGAGGAGGCCGGATGCACCCTCCCCCTTGTTTAGCAATCTTATAGACGAACTAAAGAAAATGGAGAACAAAAAAAGGAAAGGTGTTGTTTATGAAAATATCACTAAATCTGTCATTTATTAATTTTAATATTAATTAATGATCATGTCTCACCCCTAGTGTTCTTGGTCTTAATTTAAGGTTTCTACCATGTGTTGTAGATAGTTCAGGAGGTTAACTCGACCAAGCAGTCTTTTTGTTTCTGCTATGTACTGTTTAAAATCCAGAATAGGGAGGATGGTGTAGGTTTAAGTTTATTAGATTGATACATATATACCAACAAGTCAGTGTACATCAAAGCAGTTGTTTTCATGCAAAGGCTTTATGGTTTTTCCTATAGCGATTGACAGATCACGTGACTTTCGCGCACTGTATTCCGGGAACTCGTGGCAAAACAAGTACCGCATCAAATGCAAGCATTTGCAGCACCGCAAAATGTTCATTCTCCGGTTCCAATACCTTCTTTGTTTTTCTTTGCCGCACAAAAAAGGAATGTACAAAACTAAGGAGAACAATGCCGGTCCGTACAAAGACAGACTCGACGAAAAGGCAAAGAAAAGATACGAGGAAAAAATCAAAGGAGTGAAAGGGTCAGACCCTTACGAGCACACAGAGTGGACAAAAGACGTCAGCGTGCTGCCCAACTTTCACCACGCTCAGATTTATAATTATACGGTTCTTGGAGTGAGTGCATACACTCATGAAGTTTTTAGTAACTTCAGGTCACTGCAACAAGCCCAGGTACAGTTTACCGACGGATGGGTACAGGACCTTGAAATGCACCGTGTAGAACGAAAGACCATCGTACAAACAAAGGTAAGTTTACCAGTCTCACAAATCGTCGTCATAAATACACATTCGTTAACCGTTTATTAATATAACCTTTGAGCTCAACGGTAATTAATTAGTAGTGGAAATAATTTCTGGTACGCATTACAGAAATGTAGCAGTGACAATAATATTGTATGCTGTAATCGTACTGGACAATTAGTGATACAAAACAACTGTTTTATCCTGTGAATAAAAGTATATGTTTTTGTCAATGTACCGTGGTAATAACAGAAGCGAAACGCAATATTGTGTCAGGACAATTCACTATTTATGCACAATAAATAAAGAAGCATAGCACGACAATTTCTGTTCAGCGCCAGACTTGCTTGTAACCTATATATCAGGAGTTTTCCTGTAATGCAACTCAGATTGGAATAAATGACACTCAGACAGGTTTTACAAATTAACGTGCACGGGAGAGAACTGGACAGGCGCCGTTCCTTCGCTTGACCTCAGTTGCTCTCGTCCGCTCTCCCGTAACACTGCTCTTTTATTGTGGTTACATGAATATGCATAGGTTCCTTAACATATGACATATACCTTGTGTGTGTGTGTGTGTGTGTGTGTGTGGAGTGAGATATGATCCCGTGAAGACTCCCCAAAGCTGGTGCCAGGAGTCTAGCGGTCCATCTAAACAAAAAGCTCTTAGACTAAAACAGATACAGAGTAGGTGTCCTCCTATACCATAAATCAGTAAGAGAAGGTACAACCTCTCTCATGCTCCCAGGATGTGTGTGTGAAAGTCAGAGAGCTCTGGAATGCACACAAAGCTTGCACAACGTAACTTCTCTAGTAAAAAAAGAGCAAACACATCTAGAAAACCTTAAACAAAATGTACTTCTAAACATAAACATAATAAAATCTTTCAACATTCCCTCCTGTTGTTTGATCTTTTCTCCTATATATATATATACATAGCAACTCACTAACACTGTATCAGTCTATGGCCACTTGTAAAACATTTTTAGCCAGGACATCATTAATTAGTGGGTTTTGTGAATATGTTATATCCAAATGTCTATCTCATTATCATCTTCTTCATTCTGTGGTAGGGTGATGTAACCATTTTTATACTCAGCATATGTAAACGTACACAGTTTCACAAATGTATTAGCAGTTACCCAATTTCTCATTGATCTCATTCAATGGTAAACTGCATCCTGCAAGCAAACAAATGAGTTGTTAATGGTCAGAAAGAAATTAACATTTTCAAGATCACTCCAGCTTGGTGGTGCTCCTCTGCAAGACATGTAAATCGCACGTCTCTCTGCAGAGTGGTTTAAGTTCTGCAGGGTGTCATAAATGTCTCTTCCAGTTGTTTCCATCACTGTCCATAGGACCAGAGTCCAAATGTATGTAGAATAGACATTCAGACATACCAGTTGAGTTTGTTGTTTGTCAACATGGGTCTCAGCTATCTTCAAAGCTGCAGGCCTCGTCAACACTTGAGTTTTGTGGCCTCTACCAACCCCCATCACCTCACTTCAGGCCTCCTTGTCCTGTGGGGGATACATATGACTCCTCCATTGTCCATCCTCTGCAGGAAAAACCCTCTGTGGAAAGGGTGCTGGATCCAGTTATCTTACTGCTGTTATGATCCCAGCAGTCGTCAGTGTGCCATCGTGTGCATAGGACAGTGACACAGCATTAGGTGATGTTCATAGGAAACTGCTGTCATCACCACCATAGCTTCTGGTTCCTGTGCTTTTCACAGAATCATGATGTCATCCTTGGACTCCGCCTGCGCTGTCAATGGAGCTTGGCACGCTCCCCTCATCCTTCAGGTGCCCGTCTGTTGTCCACAATCTCCTCTGTTGGCCTCTGGAAAGCCCCCTTGGCACAGCTCTCATTCCAACGCAGCTTCGTGGTCCTTGCTGTGGCTGTGGAATCTGATCTCATGATGGGCCCCAAACAGCTCGACCTTTGACCTCAACCACTGCCTGGGCTGTCAGCTCTGCTTGGAATGGTTCTCGCTTCTCACTGGGCCTCTGAAGATTTCTCAGGAGATTCCTTTCAGCAATACTCTGACTGCTGCACCTGTATTTCCTTGCTAGGAGGAAAAACTTCTATTTGGGGAGCATGTCAATCATCATCAAACCACATTCTTTAGTTCAGTGAGCTTCATTTATGGACCATCAAAGCCTCATCTGAACATGGATGCACCACTTGCATAGGTTTAATACCCGTAGATGAACTGTTAATCACACAAATCACACAAAAATCATAAAAAAAACATAGTTTAGAAAACATAGAAACGATAGTTTCATGTTATTCTTTAACTCTGGACCCCTCCTCTTGACGCATGGACACTCCCATGAGTCAACTCATCCAACCTTGATTCCTGTCTGAAAGAAAAAGATTAGCTAGATCATGTCCCAGGCACCCTCAGGGCTTCACCTCCTCTGGAGTAGCTCCATAACCCTGCAATAAAAGATGTTAATGTGTTTTGCATATTAAGTTTGCTTAAAACCCCGGCTCCGCCAGGAGCCTGCATACACACCATCATGGCCTGGAAAACAAGATCTGGAAGTAAAATCAAACTTCACACTTATAAACAATTGTATCATAAGAGTAATAGAGCACTCAGCATCAGCAGGACAAGCATCATGTGCAGGTTTTCTCAAATCAGTAGACTACAATTATTGGCATAATTTGCCTCAGACATGGATCATCCCATGTACTCAGTTAACATTAATGTAATCGGTGACTTCCCTTAAGCAAAGTCACTCCATGTATTTAACACTAGGAGCTCAGTAGTGGCCAGCTAATGAGCCCCATATTAAACTATTCCACAAACACTGCATCTCTTAGTTGCTTTCTCATGTTACTTGTCCATCTCTGCTGAATCCTCTACATGCACTCTTAGAAAAACAAACATCAGCAACACACATGGACAATCCTGGAGGTCAGGCACAAATTGACAGGGTCCAGAGGTGCTATAAAACGACCATAAAGACCATAGCTGTGGACAGAATGTTTTACATTTTATTCACATCGTCAAAGTAACCTTTAACATTTTCCCAACAACACAGTGTAACAGCATCACCAATTCATAACCTGTAAACACAGTTTTCTTCACACATAAACCCAGAAATCCTGTAGTAGGAAAACATCAACCAGCTATCCTGGTATAAATCACATGATCAAATCACATGAAGAACTGTAATGCTGTAGAAAAGTTAGCGCTGCGCAGGTGTATACACACTTTCTCACAGTCACCTCTGTGAGCAACACAAGGTAGTGAATAACACCCCTGACAGATTCACAGACACAGAAAGTGGCATTTAAAAGGTTAAATCGGTACAGCCAAAGCTCACGCAACCTCGATGTTGCTGTCATCTTTCTGCTCCTGTAAAAAAAAGAAACACACATAGATTCATCTGCACCTTTGTCAGGTGGGGGTTAACTTCGCACAGTGATGTCAGTCAGTCAGTTTTATTTCTCTTCCACTCATTCATTCATGCATTCATTCATTCATCCTTTCTTTGCTGACAGTGGAAACTGTCATCGGATTTCGTTTCCACTTCTCAGCAAAATGACGTCATTTCAAAAAGAAAAAGAAGAATTTTTTAGATCGGATTATCTCGCTGAATCCTTTTTTGGGTAGGGACCTATTTTCTAATTGTCCCAGATAAGTGACTTTCTCCTGAGCACATTTTAATTTTTTGGAGAAACTCACTTGCAACAATTTTCTTGACGACGTGTCGTATAGCGCTTCTGTTCTAATCGTGCAGATCTGCTCAAACAGAGGTTATCAAACAAAACTTTCAGTGCACTGTGAAAGTATCAAAATAAAAAGGCCTCGTTAAGTCATGACACACACTCCTCATCTCAGGAGGGTAAATCATACCATTAGCATGATTTATCAAACCATCATACTAATTGGCAGACTCAGCTTCACAACAAAAGAAAAATCATCAGCTAGATAAACTCCAAACCAACCATCAGCTGCACAACACACAACATAAGCCTCATGTCTCATTAGCTATGAATTTAATCTGTACTTTTTACTCATTTAGGCCACAGATTTTATTTAGTTTTCCTTCTTCCCCGTCATCATAAAACATGTGACATGTCGTCATGCATTTCACAAAAGACGTTTGTTCTTATATATATTCAGAGTTGTGTATCTGGGTGCAGGATTCACTCACACATCACAACAGGAAACTCAGTGTTTAGAGTCTCCACTCTAACAAACTCCAACACATCCCATTCACTCGTGCTAGAATTCAGCCACCTTTACTTAATCTAAGAACCATCAACTAATTTGCATATCCGCTGTTAACTCACCAAGTTGACAGGACAACAGAAATGCATGTTCAAAATATTATCACAAAATAGAATTTCCCTCATACAGTAAATTACTTGTGCTGCATCAATCAGGCAGAAAGCATCTCCCAATTTACTATATTAACAACTAAATTTATTGTCTGATCACTGGTTGGTCAAACCAGAATCCTGTTTTTTTTTTTCCACAAAATTAAACTGTTGTCCTGCAACCTAGAGAGTTAACTGTCAGCATTGGATAAATTCAGCATTTGATAACAAGTCTCTGTTAAATTTACACTATTTTAACACTGATGAGAGATAACAAGCTGATCTTCATTGCATGTGTGTTTGTGTTATTAGGCAGGTTTAATCGATGTCTGTGGAGCTGCATCTCCAGCAGGACATGTTCTTAAAGCTGCCTTTCCTGCACACTTCTCTGCTATTATTTGATCATTTTCAACTAATGTGCTATGAGTCCACTGATTATTTCTTTTCATCACACGAGGTGATTTGGACAAGATGATGAACAGACTCACATGCTTAAGATGGTGTCTAATCTTCATGAGCTCTCTTTTGTTTGTGTTAGTAGGGTTAATGCATGTTCTGCTTGTGTGTGTGATTTTGTATATGTTTCTTTTCGCAGTGTTTCAGACTCCTTCACAACTTTCCACTTAAGCAGTCAGTTTTCTTTTCCCCAGATTTGCTAACCCAAATTTTGATTTCCCACATTAAACACCAGCTTTCCTCTGTGTTCTCACCTGCTCTCACTCTGTCGTCCTCTCCCACTTCAACAGTCCAATAGCCGGCAGTTCTTCTTCAGCTTTGTCCTGTGTTCCACTGTCTCTTCTTGCCATTTTCTCCAAAAGCGGCAAATGTCAAACAAAACTTTCAGTTTTCCTCAAAAGTCCTTTTCACAAGCACAGTGACTTTGCAGCTTGTTGGAAACACAGTGTCATTCATCCAATCAGTCAGGATGATGGTTTGCTCTTCTTCTCCACTGCTGTTTGTCCACACTGCTGCTGCTTGCTGGGTCTCTTTGCTCAGGACTTCGCTGCTGTCTCTTTATCTGCCATGTTATTGCTCTTTGGAACTGCATTCCTTGTCTTCAGGGAGGAGTGAGAGCTCACTTGTGAGGATGAGGGACACATGGAGCTGTAAATAAGTTAGCCAGAAATTGGCCTGAACATTTCCAATGATGTTAAACTATAATTTCCTTCCGACTGCTGCATATGGGAAATTGATCCGGGTCTGCTCCTCACCTGCAAGTGACACACTGAGACATTTTGATCATTGTTCTCATTGCTTAACCGACACACAGAACTCTCTCTCTGTTTTTTGTGAACTCTCCTTTCTTAAAAGTAGAAAATGAGATTGTAGTTGTTCTTGGCTGATAAACTCAAAACCTTTTTCCCTATGTATATTTCTCATCTACAATGTAGATTTTTCTCCTTCTTACTCTCTCTCTTTTTTCTTTTTTTTCCTTTTTTTTTAACACTAGCTGGTGCAGAATCACCGCTCTCACAATGGGAGACAATTACGTTTTGTTTTCTTTTTTGGATTCTTTTCAGTATTCATTTCTGCTTGGAGGGTTTCTTTTAATTTAGTCAATGCAGAGGGGCTACATTTTCCCTCCCATGTGGGACATTTAGTTTTTTTTCTCTTGATTTCTCCATCTACATGCACTAATTTGTCCGGCGCCTGGACATTTTTTCCTCTAACCACTGCTCGTCAGCCGTGAGTTTTGAAGCTTCGTTACCCATTTTAATCCTTTACAACTACACAACTGCGGCACCTTCTCTGGCACGAGAATCGAGAGAGGTAGTTGACACAGCCTTCTACTTTCAAGCTATTCTTGAAAGCGGTGTCAGCTTTACGTGATAAAACACGACCTTTTTCTCTCTTCACCAGTACTTGGGTGGCCAACAGTAAACAAATTAATGGAATAGTTCAGCCTCCTTATTGTGCTGTAAAGTCAACTTATTCCATCAACACAAAAATAAAACAATAAATACCTTTATGCGCGCGCTAACTTTACCCACTACGGGGGAGCTGCCAGTCCCAGACGAGCTCTATCTTTATTTTATTTACCCACTACGGGGGAGCTACCAGTCCCAGACGAGCTCTATCTTTATTTTATTTACCCACTACGGGGGAGCTACCAGTTCCAGACGAGCTCTATCTTTATTTTAAAATGCTACCAGCCTCTCTGGGCGAGCTTACACGGTTTTACGCAACGTGTCTCAGAGTGTCAATATTCACCTGGTTGCTGATTCACTGCCGGTCTCTCAGGTCCGCCTCATCGACCCCCACCGTCGTGGACCACTTTTAAAAACGCTGGCCAGAACCCGAATTCACGTCTCTGGTCTTTTATCCTGTACCTAGACAGGAGCTGTCGACAGACTTCAGCGCGGGCTTCTCACGACGTCAGGACTCGATGAGGTTTTCCCGTAGGATCACACAAAAGTGTTATGTTAATCCGGCTCGAAGGACCAAAAAATGTCAGGAGTTTTCCTGTAATGCAACTCAGATTGGAATAAATGACACTCAGACAGGTTTTACAAATTAACGTGCACGGGAGAGAACTGGACAGGCGCCGTTCCTTCGCTTGACCTCAGTTGCTCTCGTCCGCTCTCCCGTAACACTGCTCTTTTATTGTGGTTACATGAATATGCATAGGTTCCTTAACATATGACGTATACCTTGTGTGTGTGTGTGTGTGTGTGTGGAGTGAGATATGATCCCGTGAAGACTCCCCAAAGCTGGTGCCAGGAGTCTAGCGGTCCATCTAAACAAAAAGCTCTTAGACTAAAACAGATACAGAGTAGGTGTCCTCCTATACCATAAATCAGTAAGAGAAGGTACAACCTCTCTCATGCTCCCAGGATGTGTGTGTGAAAGTCAGAGAGCTCTGGAATGCACACAAAGCTTGCACAACGTAACTTCTCTAGTAAAAAAAGAGCAAACACATCTAGAAAACCTTAAACAAAATGTACTTCTAAACATAAACATAATAAAATCTTTCAACACTATATCACCAATTATGTTAAGAAAAATGACGTATTAACTACTACAAAACACTGACCTTTGTGGGAATGCTTGGAGCAGACTAACATGTGAGCTGGAGTGTTCTGAGACGTTATATTTGGTATATCCAGACCATCCGTCGGCTCTTACTTCGGAAACATGGCTTAAAAAATTTCTCTTCAACGACGTAATCCGATAAAAAAAAAAACGATCTCTTTACCCGTCGGCTTCCCGTGGCTGTCATGCGACCGGCTATTGCAGTTAATAATACAACAGCTTCTTGCCATTTTTTGGGTTTCTTTTTATCGCTGTGTAACTGAGTTCATTTGAAAGCCTGCGTGCGCTAGTACCTCTTGCCACAAGTTCCCAGAATCCTTTGCGGTTTTACCCCTGAATGACGTCACATTTTCAATCTCTATCCTGGTGGGCCGGTCTCTAGTCAAAATGCCTGGGCCGATTTTTTGCCCCAGTCCAGCCCTGGAAGAGAGCATATGCTGCTGCCCAATCCTGATCGTGAGACAATCACAAGTGAAAATCTTAATTGTTGCAGTGAGGAGGCTGAGCAGAATTCTGAGATTAAAGTCATAATTCTGACTTTTTTCTCAGAAAAGGTGGGACTTCTTTGAGTTCCACCTCTCTCGACCGGGGAAATAAACAATGGTAAAATATTTTTCTCACACAGAAATAATTCACCAAACACAAATTTTATTACTTTTTGTGCTGTTTATATACTTTTACAACGATTTGTTATAAATGCCAATTCTTTGGATTTGTGTATATCTTATGTTCATTTCAGCATCCTTTCTGTTTGTTTTTCTTTCACAGTTGATGTTCAATCAACACGTTCTCACTCCCAACTCGTCAAATGTGCGACGCATGGTCAGGCTCCCTCTGCTTCACTTATCGACGCACAGGGTACCCCCCTCACGTCGAGAATTGACGTGCAGGGTCCTCCTATTGAATACTATACTGCTCCCTAAACGTTGTTTATTGACGACAAGAGATTTCCGCGGAAGAGCCTGTGGTCCGTATATTCCTACATTTCCGAAATCACATTGTAGTGACGTGTACTGAACACAATATATTATATAATGTAAGCAACTATCTGAGAAACAGCAGATATAGCATATAAATTAATTATAGGCCATTACTTTTGTATCGTTTATTGCATTTATGGAGGGAGAGGTGTATGCTGGGTAATGGCACAGCTAGCCACTGGGTGACTTTATTCACCCGCTTCGGCTGTTATCAGTCCATACAAGGGGCGTTATTAGCAGACATCAGTCCCATAGATGTGGGCCATCTCCACCTGTTAGATTGTTCAGAAGGTTGTTATCATCCATCCAGATGGAGGATCACTAACTGGAGCGTGGGAAGACTCCAGAATCCACTCTGGCTGGAATCCAGTGGATACAGCAGTGTTACAGGTAAGACCATTTAACCGGACAGCATTTATAGAATGACTATTAAAAGTCAGCGAGTGTCAATAATGTTAATGTGGTTATGTTAGTAATACACCGAGTGCTAATATAACAGCTTTAAGATGCATTTGTAGATATTATTACGTGTTTTACCGTCTTTATGGTGCTAGCTTAAAGTTATGGTGTAAACGTTAGCTTATATTGTAGTAAAGCTGTTACTGTTTAAACGATGTTGGGACAGAAATATTAGCTTCTGTCATGACTGATGAAGTTACTAGTTAATAAAGTTTCCAGTAAAGTGATTAATCGTAGCCACAGATTGACAGTAAATATCCCGATTAGCTTCAATGCATCTATAATAAATATGTGCAAGTTTCAATGCTTCGTTTAAACTGTATGATACTTATACTGACCCAGGGTCAGTGTAAAATACAATCCTAGCTGTGTGAACAAAGCCTGGCTCCTTTAATCCTGCATGACAAACCTCAGGATGCAGGTTATTATTACTCTTTCCTGCTGGCACACCTGTCACACCTGAGAGTCAGCTAGAAGCAAACAGTGACGTGGACATCATGCAAAGACTGCCAGACTCTGTAATACTGTAAATGATCAGTGACTCAGGTTCACACTAAACTTTAAACGGTACCTCTGTGTCTCTGTGTGTGCTGAACATCTAGAATTAGGAGTGAGCCAGGCTGCATCAGCAGAATCTGTTATATGTAAATATCAGTATTTTCTATTCAGGTGTCAGGAAAATAGGTAAGACTGCAGTGAAGCGATGTACCAGATTAATCCCTGGCCAAAGGTATCGTACTTAAATCAGACTACTGAACCAGCCACATCAGCCTTTTGTGAGGTCTGTTTAAAGTAGACTTAAAATGAACTGCAGGTTCCTGAGAGGTGGACTGTGAGCACAGAAACACATGTTCATACATACAGCTGCAGCAAGCTTACATTAATTTTAATTTTAGCGATCTTTTCTTATAGAATCTCTACTGTGAGTCATGTTACCTGGGATTACTGCTATGTTTACCTGAAGGCCTGGAAAAATGTGCTGTGTGAAGGATGTAAATCAAATCAGATCTTAACTTAACTTACAGTTAAGCAACATATTCATATTTAATTGAAATATGAGCCAATGATTTTCTGATTGCTGATTCCAAGAGAGTCTTTGTGGAAATCCTGTTTGGCTTTTTGTTATTTTAATTCTCTTTTCAGTTTGCCAGAACAGTTCTCCACAGTCACTGTCCACATGGGTCAGTGGGACCAAGCAGCACTCTGCTAATGTGTGGACTCTGACCAGCAACATCCAGCAAGACCCAGACAGCGTTTTCTATCTCCCAGCTGGAGTTTTTTTGTTTGTCTGTGACTGGAGAGTCAGATTTTGTTGAGGCTGGAGGAACAGCCTCACACTTGCAGAGGTAAGTCAGTTTGTAGAGATCCCTCCCACCCTGGCTTTTATGTGCTAGATTTCTTATCTCAAACAGTAACATTTCAGTGACTGCTGCTTATACCACAGGTTAATACACGCTACTGATCCCTGATGGGAGAATCATCACCTCTGCCAGCAAAGAAGCCTGGTGGATGTTTGTTTACAGTCTGATGATGGGACATCATGCTCTGCATCTTCAAAGTTTGTCTCTTGATTATTCTTCATACACAGTAATGTGAAGTATGCTCATATCTAGTATAACTGGACCAACGTGGTGCTCTTCATTTATGGAGGCTGCAGAGTCTGAATGTTGGATGTTGTGTATCTCGTGTTCTCTGGGCTTTGTTGTCCTCAGTCTTTTTGCAGGATCAGAAAACAAAACCAGGAGGCCTGTAAATGTTTCTTTTCCAGTTGGATGATGATAAGACTGTGACACGGGATGCCACCTTTAGTCTTGTGATGAGGCAAAGCTCAGGAAGAAGTGTGATTAAATGGTACCCACATGTGTGCTGCTGAGAAGGATGTACAGGGGCACCTGCAGCCAAATCCAAGCCTCCTCAGGTTAGTTGTAGTTGCAGAACGCTATAGGACTGAGACAGCTGAGGCATCATATGTTTGATTAAATGGATGAAAAAGAGAAGTTTCTTCCCTGTAATTATCACTTTTTAAAATCTGTAGCAGCTTCAGGTCTGTCAGCGTGCTGAGGTCACAGAAACAAGAAAAGCAGCTTCAGACTTCAGAGTGTTGTTTACAGTTTTCTGTCATCATGATCTCCCCTGAAGTTTATCACTATTACCCAAGCAGTAAGTCCACAGTACTGTTTTACTTTGTGAAATCTGTATTTGAGAATGAAGAATGTTACAATGTATTTTTGTTCAATATTTAATTCATTCAAGAAAATATATATTCTTACAATTTATCAAAGTAATCTATCAAAAAAATATATATACATATATATATGTATATTAGCTTTGATAAATTAATTTGACACCTGAATTGAAAATACCATATTGTACTCATACAGAATCAGTATGGTATCATTGTCTGTCTGTTCACTGATTGCTGAAACTAAGAGCTACTTTGATCTGTGTAGATCTAAAGTCTCCAAACTCAAGCTCTGATGTTTCTTCACCCCTGTGTGTGTGATATCTGATTTCCTACATGCTGGCGGAGCCGCAGTTTGTGCTCACAGATGGTGACAGTGTGGAGAGACGGTGGTGTTTCCTCAGAGGAACTAGCAGAGTCACAAAGGGCACGAGTCCATCTCACCACCTTGACTTGCTGACTGATGCTCGTCTACACTGCACAGAGGAAATCAACTGACCGAGGTTTGTCCAGTGAGGTGTTATGAAATGTATATTTTACATCTTCTATGCTCATAGATATGTTTTTGTTGACAGAGGCTCTGCAGAGGTTAGACAAAGCAGAGAAAATTACAATTCTGATCTCTCATCAGAGGCTGCAGATAAACCACACACAGCTAAAATAGAAATAGTTGTGAGTTTTAGAATTGAATGTTCTTTATACAGCCACATGTTGTACACAGTATACGTGCTTTACACCTTACTGTGATTTACTGGGATATTTGTTGCCTGATGTTCAGGCCTGGTTACTTCCTGTCAGTTATTTTAGAAACCATGTGGTCACCTGACCTAAGACTGTTTCTTCTTCTTCCCCTTAATGTTGAAGTGTCAAATGTCAAACAGCTGGAGAGGAAACTACACCAGTGTACTGGGATGTTTCACCAACACGTGCCAGATCCTGTTCCTTCATGGTTTCATCACCAGAGACAGCCTTTACCAGCCACACTCTAACTGCAATTAAGAAAACAACCGTAAAAATTGTTGTTTTTCTCTTTTGTAATTAATGATAATTCAGTGAAGATACTCTGCTGCTTCCTTTTATTTCGTCACACATTGCTTTAAGTTTTTCAGTGTCCAGTTATTTTTTACTGCTGTTTGAGTTCTCTGTATGTATGACCCTGTAGACTGTTTAATGGACTGCTTTCTGGTTCCCGTTTGTAACCGCCGCCTGTTTCTTACTAAAGATTTGGATTTCTGACTTTAACACAGCCTCTGCGTGTCCTGCCTTTGTGTCCTCTTCCTCTGTGAATGTGTTGCATGTGTCACAGATTCATTTATTAACAGCTTTCCCACAGTGAGTTGCATCAGCATTCATTCACAGCACATTTCAGAAGGATTCAGATTAATACAGTGATCTTATAGTCAGAATTATCCTGACAGACTGCCACTGTAAATTATCTTTCATCAGGTACATTTTAAAGTTCAGTATTTCAAAGCAGGCGTTATGAAGAGTCATACTGGCATTAGGACTGTAACAATATGTACTTACAAAGTCAAAGTTTTAAATTATGCTAGAATATTGGAAGACAATCAACTTTTAGTGTTTTCTGCATATTAATTATACTGAAATAGAGATGGTGACCCTAACTGTAGAGAAGCACACTAAACAACTGACAATCTAACAAACATTATTGGCCTGAGCCGTCATGCACAGTGAGTCTGATCCTGTGCTGTGAGAGTCTGACAAGCATGTTTCTGGTCAGTTTGGAAGAAATAATATCACAATGTTGATCTTTTTTCAATATTCCTTTTACAACATAAACTGTGATCAAAGCTACTTATGTTCACAGCATGTAATAATAGTGACAGTCCAGGGCATTGTGGTCTGTTGAGCTAGGGTTAGCAATTCAGACATGTGTAATCAATATTACTCTTGCTGGATACAACAAACACCCAGGAATTCATATTATAATTTGATTTTCATGAAATATTCATATTCAGTATCAGTCATTTTATATTATAACCACGTATCCACCCAGGCTCATGGTGGGGCAGGGCTCTGTCCTGGGATGCTTGAGTGAAAGGTAATGTATGGGCCCCACCTGGTTTTTGCTCGGGCTGGATGGGTACCATGTGAGCATGGGCTCAAACTGGGCTTTTTGTATGGGGCCTACTTGGATTCTTCACATTAAACCCATATGGGCAATCCCAAGTGGGCACTTTTAGTAGGTCCTGGCTGGGTCAAACATGGGAAACACTTCACTTGGTCCAAAATGGGAAACACATGTAGGACCCACTTGGGTTTTCCACCTGGGATAGACATGGGCAAACACAGTCATTTAAGGATAGGCTGTTGCTGTGTGCCCCAGGTGGGGCAAAGTGAGGTAATCAATATATGTTTTAGTATCGATGACACAGGTGGGGCCCACCTGGTCAAACTATATGGGTCACACATGGGCAAATGCAAGTCAGACCTTGAAAACATGTCTATGTGTGTTAAAGGATTTTTATATGTATTCTGCTTTATTGTAGTTAAAAAATCCCTAGTTGTTTAGCTTCATTTAAATCTCCTATTTTACTGTGTTTCATGACAAAGCTTGCATGAGGAAATACCACAGGTGCCTCCACCTTTGCTGAGTTTGCTGAGATAAGCTTGACCGGTTACTATTTTTAACAGTTTAAATATGTTTCATGCTTATCACCTTGTAAGGAGTTGTTTTACACACAAGGGGCACCGACCCGACATATTTTAGGAAGGAGCAGTGTATAAATAAAGAGGGAACTGATGTCTCAGTGTGAGTCTCCACTGAGATCACCCATGTATATACATGTTTGAGTTGTGTCTTTCTTTGCCTGCTGAAACAATTCTTTGACATATTTTTTGGTTCTTCGAGCCGGAATAGGAAATAACAATTGTTTTTTTGACTTCAAAGCAGAGATCTACACTGATTCCTGACGCCGTGGGGAGCCCGCACTGAAGTCTGTCGACAGCCCTCTCTAGGTAGAGGTGAAAGCCCAAGAGCGTAAAAAATTCGGGTCTTGGCCAGTGTTTTTATCAGTGGTCCACGGCGGTGGGATTCAGTGGAACGATCTAACGAAACCGGCTGCAATGACGTTTCAGTAAGGTAAAGAAACCCACACGTATACACTCGCGTAAATCGTTGTTCGCCTATAGCACGGGCTGGTATAAAAGTGCAGGGATCCAAAAATAGATTCGCCACCGCACGGGCTGGTATAAAAGTGCAGGGATTCGCCCGCCTGAAGGGCTGGTAGACTGATCCGCTGAAAGGATCTGCGCGACTGTATATTAAATGTTTGTGTTTTTTGTGTGTTAAGAGTAAATCATTTTGACAGCACAGTACGCTGCTGGATTGCTCTTTTGTTACTGTCACTTTGTTTCCTGTCAGTAGCCAAAGTACTGGTGAGTAGAGGAGAAAGGTTGTGTTCATCACGTAAAACTGACACCGCTCCACGAATAGCGTAGGAGTAGAAGGGCGTGTTAGTTACCACTCCTGACTCTAATACCAGAGACAGCTCTGCAGTTTTGTTGTAATGGGTAATAAAGCTACAAAACTCATTGCTGACGAGCAGTGGCTAGAGAAAAAATGTCCAGGCGCCAGACAAATTAGTGCATGTAGATGGAGGAATCCAAAGAAAACCAAATGTCCCACGTGGGAAGGAAAACGTAGTCCCTCCGCATTAACGCAATTAAAAGAAACCCTCCGAGCAGAAATAAATACTGAAAAGGATCCTAAAAAGAAAACAGAGCGTTCACAAGAATTGCAATATTTTAAAGCATGGAAAGAGGAGGAAGAGAGGAGAAGTGAAAATAAAGAAAAAAGACAAAAGAAAAAAGAAACAACATTACAAAAACCACGGCCACCTCCATATGTGCCAACCCCGGCAACACCCGAACCATAATAAAATCCATCTACCACCCCAACCAACCCCTATGCCCAAGTACAGAGTATGTTAAAAAGTGTAATCGCTGACAGAAATCCCCAGGAGGACATAGGAAAGGACCCATACGGGAGAGATATGGGAGGAAGTGTAGACCCACCTGGCCCGTCAGGTCTCTTTCCAATGATAGCCACACCTAATCCTAGATATGGACAGCCGACCGGTGGTGCAAATAATGAGCGAGATGAAAATCCAAACATATTTGTTTTTAGACCATGGTCGCAAAAAGACAGGCAAAATGTACTCAAGGACGTCCCTCCCTTAAATGAAGGTTTCATACCATGGAGGGATGCTGTTGAGTTAATTAGAAGACAGTGGTATTTGAACGGCCATGAAATGCTTCAGGTAATACAAGACCTACTAGGATTAAAAATGGGAACGGTTAGAGGAAATTTCACGGGGTCAGAAGATAATGGTAGGGCCATAGGTCCTGGATCTAATGAATTGCAAACTGCCATGACAGACCTGTATGAGCGTATTAGAGTCCGACTGGCCCCCAGAGCAGACTATGCTAAAATAGGAGAAGTAAAGCAGAAAGAGGCTGAGACCGCATCAGACTTCCTGGATCGTCTGCGCCCCATTTTTAGATAACATTCAGGACTAAATTACGAGGAAGGACCTGAAACTCCGTATCAGCAGCAATTAAAAAATGCATTTTTAAATGGCCTTCTGCCACCTGTAAAAGCGCATGTAGAAAAGCATTGGGTAACCATGAACATTGGATCATTACCTGATGCATTGCAATATGCAGAACACGCTTTCCGTGTGCTAAAGAAAAAAGGCAAAGGGAACGTTTTCTCTGTGGATCCTGAAACAGGATTCATAGCATTTGCAGGTGGATATAGGGGACTGAGGCAGGGACAGCAGAGGAACAGGGGAAGGAGAAGAGGAGGTTTTAGAGGTGAAAACAGAGGAGGCGGATACCGTGGAAAAGGAGAGAATGACAGGGAGAGAGATAATACTTGCTGGAACTGTGGCAAGGAAGGACACATTGCAAGATTTTGTAAGGATAGAGGAGAAAAGCAACAGGATTGACTAGGAAAAGCAGAAGAAGAGGAACTGGCAGGGGGCGACATTTTTAACATAGAACAATTAGTTCTAGATTCAGAGTACAAACCCACCATAATTATTCATGTAAATGGTCAGCCTATGACCATGCTGTGTGACACTGGTGCATGTCGAACAGTCCTACATGAAAAACCCAAAGGATTAAAATTTTCAGTAGACACTGTAATTGTAAAATCAGCCTCAGGGCATACAACTGTACAGCCTCTCACAGAACCATTAACATTGGAAGAAAGGAAGAGTGGGAGAAAATGCAAAAACCAGTGCATTTATGATCCATCTTGCCCAGTTAATCTGTCAGGAAGAGACAGTTTAGAAAAATTAAAAATAGGAGTGGTGCCTGGTGAGAATGGCATGCATGCAGAATTAATGATGTGTGATGAAGAGTCAATAAGGGAAGGCCAACTTCTTCTCAACTGTAAAGGTGAGGGTGCGCCCCACTACTATTGGACTTTGGACCTGCCACCTTTAGAACCTTTACAGCGACTAGCAGAAAAATATTTGCCACCAGACTCTCGGCAACTAGCGTGCACAGACTATCATAACACTTTGAGATTTAAACAAAGCCCAGGTCCTGATCCTTCGTATGACAAAGAAGTGCACAGACTAGGCCCACAAAAACTAACTCTGCAACATCTGTATGTAACTAAAAGTGGAAATGCTGTATGCTCCGTGATACAGAATGACAAAACACAGGAATTAAATCGAATGGCGAAACCACACGTCTCAGTGGCACGAAATAATGTCACTGTCTGGAAAAATTTAGGATATGTGTTGACCCAGGTTGAAAGAGATAGATATGAAAAAACTGAAGACACGCATGAAGGGTGGCTGCAAGGGCGTAGGACAGGATGTATGAGGTACACATTAGGTTGGGTAGTGACGGCTAAACCAGCAACACATCTAATTGACTGCGCAGACTCACACTCATTAAGTCCTATCACTGAATGATATGCAGTGACGGTTGAGACACACCCAGAATTGAAGCAGTTACCTGAGACACTGTGGTCCACAAGTCAAACGGATGTAGGCCTAATCAAAACAGCAGATCAAGTGCAGGTGAAAACAACAACCATGTGTAGGCCCTTAAAGCCTCAATATCCACTCACGTCCGAAGCCAAAGAAGGCCTAACACCAGTAATATCAGATATGTTAAAAGCAGGGATTTTGGTAAAAACTACTAGCTCAACATGTAATACTCCCATTTTTCCTGTGAAAAAGGCAAATACAGGAAAATACAGATTAGTGCATGATCTCAGAGCTATTAATGAAATAACAGAACAGATCCCACCTGTTGTGGCAAACCCACACACTATTTTGAATCAAATCACGCCCAAAGAACAATGGTTCTCAGTAATAGATTTGTCAAACGCCTTCTTTTCTGTGCCTCTGCACCCAGACTCACAACACCTTTTTGGATTCACATTTGATGGGCAGAAATACACGTACACACGCCTCCCACAAGGTTTTCAAAACAGCCCTACTCTGTATGCTGAAGCCTTACGAAAGTCAATGTCATCCTGCAAGTTGCCAGCTCCAGGCCAATATTTGTTGTATGTAGATGATATTTTGATCACTGGAGACACAGAACAGAATTGCAAAACAAACACGCTGACAGTGCTGCATCATTTAGCAGAGCAAGGCCACAAGGTGTCCCAACACAAATTACAATTGTGGAAGTCAGAAGTAACATACTTGGGTCACACACTATCAGGGCAAGGAAAGAAACTGCTGGACTCGAGAAAGTTGGCAGTACAAAATGCCCCCAAACCTCAGACAAAACAACAAATGATAAGCTTTCTGGGGCTGTGCATTTTCTGCAGATCATGGATACCTGAGTACGCCTTAAAAGTACAACCCCTGCAAAATATCATTTATGGAAAAGATTTAGGGTTAAAGGATAAAATAACCTGGTCCTCTGAGGCATCCACAGCATTCGAACACCTTAAAACCATGATGCAAACTAACACTGTTTTAGCTTTGCCAGATTATGATAAACCGTTCTATCTACACGTAGATGGGGGAGGAGGTTACATGAAGGCAGTTCTGACACAAACATTTGGTGAGAAACAACGCCCGCTGGCATTTTACTCATCCAAACTAGATTCTGTCGCAGCTGGCCTGCCAACATGTGTGCAAGCATGTGCAGCTGCAGCAGATATTGTTTTAGGACACACGCTGATAGTTAAAGTCCCACATGCAGTAACCTCAATATTGTTACAAGCCAATTTGTCATACCTCACACATGCCAGACAATTATCATATGTAGGAATTTTGCTGTCACAATCGCATATAACGATAGAAAAGTCTGGACAGTTGAATCCAAGCACACTTTTGGCTACACCAAATGATGGCCAACCACACTGTTGTATGCAGAAATTAGATGAGGAAACGAAACCACACGCTGACATTTACAGCACGCCACAGCCTGGTTTCCTTGACATTTTTGTAGACGGCTCAGCATCTAAAGATAGCTTTGGTCGAAGCTGCGTAGGTTACGCTGTGACTAACCGTGATACAATAATAGAAGCAAAACCGCTTACTTCTTCACACTCTGCGCAAAGTGCAGAACTCACAGCTGTAATACGTGCGTGTCAGCTGCATGAAGGACAAAATATAAACATTCACACTGATAGCCAATATGTCTACTCTGCAGTACACCATTTTGCAAAAATATGGCAGAATAGAGGCATGGTCACGTCAACAGGACGCCCGGTACAACACGGAAATCTTCTGAAAACCTTACTAGATGTAATTATCTTACCAAAACAACTAGCCTTATGCAAATGTGCTGCACATCAAACAGATGTGTCAGACATAACTAAAGGAAACAACTTTGCAGACAAAGCAGCTAAAGCAGCTGCAAAACAAAAAGTGGACACACTGACACTTCCCACCCCCACACCAATTCCACTGGATGTTTTGAGAAATGAACAAAAATCGGCGCCATTATTAGAGCAAAAGAAATGGTTGAGGTGCGGAGCAATTTTACAGGATGATCTGATGATATGTGATGGGAAACCAATACTACCAAAGTCTTTACACAAAACAGCGGCTCTGGTGACACATGGAGTTACTCATGTGTCAACAGGAGGGATGACACAATTACTTAAAACATACTTTTATACTCTCAATTTCGAAAATTCAGCAAGAGAATTTGTAAGGACGTGTATGACTTGTCAAAAGCATAATGCACAAGGTAACCTAAGACCAAAAAGAGGTCATTTTCCTGCACCACCTCACCCATTTCATACTATTCACATGGATTTCATTGAGCTAAATGAAAGCCAAGGTTCAAAATACGCCTTAGTGATTATAGATGTGTTCTCAAAATGGCCAGAAATTTATCCTGTAAAAGGCAGATGCAATCTCTGTAGCAAAATGCCTATGCAACCATTTTGTCCCAACATATGGCATACCGTCCCTGATAAGATCAGACAATGGAACACATTTTGTAAATGATGTGATTAGCAAGGTCTCCGAAGCATTAGGATTTAGTATAAAAAATCACTGTGCCTACCATCCACAAAGTGCAGGGCTAGTGCAAAGAACAAATGGCACTATCAAACAAAGATTAAGGAAATGCATGGAAGAGACGGGGAGACCGTGGCCTGAATGTATAGGTCTAGTAAAAATGTGGATGAGATTAACACAAGGTTCCCAAAAATTGACGCCGTTTGAAATAATTCATGGAAGACCTTTCCCCCTACCGATAACGAGTGAACCAGTAAGCAAATCAGCTAGAGAGACCACTCTAGCAGAGTGGATGGCAAAGCTACTAGAAAATAAAGAAATTGTGCTGAATAACAAATTGCCGCATGACTCTTCTCCAGTATCTTGCAGGTTGAAGCCAGGTGACTGGATCCTAATCAGGGTACTCCAGAGGAAAAATTGGAGCTCACCCCGTTGGGAGGGACCATACCAAGTGCTTTTAACCACGCCGACTGCCTGCAAGATTGCAGAAAGACCATCCTGGATTCACCAAAGCCACTGTAAGAAAGTGAGTGAGAGCATAGACTAATAGACGCCGACGTCCCTGCCCTCTGGTGACCCGAAAGGTGGAGGAAGGGCTGATCGGGTATATCCCGCCCTTTGCTTCTTGCCTTTGGTCTACTTATCAGAGGGGTCAGGTGCGCCAGGTCATCATGAAGCTGCTCCTGGTCTCACTAACCCTAGCGGTGCTGGCTGCAGGATGCCTCCTACTATTCGATCTGGATCGAAGACGTCACCAGAAGAGAGCCTGGACACATGATAATTCACATCACTATACAATGATACAAGACAATATCCACCCTTGGATGAACAACGCATGGTATCGGTACATACATGACAGCACACCCACCAAAGACTGTTATGTCTGCTCACATATGCCACCAACAACACAATATGCAACATTGTATGGCAAAGCAATGAACATGACTCAGGTGAAGTGTGCAGCAAGCTACGCCAGTCTCGGGTATCAGTACTCTGGAATTGTGATCGACCACAATGAACCTTAGAAAATAGGATTACGAAATGGCACGTGCGATGAATGGTTCTGGGTCGACCTGAAGGTGAAGCAAAGGAACAAGGCTCGGTCATTTCCAGTCTTCCTTGAGAACCCTGGAAATTGGGATCATACCTTGTGCTACCGCCAGTCTAAGGGAACTATAGACATGGGAAACACCACCAACTGCAAAGCAGTAGTGATGCATGCTCTTGGAGGGCCAGTGAAGAACAATGACATTTCCAATGGCACCTATTGGGTGCAGGGAATGGCCTGGCTATGTGGACAGCGGGCCTATTTGACTCTCCCCCAGAATTGGACGGGTATGTGTGCTCCAATCTTCATATCTGATCACACGTTTAAGATAACTACCGACGATACATCACTTAAAAGAGGGAAAAGATCAGTTGACACTCCAGATCCGAAACCACATGACCCAATATGGGGCTCTGACGTCCCACAGGAATTCAAGCTTTGGACTACAGGACAGAAAGTGCTGCACTCACTCTTTCCGTGGGTAGGCACAGGGAAAAATGCACTGAGGATCGAGACATTGAACTATTGATTTGGATTGTTCCTGAATACGTCAATGACCAGCAAAACGAGGAGATAGATGCCCTGCGAATAATGGTCATGCAACATCAAGTGGCGCTTGATATTGTGCTGGCTGAAAAAGGAGGATTATGTGTGCTTTTTAACACCACCTGTTGCACTTACATACCTGACCACATACATTCTAGTAACATGACGGATGCATTAAAAGTTCTAAAACGACTTCAGAATGTGCAGTCAAAGGAATATGTAGATGGGGGTACAGATTGGTTGAGATGGTTGCTAAGTGGCTCGTGGACTGTTTTGCTGTATAAAGGTCTAATATTCATAGGACTCTTACTTGTATTATTCTGTGTATTCTCCACATGTATTCTCCCTTGTCTCAGGAAGATGATTTCTAAAATGATTTCCACATCATTGACAGCTTATGTTACTGTACCAATGGATGACAAAAATGATCTGAGTAACAGTGAAGATAACTTTGAAGACGAAGATGTTTATGTGTGAGAAGAAAATCTTAAAGACGACCTGTAAAGCTAGATTGCAATATAAGTAACACATAATGATGACATGTTTGAAAATGCTAGGAGCAAGAGAACATGTTCTGAAACAAAGGGTGAAACGTGTTGAAATGAGCTAAAACAGGAGGGAATGTTAAAGGATTTTTATATGTATTCTGCTTTATTGTAGTTAAAATATCCCTAGTTGTTTAACTTCATTTAAATCTCCTATTTTACTGTGTTTCATGACAAAGCTTGCATGAGGAAATACCACAGGTGCCTCCACCTTTGCTGAGTTTGCTGAGATAAGCTTGACCGGTTACTATTTTTAACAGTTTAAATATGTTTCATGCTTATCACCTTGTAAGGAGTTGTTTTACACACAAGGGGCACCGACCCGACATATTTTAGGAAGGAGCAGTGTATAAATAAAGAGGGAACTGATGTCTCAGTGTGAGTCTCCACTGAGATCACCCATGTATATACATGTTTGAGTTGTGTCTTTCTTTGCCTGCTGAAACAATTCTTTGACAATGTGGGCCCCAGGTGGGGCAAAGTGAGGTAATCAATATATTTTTTTAGCACTGATGACATAGGTGGGGCCCACCTGGTCAAACTATATGGGTCGCACATGGGCAAATGCAAGTCAGACCCTGAAAACATGTCTATGTGGGCCCCAGGTGGGTTATGTTAAGTTAATATGGGCATATATTTTATGTGGGCTCAAGATTGTTTAGTATATATGGGACCCACTTGGGTTTCTCACATTAAAGCCATATTGGCAAAACCAAGTGGAAACATATAGTAGGTCCTGGCTAGGTCAAACATGGGAAACACTTCACTTGGTCCAAAATGGGAAACACATGTAGGACCCACTTGGGTTTTCCACATGGGTTAGACATGTGCTACCATAGTCATTTAAAGAAGAGCTGTTGCTGTGTGTCCCAGGTGGGGCAAAGTGAGGTAGTCAATATATTTTTTAGCACTGATGACATAGGTGGGGCCCACCTGGTCAAACTATATGGGTCGCACATGGCCAAATGCAAGTCAGACCCTGAAAACATGTCTATGTGGGCCCCAGGTGGGGCAAAGTGAGGTAATCAATATATTTTCTTAGCACTGATGACCAGTGTTGGTCAAGTTACTTGAAAAAAGTAATCAGTTACTAATTACTCATTACTTCCCCCGAAAAGTAATCACGTTACTTTACTGATTACTTATTTTCAAAAGTAATTAATTACTTAGTTACTTAGTTACTTTTTAAAAACACGATTTACAACCTGAATAGGTAATAAAGCGATAGATCTTTCAGCCCAATTCTACTTTTTCTGCATAATCCATCATACAAAATGTAATCGAATGGAAAAGTCTCTTTTTAAAACTTTAAATCTTTTAACTTCATGCATCAAGCAAAAACTTAATTATATGCAACATTCTCTGACTGGAAGAAATTTGTTTAACATTTAAACCTATTTTCTGCACATTCCAGCACATAAAATCAAATATTTTTTTGTGTTTACACTCACTCTTTCAAACAGATGCAAGTAAAACACAGCAGAAAATAAATAAAATCAAAGACTCAGCGGTCCTGTTGCTCTATTTTCACCTGTAAAGCAGGACTGGGGTAGGCGGAGGTTTACCCTGGTGCAGGTGTGCCGCAGCGGTCAGTTGAAGACTCCGCGAGTTTCTCTGTGAGTTTCACATTACGTCGTAGCGCACTCGGTGCTTGCTTGGAAGTTTAGGGGTTTTTTTCGCTGTAAAATAATAATAATAATAATGCATTGGATTTATATAGCTCTTTTCAAGGCACCCAAAGCGCTTTAGGAAGTTTTCTTCCCACGCACAATGGACACTAATGTTTTTGTCACTTTTTATGGAATCAAACTCAAAGTAAGGTCAGTACTTCCATGCTTTAAACGCTGCACGCTCATACTCTCTCCCGCACTCGATATATTATCCATTGTTGATCTGCAGACAGCTGTTGTCATGAACATCGCACTCGCTTACGTCACTGTCATGAGACATTCTCGCAAGAAATCACGGTTTTAGTAACGCAGTAACGCAGCGTTCCTATGGGAGAGTAACGGTAATCTAATTACCGTTTTTGCAATAGTAATCCCTTACATTACTCGTTACTTGAAAAAAGTAATCAGATTACAGTAACGCGTTACTGCCCATCTCTACTGATGACGTAGGTGGGGCCCAGCTGGTCAAACTATATGGGTCGCACATGGGCAAATGCAAGTCAGACCCTGAAAACATGTCTATGTGGGCCCCATATGGGTTATGTTAAGTTAATATGGGCATATATTTTACGTGGGCTCAAGATTGTTTAGTATATATGGGACCCACTTGGGTTTCTCACATGAAAGCCATATGGGCAAAACCAAGTGGAAACATATAGTAGGTCCTGGCTGGGTCAAACATGGGAAACACTTCACTTGGTTCAAAATGAGAAACACACGTAGGACCCACTTGGGTTTTTCACCTGGGTTAGACATGGGCAAACAGTCATTTAAAGAAAAGCATTTGCTGTGTGCCCCAGGTGGGGCAAAGTTAGGTAATCAGTATATATTTTTTGGTACTGATGACATAGGTGGGGCCCACCTGGTCAAACTATATGTGTCACACATGGGCAAATGCAAGTCAGACCCTGAAAACATGTCTATGTGGGCCCCAAATGGGTTATGTTAAGTTAATATGGGCATATATTTTACGTGGGCTCAAGATTGTTTAGTATATATGGGACCCACGTGGGTTTCTAACATTAAATCCATATGGGTGGGCGTCCAATGTAGGTCCTAGTTGGGTCAGTGATGGTAAATGTGTACATTGGTGCAAAATGGTAGCACATGCTTATGTGAGGATTCTTCTTCTGTGAAGAGCCTGAGAAAGTGTTATTTGAATAAAGGAGGATTTATTCCAAACAAGCCCATCACAGATTGCACACAACCCAGGGAGTTCTGAAAGTCAAATTGTAAAAAGAATCTCAAAAGAAAGTATGAACATAACTCTCTTTTATAACCTGCAGACAGCACCCATTCTCTAACGCAGAGGTTCTCAAAGTGTGGGGCCCGCCCCCTAGGGGGGGGCGCAGAGCCATTGCAAGGGGGGCACGGTATGAAAAGAAAAAAAAGAAAAGAGCGCTTGGACACTGCTAATGGACAGGTTTTTGATGGGGCTCCCACACAAACGCAAAGCAGGAGATGAAGCATCGCTGAATACGTTTCCAAACCAACTTCCTTCCAAGCCAAAGACAGGAAAATATGGTGAAGCATATCTTCCCTTTGGCTTCACCTGCACAAGTGCCAAGGTAGGTCTCCCCTGCATAATTAGTTTTCCCTGCGTCGGGAGCAGCGCTGGGCTCTCCAAATCACGGACAAACAGGATCCCACATTCTTGATTTTTAGTTCACAAACACTTCTTGTAATAACTAACTACTCCTGACATTTTGGACATGTTAGCTCTTTATGCAGTAAAGTTACAGTGGGATACAAATAATATCAGGCTGATCCTGCCGTAATTTGTTCCCCCGGTTCAAATCACGGACAAACAGTATCCCACAGCTGTTTTTGTTTTTGAACCTATTTTGCACAGAGAGGCATTTTTTGAAAAATGTACTGATAGCAATGTTGAATATTATTACACAGGAAAACAACAACTACACGTAAAATAATCACACCATGACGCCTCTGCCTTTCTAAATGGAGGGACAGTAACTGCGTGTGTGTATGTAAGCGTGTAAAACCTGCAGATACTCAGATTAACAGTAACAGTATTTTGTCTCTATCTGCCATTCTGCAATTCATCTCATGTAAACAATAACGTGGCGCAGTGGCGGTCCTAGCCTGTTTGGCGCCCTGGGCGAACACTCCCTCTGGCGCCCCCCACCCCCTACCCCAAACACACACACACACAAAACATATTTCGATTGTACATTTACATAAAACTGTTGTCCAAACACACACATGAAGAGAGAGAGAGTATGCATAGTATGCAAATGGCTACCAAACAGCCATCATAATTCGTCATACAATGAGAACAGGACAAATCAACAATTGACAATGACTCATTAATATTAAAATCTGTAACATAATGTATTGTTGGGAGTTTAGTCTGTTAGTGTTGCTATTTTTACCATTTCTTCTTGGAGCAACTGTAATCCACATTATTTCCTTAGGGATTAATAAAGTATTCTGATTGTTTCAGGATGACCTGCCATTATCCAATGACACATCTGCTTACCTGTATCTTTTGCTCTTCTTTTCCTCTTCTTTCTCTTTTTTCTAAACTGAGCACCTGATGGCTTTGAACTTTTCTTCTCCATCTTCCATTGGTTTTAATTTTCCACTCCACTATGAACACCCATCCCCCAACCCGAGGATCACCCCAACATAATCTAACAGACCTACACCTTAGTTCACAGATTCGCTTTGTCTAAGGTGCATTTCTGAGATTTCACACAACCCAGGATTCAAATCATGAATACATAATGGGCTTGGATTTAAAACATTATAAGTGAAATGTGCTCTATTTGGAAGCAGCAGGTCTCCTTCCCTTTCAACAGGTTATGTGTGAGACTTTAATTCATTAAACTGTAAATTTTAAATTATTATTGATCCCTTTACCCCTGGTCCTAAAGTGTATATTTATTTTCTTACTCTTCTTATATTTATTGTTTGTTTACTTGCACTGCTGTAACTGGAGCCTCGTCGTCTCGTCTCTCTATATACTGGACTGTATGTAGCGGAGATGACAATAAAGTTTACTTTGACTTCAGCAGCGAGCAGGCGCACCGAGGGCTCTCGCGCTCACTTTTCGTGTATAGAATTTCAAAAAAACATCGGTGCAAATTATAAGTCTGTATCATGATGTCTGGTGTTTTCGTGTTTGTTGGTTTGTTTTTATTTTGTTTTATTTTGCCAGTTGGTTATTAGATGCTGCTCCAGCCAGCCAGAGACTCCCCTGCCGCCCCGCCCTCTCCTCCCTGTGCTGCAAGCAGCAGGCGCACCTCGCAAACGTAGGGCGCCCTTACTCCCAGCAAATGGGCGAGAGAAAACCGATCGGTGCCTATGCCATTCCTAATATGGCATATCACGATGCCACCCCGGGCGACCGCCCGTGTCGCCCGTATCTAAAACCGCTACTGACGTGGCGCACAGCGTGATGTGAAAAGAGGCACCTTTGTCGTTGTGTGACGAACTCTGTATTCCTCGTCCACACATAAACGCAAAAAAGGAGTTTTAAATAATCTCCGTTTTCGGTGAATCGCAACGCCGTTTACGTGTGGACGAAAGGCCCAAACGCATAGCAACAGCTGCGTTTTCAAAAATACCCGTGTAGGTGTGGACGTAGCGTAAAAGAGTTAGTAGTATATTTTATTACTGCCTGTAATTTATTGCCGTTTACTTGTATTTGCTTAATCATTTACTAAATGTTGGAGGTGTGAAATAAACGGCAATGGAGCAAAATATGGGTGTGTGTGTTTGGAGGATGTGTTTGGGGGGGCGCGAACATTTTTCTTGTAAAACAAAGGGGGGCCTGGCAAAAAAAAGTTTGGGAACCACTGCTCTAACGAATCACCCTAACTTTAACATATTTGGCACAACCTCAGTCTATCACTTCTGCTATCCTTACGTACAGTCAGATGTTCTTTACCCTTCATTTTTGACCCTCTCAGTATTTAGCCTTGGCTAGCGAATGTACTTAAAGTCCACGTTGAGACCTCAAGATGTTATGTGTTATCAGACACTACAACCCAGCTGTCAAGTGAGACTATAGGAACTTTGATGTTTTTGAACATTCAATGTTACTCAAAACACTCTGCACACTATTCCAAATAACTGGTTTGAAACTGGTTACTTTTTAATTTTAGATTTCATTTTAAGTACTTAATTTGAACTTTCAGCGCTCTGCATGGTAGGCTGCATGGTGAGGCTCAGATAAGATAAAATAAGGACTTTATGATTAATCTTAGGTAAATTCACTTGTCACAGCAGCAATAATAAGTGATTAAAACGGACACGAGTAGAAAAAAAGAAAAGCAAAAAATACAAATAAAAAACCTAAGATAAAAGTGAATTACACAGACAAAATCCAGATTTGGCATTTGCAAATTAAGGATTACTGGTTGTTCAAACAATTAAGACTATTTACTTGAGCAAACATGCAATTGAGGATTTTTAGTAGATCAGACACACTCTACTGTATTAGAGAAAAGACAGTTAGCTACATGGAAGTTGGAAGTTTTGGTTAATCAGATCCAGTAAAGCTCCTGAAGTATATTACCGATCTGTTAAAATGTTACTCTTCAAACTTGTGACCTCAAATTATATAACCAGAAATAATTTATATTTTCTTTGACCTAGTGGAAATGAGAGGGAATGGGGTCTTTCAAGCAGTCACACTTCAACTGTGAAACTCCCTTGTCCTTACGGTGTATTGACACTACAGGGAGTGCAGAATTATTAGGCAAATGAGTATTTTGTCCACATCATCCTCTTCATGCATGTTGTCTTACTCCAAGCTGTATAGGCTCGAAAGCCTACTACCAATTAAGTATATTAGGTGATGTGCATCTCTGTAATGAGAAGGGGTGTGGTCTAATGACATCAACACCCTATATCAGGTGTGCATAATTATTAGGCAACTTCCTTTCCTTTGGCAAAATGGGTCAAAAGAAGGACTTGACAGGCTCAGAAAAGTCAAAAATAGTGAGATATCTTGCAGAGGCATGCAGCAGTCTTAAAATTGCAAAGCTTCTGAAGCGTGATCATCGAACAATCAAGCGTTTCATTCAAAATAGTCAACAGGGTCGCAAGAAGCGTGTGGAAAAACCAAGGTGCAAAATAACTGCCCATGAACTGAGAAAAGTCAAGCGTGCAGCTGCCAAGATGCCACTTGCCACCAGTTTGGCCATATTTCAGAGCTGCAACATCACTGGAGTGCCCAAAAGCACAAGGTGTGCAATACTTAGAGACATGGCCAAGGTAAGAAAGGCTGAAAGACGACCACCACTGAACAAGACACACAAGCTGAAACGTCAAGACTGGGCCAAGAAATATCTCAATACTGATTTTTCTAAGGTTTTATGGACTGATGAAATGAGAGTGAGTCTTGATGGGCCAGATGGATGGGCCCGTGGCTGGATTGGTAAAGGGCAGAGAGCTCCAGTCCGACTCAGACGCCAGCAAGATGGAGGTGGAGTACTGGTTTGGGCTGGTATCATCAAAGATGAGCTTGTGGGGCCTTTTCGGGTTGAGGATGGAGTCAAGCTCAACTCCCAGTCCTACTGCCAGTTTCTGGAAGACACCTTCTTCAAGCAGTGGTACAGGAAGAAGTCTGCATCCTTCAAGAAAAACATGATTTTCATGTAGGACAATGCTCCATCACACGCGTCCAAGTACTCCACAGCGTGGCTGGCAAGAAAGGGTATAAAAGAAGAAAAACTAATGACATGGCCTCCTTGTTCACCTGATCTGAACCCCATTGAGAACCTGTGGTCCATCATCAAATGTGAGATTTACAAGGAGGGAAAACAGTACACCTCTCTGAACAGTGTCTGGGAGGCTGTGGTTGCTGCTGCACGCAATGTTGATGGTGAACAGATCAAAACACTGACAGAATCCATGGATGGCAGGCTTTTGAGTGTCCTTGCAAAGAAAGGTGGCTATATTGGTCGCTGATTTGTTTTTGTTTTGTTTTTGAATGTCAGAAATGTATATTTGTGAATGTGGAGATGTTATATTGGTTTCACTGGTAAAAACAAATAATTGAAATGGGTATATATTTGTTTTTTGTTAAGTTGCCTAATAATTATGCACAGTAATAGTCACCTGCACACACAGATATCCCCCTAAAATAGCTAAAACTAAAAACAAACTAAAAACTACGTCCAAAAACATTCAGCTTTGATATTAATGAGTTTTTTGGGTTCCTTGAGAACATGGTTGTTGTTCAATAATAAAATTATTCCTCAAAAATACAACTTGCCTGCACTCCCTGTATTGAAACTTTTCAAAAGCAGTCTAATGTTAGAAGAGCTTTTAGGTAAACTGTTATTATTATTCTTATCATTATTATATATTTTATTAATTATATTTTTATTATGATGTTGATTTGGGTGACAATTATTTGATAAATATTATATATTAATTTTTTAAACATATTAACCATCCTTATGCTTAAAAAACTTTTAAAAATAAAATTGTTCTTTTAAACTTGTGCATTGTTTGACTTTTAAAATTTTTGTATCAGGTGTAAAATGACTTTTTAACCCTAGAACACTATCGCTGGGTGATTTACACCCAAGCAAATACATTTACATGATTTCTCTCTCCTGCAGCTGTTTGCGTGTCGAGGAGCCTGTGCCTTCACCAGGGAAGTCTCAAATGTCCCAGGAATGGGTGGACCAAAGACCAGCTTTCCAGAGTCATTATTTTGTTTTAGGAGTTTTTTTTTTTTTTTCATTTTGTTAGACATGGCACAGTTGAAAGTAAAAGAAGACCACTCTAATTTGTCATGTGTTGTCATATTTTGATATATTTGATTACTTTTTATTGGTTATATTATATCGTGTAAAAATCACCCGGCATTAGTGATTGTGCTACTATTGATAGCGATAGTGTTCTAGGGTTAAATAAAGTTGTTTTTAATGTGAGTAGCTCCTATTGGCTCGTTTAAAAAGAGGGAGGAGCAGATTGCACCGCCTAACATCTAGTCTTCGCGGTCTTTCTTCAGTTGCGGCCTTTTCTCTCCCTGGTGTTTGAGAACGTGGAGGACAAAAGGATACCAAAGAATCGAAAACTATGACAAAGGTAAATACTTAAAGTTTGATAAGTTTTGATTAATAGTTATTTTAGTAACTTTCTATAGTTGTCCTAAACGGTATAAGGGGGAGAAGCATAACGTCTTTAGCTAGCAGGTAGAACTGGGTTAATTTACTGCATTGTAGAATAGAATAGAATAGCCTTTATTGTCATTGTACAGGGTACAACGAAATTGGAGTGCCACTCCCTTGGTGCAAAATACAATAATAAATATAAATGTAAAATATAAAAGGTACAATAAAACAAACAATAGTAAGTACGATATATATACAGGATAGCAGCATTAATATAATGACAGTATGAATAGCAGCATAATATAATGACAGTGACAGTATGGTATGGCTAAGCAGGTTCAATTGTTTTTGTGCTTATTTACTACAGTGATAGCTCTGGGAAAGAAGCTATCCCTGAATCTGTTTGTCCTGGTTTTATGTGACCTGTACCGTCGGCCTGACGGTAATAGTTCAAACAGTTGATTGCTGGGGTGAGAATGGTCCTTGATGATATTGCCAGCTCTGCTGAAATACCGAGAGTTTGCAATGACCTCCAGGCTGGGCAGAGAGCAGCCAGTGATCTTCTGGGCAGTGTTGATGACCCTCTGCAGTACTTTCCTGTCTGCAGCTGAGCACCCTGCATACCATGTTGTTATGCCGTACGTTAGGATGCTCTCTATGGTGGCTCTGTAGAATGTCACCAGCAGCCTCTCCTCCAGGTTGTTCCTCCTGAGCACTCTCAGAAAGTGGAGACGCTGCTGGGCCTTTTTTACCACCGCTGCCATGGTCCAGGAGAGATCATGAGAGATCTGCACGCCCAGAAACCTCATGGAGTGTACCCTCTCCACACGGTTCCCGTGAATGTAAAGTGGGGCCGGGTCTGCTCTGCCCTTCCTGAAGTCCAAGATAAGTTCTTTAGTTTTCGTGGTGTTCAGTTGGAGGTTATTAACTGAACACCACTCAGTCAGTCTGTTGACCTCCTCTCTGTAGTCCGACTCATCCCCCCTTGAGATGAGTCCAACCACAGTGGTGTCATCCGCGAACTTTATGATGGTGTTTGAGAGATGGGTAGGGGAGCAGTCGGATGTGTAGAGCGTAAACAGGAGGGGACTCAGAACACATCCTTGTGGAGACCCGGTGCTGGGTGTGATGGTGCTGGACAGGTGGGGGCCGAGTCTGACAGACTGTGGTCTATTTGTCAGGAAGTCCTTGATCCAGAGGCAGATGGGGGTGGAGAGTCCCAGGTGAGACAGTTTCTGGACCAGGATCTCTGGGATGATATGATTAAATGCTGAGCTGAAGTCCAGGAAGAGCATTCTCACATGGCTTCCTCGGTGCTCCAGGTGACTCAGCGCAGTGTGGAGCGCTATGGTGATAGCGTCCTCGGTGGATCGATTTGTCCTGTAGGCAAATTGGTGGGGGTCCAGAGTGGGAGGCAGACCGGCCCTGATGTGCTGACAGACCAGTCTCTCAAAGCACTTCATCACTACAGGCGTAAGTGCAACAGGCCTGTAATCATTTGGGCTGACCACAGCTGTCTTCTTGGCGATGGGGATGATGGTGGAGGTTTTGAGGCAGGGCGGGACGGTGTTTAATGACAAGGAAAGGTTGAAGATTTTAGTGAAGACTCCGGTCAGTTCGTCAGCACATGCTCTGAGAACCTTTCCATGTATTCCATCAGGACCTGCCGCCTTCCTGGGATTCACTGACCTTAGAACACACCTCACTTGATGCTCCCTAAGTGTTAGTGTGCCGGTGCTGGGGGCGGGTGGAAGTGGTGTGACAGCTGAGGGTCTGGTCATCTCAAAGCGGGTGAAGAAACGATTTAGATCCTCAGCCAGCGAGGCATCAATCCTAGATGTCGCCTGGTTATTGCTTCTGTAGTTGGTAATGTGATTGATCCTCTGCCACATTTTTCTGGGGTCGTTGTCAGCAAAGTGATCTTCAATCCTCCTCCTATAGGCAGCCTTAGCTTTCCTGATGCCTCTACTCAGGTCTGCCCTGGCCGCCCTATACGCAGCCCTGTCCCCTGACTTGAAGGCAGTGTTGCAGCTTTTTAGGAGGGATTGCACTTCGCTATTCATCCAGGGTTTTTGATTTGGAAACACCCTGACCCTTGTGTTGACGGTGACATTATCAACACAGTTCCTGATGTACGAGAGTACAGTGTCCGTGTACTCCTGGAGGTTGTGGCTGGAGAATAAATCCCATACAGTAGTTGAGAAGCAGTCCTGCAGTTGAGAGAGGGCTCCTTCAGGCCAGGTTTTTATTGTCTTTGTCTGGGGCTTTGTTTTTCTCAGCAGGGGGGTGTAGGTGGGGGTGAGGGACATGCAGAGGTGGTCAGATCCAGCCAGGTGGGGGAGGGCTGTCGCTCTGAAAGCATGCCTGATGTTTGAGTAGACATGATCCAAGGTGTGTTCTCCTCTCGTAGCAAAGTCCACAAACTGGACAAATTTAGGAAGCACAGTCTTTAGGCACGCTTTGTTAAAGTCACCGGCGACAATAAAAACCCCATCGGGGTGGGCAAGCTGTTGTTTGTTTATGGTGTTGAGCAAGAGGCTGAGAGCCGTGCCAACGTTAGCATCCGGCGGTATATAAACAGCTATCACAATAACTACTGTAAACTCCCTCTGGCACGAGACTGCCAGAACCTCCAAATCAGGAGAACAGTGTGTGTGAATGATCCTGCTGTTACAACACCACTCGTTATGCACATAAACACATAGCCCCCCTCCTCTGCTTTTACCTGAGTTGCTGTTTCTGTCATGCCGGTGTAGCGTGTGGCCTGCTAACTCGACTGCAGCGTCGGGAATCAGCGGGTGAAGCCACAACTCCATAATAAGAATAATGCTGCAGTTACGTGCAAAGCTCGTGGTGGCTATCTGTAGCTCCAATTCGTCTAATTTGTGGGTGATGGATCTGGCGTTCGACAGGAAAAGGTTCGGAAGTGCTGCCGGTGTGGTTGTTTGCGTAGCCTAGCATCTGAGCCCGACCGGCTCAGATGCTTGTCTTTGGCAAACATAATTTAAAGTTAATTACACAACTCTTACTGCCTATATTCTACTCAATAAAGTTCATCTTATCTTATTCTGTTTTCATTGCGCCATTCTCTCTATACAGTTTTTGAATTTACATACTATAACGTACACGGCAGTTTTTTTCTGTGCTTCTATAACTGTTTCTTAGGTTTTCCTATAAGGTTTTTGTAATTAATTAACCCTAGAACACTATCGCTATAAATAGTAACACAATCACTAATGCCGGGTGATTTTTACCCAATATAATATAACCAATAAAAAGTAATCAAATATATCAAAATATGACAACACATGACAAATTAGAGTGGTCTTCTTTTACTTTCAACTGTGCCATGTCTAACAAAATGGAAAAAAAAAACTCCTAAAACAAAATAATGACTCTGGAAAGCTGGTCTTTGGTCCACCCATTCCTGGGACATTTGAGACTTCCCTGGTGAAGGCACAGGCTCCTCGACACGCAAACAGCTGCAGGAGAGAGAAATCATGTAAATGTATTTGCTCGGGTGTAAATCACCCAGCGATAGTGTTCTAGGGTTAAAAAAATATATATAATTTTTTTTGGCTTTAGTGGATTCCCGCTCAGCTAACTCGGCCATTATGCACTACCCAGTAAACAAAATGACTGAACAGTATCTTAAATGTTTGAACATGAGCTAGTCATACCATGTTACGTAATATTCATGTGCAGTGTAGCAAGCTCATCTTATAGGGGTGTAAAACATGAGGTGTATGAGGTGATTGTTTAAATTACAGGAGTAGATGCCTGCAGCTGAAACAGTTTTCTGATCTGAACGTGAACCTACTGGTCACGTTTACGGTAATGTTACCAGATATGCATTGTACTATAGGAAAACGGTGGTGGATCAGTGTGCAAAAAGCCCCCAAAAGAAACACACAGCCTCTTTAGCTCAAACACTGTCTGATCACTCTCTTAGATACTGTGCTGTTCCATCTAGTTATTGGTTACTGATAAATGTTTGGCTATTAATTTATTAAGAGAGTGCAGCTGTTCAGATCAGATGGTGAAGTAGGAAAATGCAGAACATGTTGCTATAGCTGAATGCTGTGTAAAATACTAGTAATAAATCTAACTCCCATTTATGGCTTTTACTACTGTGAGGCTAAATAAAAAATTACAGACATAATGAAATCTGCTACAATTACAAAGCTTAAGTTTAAAACAATTATTATATATTAAGCATTTTTTTTGCTCTTTTTTTATTCTTTTTGCTAATAATGGACTCAATTTTATTATCAAGTTCAAAGACCTATTAAACTTTTAAACCATTAAATCCAGGAAATTAGATGCCCGTAAATGTACGAGACCCTCTTTATGGCTAGTATCCCCAAATATTTAATAGTCCTTTCTAAAAGTACAGAAATTTTGTTCTTTTCAATTAAATAGTGCATGTTTAATATATTCTTGAGCAGGTAAAAATTCCACTAAATTAGTTTTTGCATATTTTTAAGTATAATCAAATTTTTATAGTTTGCGAGTACTTTTAATTTGGAGCTCTTGCTACTTGTTTTGAAGTTTGGATAGTGCTTTATAGTAATTTCTAAATGTTTTGAAGTCATCTGGCTTCTTAATAATTTAATAAAAAATTAACAAGCCATGTAATAATTTGAAAACCACTAGGGACCACTTATTACTATGTCACCAATTTTTTACTTAAAGGAATTTAGGATTTATGTCTGTCAAGTCATTTGTTCTGGCATAAGTCACCATTTTGATATATCTTCCTGTGACTTTAAAGTCTGTCAGCTAGTTAGATACATTTTTGCACTGCTAGTGTTTGCTGCTTGAATTAGTCAGTTTACCATATAAACACATGCAGTGCCTTTCAAACTTTTAATTACACTGTTCATTTTGTGCATTAGTAAGAGAATCTTTTATATTGGGATTATTATTATATTATCCTGGGAAAAAACGAAAATGTTTGTATTTTTTTTTCTCATGCACTTTCTTTCATTTACTTACCACGTTTAGATTCTTCAAGATCACAAGCACCATCTTTGACATGTAAGTAACTTTCATATTATTTGTATTACTTATTATTATTATTGTTTTTGAAAAGTGATGGTCTTTGGGGCATCCTTGAAAGGAGTGCATTACTTCATTTTTTTTTTTTTTTTTACTGGTATTCAGTATATACATATACATATATATATATTTATTTAGGCACAGGAGGCAATGATCAATTTTAAAATTTAACATTTATTTAAATTTCCATCTTTTATGCTAATAATAATGCCAACAGTGTTCTTTTCACTTGTCCCACAACTCTGACAGTTTTGGTCCTCTGCTCTCCTCACAATTGGCTGATTTCCATCTGAGCTGCTACTGCAAACTGCATTAAACTGATTTTACATCGCCTTGTTATTCTAATCTTTATCTGCGTTTTGGACCCCAATCATTCACACCTGCTGTTAGTAACCAGAGCTCACAAGAGTGCAAGGCGTGTAGTTCAATAAAGTGATCGATGTGTTCACTAGCTGATTTCATTAAACCGGTAACTTATCAAATCTATATTTTATAGGAAGTACATTACTGATAAAAGTGGTAATAACCACAGTAACCAATAAAAATTTAAATTTCCTGTTATAAAAAAAAATACTGCTGTGAGCTCGGTTTTCTAACACCAGGTGTGAACATCTACAGTCTTTAAGCTCTGGTAAAGATTTAAAAATAAAAGCATTAAATAACATAACATTAAACACTAAGTTAGTTTGATGGCGTTGACTGCAGCAGCTCAATGTTAATCAGCTGATGGTGATGGAAGCAGATGAGCGTTTTTCATCATGGTTGTTGGTGATGTGTTGGTCGAAACGAAACCGCTCTTAGAGCCGACTCTTTGAAGTGAACGACGCGAGCGTGTGTTTTTTTTCTTTCTCTCACCCTCTCTCTCGCCCTTTTTTTCCACTTCACTCCGCACGCGAGCCTTGTGCTTTGCGCTGGGAAGAGGGGCAAGGGGCGGTAGTTACACTCGCAGTAGCACAGGAACAGAGCGGGAGGGAGAGAGAGAGAAAGAGAGCCAGGGACAACAACGTCACATTAGAAAGGTATAGTAATCATCCACAACTATTTTCAATTGCGGATGATAAAGGATACAGAAAGTTTATTCATGCAGGCCCATATGACAGAGAATGTGCATCTTCTTTTTGTTTTCATATTTTAATTTATATTTGTGTTGTGGTTTGCAGTGTTTTGTGTTGTTTCACTTTAAATTTGCTTAAAAGGAAAAAGGTGAAAATTTAAATAGTTAAAAGTTGAAATGTAAATAGTTGTTTTTTGTATTATATGATTTATTTATTACATTTTATGCGGAGAGAATAAATAAAAGTATATTTATGGTGCCCGCTAGAGACAAAGCACGTACAAACCCCAAAACATGTAAAAATTCCAAAACACGTAAAAACTCCATAGCACGTACAAAACACAACGGAAGTGCTCCAGGATGCTAGGCACAGTGTTGAGCTTTTGTTACCTTGTGGCTACACAAGCCAGGAAGTACCAACGACTGGATTTGGTGTGTGGTAGTAACAGGTAAATGAACAGTTTTTGGAATTATTTGAATATATATGAGTGCTTGTGTATAAATACACAAACAATACACATATGCTTTCAGTTGTGTAATTTAAGTGATCTAGGTAGCTCTGTTTTGGAAGTTCATTTGATGCTAGAAATGTGTTTTGGAGTTTGTACATGCTTTGTCTCTAGGGGCCACCATATATATTTATATATAAACATATATAAATACAACCACGTTTCTTTTTTTACATTAGTAATTTCTTTTGTGCATAATTTTATATTGTTGTTAATAATAAATTAATTAAAGCAACAAAACAACCTGAAGAGCCGGTTGGGAGCCCAAAGAGCTGGCTCTTTTTAGTGAGCTGAGCCGAAAGAGCCGGTTCTCTAAAAAGAGCCGGAAATCCCATCACTAGTTGTGTAATATGCTGGTATTGATATGATCAAAAATGAACTGAGTTGTTTCGTATTCTATAGAAATTGTACATCTAATTAATAACAAGGCTTTCTGCTGATGTTGTTAATTAAAAATTTATTGTTTTACTTTTAAGCAACAACTTTTTAGCATGCAATCAGTCCATGCTGTACAGGACAGATTTGTAAACTGTGCATACAAAAATAGACTATTTTACAAAAGTGCTCATTCAGCAAATGTAAATCACAGCAGATTTTTTTGTTGTAGTCCACTGTCACAACTAGAAATGTGGGGGGGAAGTCCTCAAAATTGAAGGCAGAACAGGAAAATACATGGAAATAACAGTTTTCCTTTAAGCACATCAGTAAAGGTCGATCCGGATACTTGATAACTGTTGGTGTAGGTATGACATGAATTTGAATCTCCATTATCACAGGTTTTAATTGGGAGGCAACATGCAGATATACAGGAGGACTATAAACAGCAATTCCTATTGCATACAACTGTTTTAGAAAATACCAACAACACTGTTAATTTATCACTTGCTGGTCTATAGACTTTACAGTGTGGATGGATGGAAAATCCATCTGGCTCCAGTCTGGCTGAATTGGTGCTACAAACAACTCTGCGCTCGGCTTTCCTGGCTGTGTGTGGATTTATACTTACACATCCAAATTTTGACCCTATTTTTCTTCCTTTCAGCTGATTGGTCAATTTCATGTCAATCACCAATTAAACAATCCAATCAGAGAACATCTCCAGAAGTTGATTCTGTTCATCTTGACGTAGCGTTTTCAGTGGGAGAAAATGCTGAAAGCGCTACGTCCAGATGAACAGAATCAACTTTTGGAGATTTACTTACCTGGATGATTGAGCATGCATCAAGACAATCAGAGAACAGATAGGTTTGGCTGTTGGAGGGCTGCATTACGGAGCTTCAGGTCCTGGAAGAATAAATTCCCTTTTACATACCAGACCAGCATTTTTCTTCATTACCACGAAGGAAAACAGTCTGTGCGTGTCCGAGTTCAGTGGCTTTTGTGTCACAGGGCTTATAATATGTGTAAAAATCTGGCCAGGGACCATCACATCACACTGCTATCATATTTTTCTGTTGCTATCATGTTTCTTTTCTGAGATGTTGTTACTTTTATGACAGATGTAATGAGAAATCTTCCAGAAAGTTAAATTTTTTATTCTAATCAAATATTTGATTCTGATAACAGATAAAGATTTTTTTTACTTTTGTTCTGCTATGATAGTTTATACAAATTTTGGCCAATTCCTATTTATTTTAACCCTTTAGCCCCCAAAAAGTCGCCAGCGACAGGTTTTTCCAAACCTGTCTCGTCAAACCAGGGGCCCAACACGCCTGGACTTTTAGAAGAAAAGAGATGTCCGAAAATAAACCACAGGGTCAAATACTTGATTTTGTTCAGTGTTTTAGAGTTATTAATTTGAATTGACTAATTTAAATATTTTATTCATGTACATTTTGATTGCCTTCAGTAAAAATGGGAAAATTTCAATTTCTTTTTTTTTCTGTTATTAATCCTTGATTACATTCATATAGTATACAGTAGAGGAAAAAACCTACCAGATGTGTGAAGTAGTAGTAATACTGAAAAAAGGGACAAAAGCACACACACTCACAGCTGATTTTATGACACTTTTACAGCTAAAACAATATATAATTCCGGTTATCCTGCGTAACATTATTGGGGAAAAAGGGTTAAGGAACCACAATTAATTTTTTTAGTTTAGCTTGTGTTTACTACCATATTTTTTTTTATCACCACACAGTAAACATTAAGTAATATGTAAAGCGTCCATTTATATTCCATTCCAGTCCATTATCTTAAGCTTAGGCTGCTGCCCCTCGACCCAATCCGGTACTAAGTAGAGAGGCCCAGACTTCGCTCTCTCCAGGCACTTGGCCCAGCTCCTCCGGGGGAATCCCAAGGCATTCCCAGGCCAGCCGAAAAACATAGTCCCTCCAGCATGTCCTGGGTGTTCTGGGTCTCTTCCTGGTGGGACATGCCCAAAACACCTCACCAGGGAGGCATCCTAACCAGATGCCAGTATCTAATCTGTCCTTTTTGTATGTTCCCCTGAGGTTGCCATGGTAGCAGATACAGGGGGAACGAGTGTAGACAATTCCACAAGAAGGATGATGAAATTCCTCATATCACCTGAGCTGGCTGTGGAGTACAACATGCTTGGCCGACATGGGAAAAAAAAGTTCAGAGATTGGCGTCTTTTTAGTGTTGTGTATGGTAAGTTAGTTTCACTTGAGACATTTGAACTTTAGAAAACTAAACTTTTTTAATAAAGTGTTTGAAAGTGTAACTGAGATTGGTTATCATACAATTTGTATATATTTTTTGAGGCAATAAAGTGAAATAAACATTGTTCTTTGCAAATCATCACCAAATGAAGTAAGCTAAGATTAACTTTACTTTGGCTTGCCCATTTTTCTTCTTCATTTGCAGAGGCACTGAAGAAGAACTATTTAACATCAAAAGTCAACTTGCAAGAAGCAGAGAAGGCTCTGTCCAAGTGGTTCACTGGAGCTAAAGACAGAGGAGGACCGAGGGCTGCAAGGGTACAAAAAAGACTTACGGCTCTGTAAAAAAACAAAAAAAGAAACCCTGCTGATTCAAGATAAGCTTTTGAGTTTTCCATCTGACTTTTTCCCACTGTTGCAACAGTTCCGAATATCTAAGGAATTTTGATGTAGTTTGACATTTCTAGTTGTTTACACACTTTGGAATACAGTTACGTAAAATCACAGTTGTTGGACAAAATAAATGTGAAAAATGTTGTTTTGTGTACCCTCGTGATTTTTGAAATGGTTTTATTTACAAACTAGTTTTTGTTTGCGGTCAGCTTTAATATATTTGGTGTCTTTGTGTCACAGAACCCGTATTAGCCGTCTGAAAAATTGATTTTGTGACTGTTTTACTACATGGGGCCCACTCAGTGCCAGAAATTAGCCAATTCAAACTAGAAGTAAGATGCAACTACAGAACCCACTGATAATGCCATTCCAACATTTTAGCTCACGTTTTCCTCGTGTTGTACCCACTAAGAACTTGAAAAATGGGGCCTAGGTGGGTTTCAGTGTACTTTGCCCAGTTGGGGTCCATTTAGTTCCCAAATTTTACCAATATAACACCAAAATGGGCTTATAAAATGGGGCCATTATGGAACCCGCGGACAATCCCACTTAAAACCCACTTTTTAGCCTATGTTGTA
The DNA here is from genome assembly GCF_001858045.2 of Oreochromis niloticus. Classification (NCBI taxonomy): domain Eukaryota; kingdom Metazoa; phylum Chordata; class Actinopteri; order Cichliformes; family Cichlidae; genus Oreochromis; species Oreochromis niloticus. The sequence goes on from NC_031966.2 coordinate 1,761,017, forward strand.
CTCACATGGTACCCACAAAAAAACTTGAAAGGTGGGGCCTGGGTGGGTTTCTGTGTACTTTGCCTAGTTGGGGCCCATTTAGTTCCCAGATTTTACCAATATAACACCGAGATGGGCTTATAAAATGGGGCCATTATGGAACCCGCGGACAATCCCACCCAAAACCCACTTTTTAGCCTATGTGGTACTCACATGGTACCCACAAAAAAACTTGAAAGGTGGGGCACGGGTGGGTTTCTGTGTACTTTGCCTAGTTGGGGCCCATTTAGCTCCCAGATTTTACAAAATGGGGCCATTATGGAACCCGCGGACAATCCCACTTAAAACCCACTTTTTAGCCTATGTGGTAACCACATGGTACCCACAAAAAAACCTTGAAAGATGGGGCCCGGGTGGGTTTCTGTGTACTTTGCCCAGTTGGGGCACATTTAGTTCCCAGATTTTACCAATATAACACTGAGATGGGCTTATAAAATGGGGCCATTATGGAACCCGCAGACAATCCCACTTAAAACCCACTTTTTAGCCTTTGTGGTACCCACATGGTACCCACAAAAACTTGAAAGATGGGGCCCGGGTGGGTTTCTTTGTACTTTGCCCAGTTGGGGCACATTTAGTTCCCAGATTTTACCAATATAACACCGAGATGGGCTTATAAAATGGGGCCATTATGGAACCCGCGGACAATCCCACTTAAAACCCACTTTTTAGCCTATGTGGTAACCATATGGTACCCACAAAAAATTTGAAAGATGGGGCCCAGGTGGGTTTCTGTGTACTTTGCCCAGTTGGGGCACATTTAGTTCCCAGATTTTACCAATATAACACCGAGATGGGCTTATAAAATGGGGCCATTATGGAACCCGCGGACAATCCCACTTAAAACCCACTTTTTAGCCTTTGTGGTACCCACATGGTACCCACAAAAACTTGAAAGATGGGGCCCGGATGGGTTTCTGTGTACTTTGCCCAGTTGGGGCACATTTAGTTCCCAGATTTTACCAATATAACACCTATATGGGCATTTTATATGGGGCCATTACGGAACCCGCGGACAATCCTATATGGGGCCCATTTTCTAGCCCATTTCCAAACCATATGGGCCCCACATATAAATGTTGGCTGTCAGAGGACTAACAGAGAGACAGACATCAGAGTTACAAATCTATTTAAAATTAATGTAAGCTTGCTGCAGCTGTATGTATGAGCATGTGTTTCTGTGCTCACAGTCCACCTCTCAGGAACCTGCAGTTCATTTAAGTCTACTTTAAACAGACCTCACAAAAGGCTGATGTGGCTGGTTCAGTAGTCTGATTTAAGTACGATACCTTTGGCCAGGGATTAATCTGGTACATCGCTTCACTGCAGTCTTACCTATTTTCCTGACACCTGAATAGAAAATACTGATATTTACATATAACAGATTCTGCTGATGGGCCTGACTCACTCCTAATTCTAGATGTTCAGCACACACAGAGACACAGAGGTACCGTTTAAAGTTTAGTGTTAACCTGAGTCAATGATCCTTTACAGTATTACAGAGTCTGGCAGTCTTTGCATGATGTCCACGTCACTGTAACTTTCTAGCTGACTCTCAGGTGTGACAGGTGTGCCAGCAGGAAAGAGTAATAATAACCTGCATCCTGAGGTTTGTCATGCAGGATTAAAGGAGCCAGGCTTTGTTCACACAGCTAGGATTGTATTTTACACTGACCCTGGGTCAGTATAAGAATCATACAGTTTAAACGAAGCACTGAATCTTGCACATATTTATTACAGATGCATTGAAGCTAATCGGGATATTTACTGTCAATCTGTGGCTGCAATTAAACACTTTAATGGAAACTTTATTAACTAGTAACTTCATCAGTCATGACAGAAGCTAATATTTCTGTCCCAACATCGTTTAAACAGTAACAGCTTTACTACAATATAAGCTAACATTTACACCGTAACTTTAAGCTAGCACCATAAAGACGGTAAAACACGTAATAATATCTACAAATGCATCTTAAAGCTGTTATATTAGCACTCGGTGTATTACTAACATAACCACATTAACATTATTGACACTCGCTGACTTTTAATAGTCATTCTATAAATGCTGTCCGGTTAAATGGTCTTACCTGTAAACACTGCTGTATCCACCGGATTCCAGCCAGAGTGGATTCTGGAGTCTTCCCACGCTCCTGTTGGTGATCCTCCATCTGGATGGATGAGAACAACCTTTTGAACAATCTAGCAGGTGGAGATGGCCCACATCTATGGGACTGATGTCTGCTAATAACGCCCCTTGTATGGACTGATAACAGCCGAAGCGGGTAAATAAAGTCACCCAGTCGCTAGCTGTGCCATTACCCAGCATACATCACTCCCTCCATAAATGCAATAAACGATACAAAAGTAATGGCCTATAATTAATTTATATGCTGTATCTGCTGTTTCTCAGATAGTTGCTTATGTAACGATGTAAAGTAATGAATATGGTTTTGTTGTTGTTAAATTCCTGTTAAACTTGGGATCGCAACCATGGGTTTATTTTGAAACTTTTATTTTGAAAATCCGCAGCGGAAGTCTGCTACTGGTAAACTGGTTTTCCCTAAGCTTATCCGTTAGTAGCAATGAAGCTTTTGCTGTGGTAATCTCTTCCTCAGTCCGCCCTGACTGAACATGAGTTTAAAACATATTTGAAGATCCTCATTGAGGTTAACATGACAGTGCATTAACAGCATGAACTGCCAATACAGTAGCATCTGAGTAGATTTCAGTTTTATGATCTTGTTTTCCAATTAATGGGTTAGACGGTAGGAAAAATGGACACGCTGAGCTAACGGCTAACAGCTAGAGGAGACTGTCGTGTCTAATAATTTGAAACTTTTCTTGATAGTTTGGGCGGAATCCTGTTGCTGGAAACCCATGGTTATTCATGTCCCATGTTATTGCAGGTATGTGTATTTTGAAACATGTATTTGGTTGAGCTGCAGGCTAACTCTGTTTAAGAAATACTGCTTATTAAGTTTTGCCCAGTAGATGGCAGCATTGTTCCATTTAATATTGTACATGAAAGGGAATTTTGGCTTTGGTCTGGAAGTTTATTTTCACATGAATGTGCATTTAAGTGAATTAATTTCTCTTTTTTTACCTAAACCACAATGCAGTAATATTTTTATTTTATTTTCCGTAATAAGTTTTGTTGCCATTTTATTTTTCAATCAATATTTGTTTTTTTTTATTTATTTTAAGAAAACTGAGAGTTCCACTATACGATCATTTGTTTATCCGTTAGTAGCAATGAAGCTTTTGCTGTGTTTGGGCGGAATCCTGTTGCTGGAAACCCATGGTTATTCATGTCCCATGTTATTGCAGAGACCCACAAAAGGGGAATAAACCACGCCTGAGCTCTATCCATCTCGAGTCCATAGAGTTTTACTCATACAGCACCGGACATAGAGACTGAGTGGGGTCACATTGGTGCCGTGAGCCGTCAATCAGCTGGTTGGACGGTGGACTCCTCTCAGCGACGTGGGGCCAGTTTCAGCGCTGCACATTTGTGATTTATTGTTGTTCTTTCTGACACATTTTTTTTTTTAAAGGAACAAATATAGCATTTTTGTTTTATTCTAGTTGCCGTGATGTACATCACAGAGGAGGGATCGAGTACTCCTAATGTTGTTGGTAGGGGTAGGGGGTTGTTTTGTTCCCCTTTGCGTTTGCGTTATGACACTCCTGTTAGTGGGCGTGGTTTTATTAGAGGGGATAGTCAGAGGATCCCAGGGTCCCAGTCGAGCGGAGGGGTTGTTGTCCCTCCCCCTAGCCCTGTGTCACACGTCTCAGAACAACAGTCCACCTTCTCCTAACCCAGATACTATTGCCACGGAGATTGTGAGTCAGATGGGGGATGTGATCCAGCTGGTTGGTCAGAGGGTAGCACAGAGTATCTTAACCCAGCTCAGCCCGTCTGCTAGTACCCCTTTACCTGCACCTGCTGCCACGTCTTTCCATGCTGTGTCGTCTACATCTGCTGTTGATGCTGCGCCTGTGCAGTTTGTGTCCCACAGGAAGCTTAAGGACCCACCATGCTTCACAGGGGATGGTTCTGACACTTTGACTCTGCTCAGTGCTCACCTCTTCCACTGGCAGACTTCTACACCACTGTCCCAGAGAAAGGTGAAAGTGCATTTGATTACTGGCTTAGGCTGCACCGTGCTGTTGACCTTGCTGTTGAGCGTCTACAGGAACGAGGACAGGCATTGGATAGCCCCAGCACTGAGGTCACCCAAATGTTCATCAAAAACTGTCCCTCTCCTGAGCTTGCCGTGATTTTTAGATCAAAGACAATTGATAAATGGACAGCCCACGAGGTCCAGAAAATCCTATGTGAGTCCCACTCTGGAGGAATGTTGATTTCAAGCAGCATGGCAACTGGGAGAGTTGTGATGAATGCACAGCAGATATCAGCAGCATTGCCTGCCCAGCCAACAGAGAAACACATTCAGCCACAGTCGACAGATTCAGCTACTTTGGAGCGGCTCATAGGCATGCTTGAGAAGGTTCTTCTGCAAGGATCCTTTCAGCCTGGTTTGACCACGCGGCCTAATTCCAGACGTTCCAGGATTGAGGGCCTACATGATAAACCCTGCTCCGTCTGTCATGATATGTCTCACACAGCTTTTATGCACTGTCGAGATCACAAACTCTGTTTTCTGTGCCACTCACCTGATCACGCCAGGCGTGCTTGTCCTAGATCCTCGTCGTCTTCTGTCCCTCAACAGTCGGGAAACTAGTTGATCCACATTTGAGAGAGGATGGTGTGGATCATCTGAGTGACTCTCCCAGCTGCGACAGTGATGACCTGGAATCCATGTATGAATCTCTGTGTTCTGCTTCGCCACCTGGTATGACAGTTGTCTTCCAAATGACGCAAAGAATTAAGAAATCTGACAGTTTGTTTTACACAACTGTGGGAACTGTGGGTGGAGTTTCACTGAGAGCCATGATCGACAGTGGCTCTATGTCGTGCTCTATTAGTGAGGCTGCTGCCATGCGACTTTTACAGTCCTGCCCTGATCTGAAGATCGAATCAGCTAATGACATTGTTGTTGTTGGTACTGGGGGTCACCAGATCCGACCAAAAGGAGTTTGTGATTTGGAAGTGACTATTTATGGTTTCAAGCTGCTCATCCCCATGCTGGTTATTCCAGGCCAAAGTGATGACATGATCATTGGCAGTAACGCTATTAAGTCGTTGATTCATGTGATGAAGAATACGGATGAGTATTGGAGGCTTCTATCTATTTCGGGTGATGCCACCAATGATGACTGTAGCCAGTTTTTATCCATGCCTTCCAATGTTGAGTGTTGGAGGGGGGGGGCGGTGCCTGATAAGATTGGCACAGTGAAGTTGAGACAGCGTGTTACGCTGGAACCTCTTCAGAAACACCTTGTGTGGGGTAAATTACCTCCCTCTTCACCTCTATCAGCAGGCTGCACTGTTATTGTTGAGCCTACACAGTCGAGATGTAGACCCAGAAACATCCTGGTTGGCCATTCCGTCTCATCACTGTGGGGTGACAAATGGGTTCCCCTCAAGCTGATTAACCCCAGCAACAAGCGTGTGACTCTGAGGAAGAACTGTAAAATTGCTGATGTCTACCCTTGTATCGCGATTGAAGAGCTGTCTCCTCCTGAGAAGATCATAGCTAACAGCCACTCTTTTGAACAGGGTTCTGTGCCCATAAGGTCTGTTGAACAAAGGAAGGAACTTTTGCATAGACTAGGACTACAAGACTTGGACTTAGACAGTTGTGAGGTGTCTGACAGATGGAAAGATCAGCTTCTGCAGCTTGTGGAAAAGTATGAGTCTATCTTTTCTAAGGATAAAATGGACTGTGGAGAAGCTACTGATTTTGTCCACAAAATACACCTTGTGGATGAGAGGCCTTTTCGTTTGCCTTATCGCAAAGTGCCGCCGAGTCAGTATGAGAAGTTGAGAACTGCTCTAAATGAGATGGAAGAAAGGGACATAATCCGGAAGTCAAACAGTGAGTATGCATCGCCGCTGGTCTTGGTGTGGAAGAAGGATGGCAGCCTGCGCATTTGCACTGATTTCAGATGGCTCAATGCGAAGACTGCTAAAGACGCGCACCCGCTACCACACCAAGCCGACGTCCTGGCTGCTCTCAGTGGAAATGTTTTCTTTTCAACAATGGATTTGACCTCTGGATTTTACAATGTGCCTCTCTACGAGCCTCACAAGAAATACACAGCATTCTCCTCTCCCTTTGGTCTCCATGAGTACAACCGGATGCCTCAGGGCCTGTCGAACAGTCCGGCGACCTTCATGCGAATGATGATGTCGATCTTTGGTGACGAGAATTTCAGCAACTTGCTTTGTTACTTGGACGACTTGATGGTGTTTGCGCCTGACAAAGTGACTGCCCTTCAACGTCTTGAGATGGTCTTCTCTCGGTTGAGGAGTCACAACCTTAAGCTGGCCCCTAAGAAATGCCATCTTCTTAGGAGGTCAGTTAAATTCCTTGGACATGTCATTTGTGCGGATGGTGTGAGAACTGATCAAGACAAGGTTAACACCATTACCAACATTAGGGAGGACCAGCTTATGGAGAGCGATGGTGTGACTCCCTCCCAGAAGAAGATCCGGTCCTTCTTAGGAATGATCCTTTATTACCAACATTTCATTCCTGATTGTTCTGCGAAGGCCAAGCCCCTGTTCAGGTTACTTTCGGGACGACAGGCAAATCTCCGTGGGAGGAAAGGAAAGAGGCCCAAGAAGCAACCCTCTGCCAAACCGTCTCTGACACCAAGTGACTGGACATCAGCGTGTCGCACATCATTCCAGACGCTCAAGATGGAACTGGCTAATGTTGTCACCCTGGCTCATCCCAACTTTAATGAGCCTTTCATCCTGGCAGTTGATGCCTCCTTTGATGGCATCGGGGCAGTACTCTCACAAGTTTCTCCTGGCGAGACAGTGGCTCGACCTGTTGCCTTTGCCAGCAAGACATTATCACGGTCTCAGATGAACTACCCAGCACACAGACTAGAGTTCTTGGCGCTTAAATGGGCCGTGTGTGACAAGTTCAGCCACTGGCTAAAAGGAAGGCACTTCACGGCTTGGACCGACAGTAATCCCCTGTCCTACATCTTGACAAAGCCACGTTTAGATGCTTGCGAGCAGAGATGGGTGGCGAAGCTTGCGGCGTATGATTTTGATCTGAAGTATGTGCCAGGGGTTAAAAATACAGTAGCTGACGCTTTGAGCCGTGAACCATTTGTCGAGTCATGTATTGGTCACCGCTTGCTGAAAGAGCCTTATGTTGCTCTACTAGATGAGGTCAATGGGGTTGTGAGAGGTACTGTGCAGGATGCTTTTCGGCTGACTAACTATTGCCACATTGTTCAGGACACAGAGCCAGACTCACCAGACTCTGTTTCTGAGTGTGACCATCAGAGCCAGAGGGGTTCGATCGATGCTGATGAGGTGTCAGCTGTGCTGAGTGCGCAGTATGACCATGGTTTGACCAATGTCAACCCACCGTTATCACAGCTTCCTGAGGAGGACCCTGTCATTCCTCTCCCACAAAGCCAGCTCTCAAGTCTTCAACAACAAGATCAGGCAATAAACAGAGTCCTTTTCTATGTGCGAAGAAAGAGGAAGGCTACTAGGCGAGAAGCAGCTTCAGAAAATGGTGGCGTTGGTGGCCTTCTCAGGCAGTGGAAGAAGCTTAAAGTACAGAACGGCATCCTATACAGGGTGATAAAGCATCACCGCTTGAGCAAGAAGATTTTCCAGTTTGTTGTTCCTGATAGCCTGAAGGTTCAAGTCCTCCTCAGCCTTCATGATAATGCAGGCCATCAGGGCCAGGCACGAACGCTTTCCCTCGCCCGTGAGAGGTTTTTCTGGGTCGGGATGGAGAAAGACATAACCAACCATGTTCGACAGTGTGAGAGATGTGTGGTTGGAAAAACACCTGCACCACTGGAAAACATCCAGACATCAGAGCCGATGGAACTAGTGTGCATAGACTTTTGGACCGCTGAGCTCAGCGATAATAAGAAGGTGGATGTTCTGGTCGTAACTGACCATTTCTCCAAATTGGCACATGCTTTCCCCTGTTGAAACCAGTCTGCAAAACATGTAGCACGCAGGTTGTGGGATGATTTCTTTTGTGTTTATGGCTTTCCTAAGAGGATTCATTCGGATCAGGGATCAAATTTTGAAAGCAGGCTGTTGAAGGACCTCTTAGAGATGGCAGGCGTGCAGAAATCGCATACTACGCCATACCATCCTATGGGCAATGGGGTCACTGAACGGTTCAACAGGACACTTGGGAATATGCTGAGGACTCTCCCTCCAGCAGCCAAGGCTAGGTGGCCTCAGATGTTACGCACTCTCACGTTCTGCTACAATTGCACAGTGCATGAGACAATTGGTTTGGCCCCCTTTTATGTCATGTTTGGGCGAGTTCCACGCCTCCCTATTGACATAATGTTCCAACATGTGCTTCAGAATGATGATGTGATCAGCCAACATGAGTTCGTCTCACGGTTGCAGAAAGACCTGTTTGATGCCTCACAGATTGCCCAGAACCATGCTTTTCATGAGCAAGCGCGCCATGCCAGACTCTACAACCGTAAAGTCAAAGGCTCACCTCTGGCTGTAGGTGATAGAGTGTTGTTGGCCAATCGTGGTGAAAGGGGAAAAAGAAAGTTAGCCGACAAGTGGGATCCCATGCCTTATGATGTTGTGTCAGTTAGGTCTGGGATCAATGTGTACAGGATAAGAGAGAGCCATACAGGCAAGGAAAAAGTTGTACACAGAAACCTCCTTCTTCCTGTTAACTTCCTGAGCTTAGGTCTGGAGGGGAGCCCGGCCTCCCTTGTTGAATTGGGACGAGGGAACCCGAATAATGGAGATGACCAAGGGTCTGTGCAGCCAACACAGATAGATCATTATGACAGGACACTGGACTGGCTACTGAAAACGCCGGAGATACAGGGTCTCGCTGATGATGAGCCGGTGGCAGTTGAAGGTTCCCTCAACGTGAGACGCCATTCTCTCTGCGATGTGGACCCCAGCAGTGGTTCTATCACAGCAGAGGACCCACCCCCTGAAGTTAACGCTGAAGTGTTTGAAAACTCCATTAGTGAGTCCCCCTTGCCTGCCCCCGTGATCAGTGATGCTGCTCTCCATCGAAGCTCTGAACCTGTTGCCGTGGCTCCTGTGGCTCCCATAGCTGATGTTAACCTAGATGTTGCTATTTGCACACAGCCTCAGGGTATTCAGGCAGGCTTGGATGGGCTAGCTACCACTAGGTATGGGAGGAGTGTTAGGCCTCCCAAGAGACTGATTTGTGAGATGGCGGCGCAGAAAGTTGAGGAAACTTTTATATAAAAAGATTCTGTATCGACAACGATTAACATTAGTGTATTGATTTCACCCTAAAGCACCTGCTGTTCATAGTTTCTTTTGTTTCTGGCCCTTGATACTCCTTTGAACTGGCTTAGAGTTTAACAGAATTTAAGGGGGGTGTATGTAACGATGTAAAATAATGAATATGGTTTTGTTGTTGTTAAATTCCTGTTAAACTTGGGATCAGAACCATGGGTTTATTTTGAAACTTTTATTTTGAAAATCTGCAGCGGAAGTCTGCTACTGGTAAACTGGTTTTCCCTAAGTTTATCCGTTAGTAGCAATGAAGCTTTTGCTGTGGTAATCTCTTCCTCAGTCCGCCCTGACTGAACATGAGTTTAAAACATATTTGAAGATCCTCATTGAGGTTAACATGACAGTGCATTAACAGCATGAACTGCCAATACAGTAGCATCTGAGTAGATTTCAGTTTTATGATCTTGTTTTGGGTTAGACGGTAGGAAAAATGGACACGCTGAGCTAACGGCTAACAGCTAGAGGAGACTGTCGTGTCTAATAATTTGAAACTTTTCTTGATCGTTTGGAATCCTGTTGCTGGAAACCCATGGTTATTCATGTCCCATTTTATTGCAGAGACCCACAAAAGGGGAATAAACCACGCCTGAGCTCTACCCATCTCGAGTCCAGAGAGTTTTACTCATACAGCACCGGACATAGAGACTGAGTGGGGTCACACTTACATTATATAATATATTGTTCTCTGAATACGTCACTACAATGTGATTTTGGAAATGCATAAATATATGGACAACAGGCTCTTCCGCGGAAATCTCTTGTCGTCAATAAACAACGTTTAGGGAGCTCTATAGTATTCAATAAGAGGACCCTGCACGTCAATTCTCGACGCGAGGGGGGTACCCTGTGCGTCGATAAGTGAAGCAGAGGGAGCCTGACCATGCGTCACACATTTGACGAGTTGGGAGTTAGAACGTGTTGGTTCAACATACGTCAGCCATGTTTAACTTCAAGGTTTTTTAAAGTTATATCTGTGATGCAGTTTGTTTGAGCCACCAACAAATACAGAATGAATCTGAAGAGACTGCAGGCCTTCTGAAACCACCTCAACACCAGGCTCAGAAGCAGTTTCACTGCTCCTGTGTTTCAGTTCAGTCTGCTGAAAATGAAATCTCAAAGCTCAAGAGATGAAAAACAAAGCGGCAAAGACATTATCCGCATGCAAACAACAGCTTTATCTGGGTCTAAAGACTTTACTCCATAAGAATTTGAGAACATGCTTAGACCTTTCTCCATCTGCAGAGATGTCTTCTGCTCCTCCTTCCCCTCCCAGTGGCAGAAACTAGACAACCATCATCATCAGTTTGGTTCTCCAACTCACCAGCAACCAGCTTCTGTATGCACCACATTCATTTTGCCTCTGAGGCTGCTGCCCATGCAGAACCGTGGCTCCTCATACAGAGGCAGACGCCACTACTTTTCAAGATCTAAATTCCAACATTGCAGAGATCTTTAGATTATTCAAAGAAGCAATCACTAACACCTTTGCTGTCAACACTCTTTCTACTTACTGGACTACCTGGAATCCATGCTGGTTTGTTTTCATTTCTCTTCTCATAGCTTTTTTTTGAGCAACTATTCCTTTAGAAACATTATGTCTTACTTCAGAGCTCTAAAGTCTACCAGTTCACCCAGAACACTGTAGCAAGAGTATTAACTTGGACTGAAAAGAGAGACCATCATCTCACATTAGCATTTCTTCAGTGGCTCCCTGTAAATTCAGAATTTAATTTAAAATTAATCCTCATTCACACAAAATCTTGAATAGATTTTTTCATGCGCCGTTACAGCTTATCAAAACAAAGCATCTAGTTTCAAGACTTAAGGCTTACTTGAGTTTTCTAGAGCTTGGAAAATTAGAATGAGCTCTCAGCCCCCGTCTGCTTTGGATCCAACTCCCTGTTCAGAGTCATCCATGTTCTGTTTTATGCTCAGTTACTTTGACACAAGTACATCTGCTGTGATGATCACACCTCAGATGAAGTCTCAGCTTTGTTTTTATACATAGATATAAAAATATGGATATGTACTGATAAATGATCACAATTATAATATTTCTGACTGTCTGAGTCAAAACTAAATTGATACACAGGCTGAAATAAAATTGTCATGAAGCTAGCAGCAGGCTCTGGTTGTGACTGAGGCTGAAGCTTGGTTACTCACCTGTGGGGAGCAAGCACAGGCGCTGGGACAAGCCAAAAATCTTCCATCCCCATCCGAGGAATAGGTACGGGTATGGGTGCAAGATGGGCTGGGTCCTGGCTGCCCTCACCTGTATAACAGCACTGCTTCAAATAAGCCAAATATTCTTAAATCTGACAAAATTGTCTCTTTCTGAGAACACAAATCTGCCAGTGGGGTCAGCAAAAGTTGCTTGGCTAACTGCTGTTTAACTACACAGAACTGTCTAAAATTTATGCTTAACTGAAGAAAATGTAACTTACAGTGGCTTGCAAAGGTATTCGGCCCCTTGAACTTTCCCACATTTTGTCACATTACAGCCACAAACATGAATCAATGTTATTGTAATTCCAGGTGAAAGACCAATACAAAGTGGTGTACACGTGAGAAGTGGAACGAAAATCATACATGATTCCAAACATTTTTTACAACTAAATAACTGCAAAGTGGGGTGTGCGTAATTATTCAGCCCCCTGAGTCAATACTTTGTAGAACCACCTTTTGCTGCAGTTACAGCTGCCAGTCTTTTAGGGTCTGTCTCTACCAGCTTTGCACATCTACAGACTGAAATCCTTGCCCATTCTTCTTTGCAAAACAGCTCCAGCTCAGTCAGATTAGATGGACAGCGTTTGTGAACAGCAGTTTTCAGATCTTGCCACAGATTCTCGATTGGATTTAGATCTGGACTTTGACTGGGCCATTCTAACACATGGATATGTTTTGTTTTAAACCATTCCATTGTTGTCCTGGCTTTATGTTTAGGGTCGTTGTCCTGCTGGAAGGTGAACCTCCGCCCCAGTCTCAAGTCTTTTGCAGACTCCAAGAGGTTTTCTTCCAAGATTGCCCTGTATTTGGCTCCATCCATCTTCCCATCAACTCTGACCAGCTTCCCTGTCCCTGCTGAAGAGAAGCACCCCCAGAGCATGATGCTGCCACCACCATATTTGACAGTGGGGATGGTGTGTTCAGAGTGATGTGCAGTGTTAGTTTTCCGCCACACATAGCGTTTTGCATTTTGGCCAAAAAGTTCCATTTTGGTCTCATCTGACCAGAGCACCTTCTTCCACATGTTTGCTGTGTCCCCCACATGGCTTGTGGCAAACTGCAAACGGGACTTCTTATGGTTTTCTGTTAACAATGGCTTTCTTCTTGCCACTCTTCCATAAAGGCCAACTTTGTGCAGTGCACGACTAACAGTTGTCCTATGGACAGATTCCCCCACCTGAGCTGTAGATCTCTGCAGCTCGTCCAGAGTCACCATGGGCCTCTTGGCTGCATTTCTGATCAGAGCTCTCCTTGTTCGGCCTGTGAGTTTAGGTGGACGGCCTTGTCTTGGTAGGTTTACAGTTGTGCCATACTCCTTCCATTTCTGAATGATGGCTTGAACAGTGCTCCGTGGGATGTTCAAGGCTTGGGAAATCTTTTTGTAGCCTAAGCCTGCTTTAAATTTCTCAATAACTTTATCCCTGACCTGTCTGGTGTCTAAATCCAATCGAGAATCTGTGGCAAGATCTGAAAACTGCTGTTCACAAACGCTGTCCATCTAATCTGACTGAGCTGGAGCTGTTTTGCAAAGAAGAATGGGCAAGAATCAGTCTGTAGATGTGCAAAGCTGGTAGAGACATACCCTAAAAGACTGGCAGCTGTAATTGCAGCAAAAGGTGGTTCTACAAAGTATTGACTCAGGGGGCTGAATAATTACGCACACCCCACTTTGCAGTTATTTATTTAGTAAAAAATGTTTGGAATCATGTATGATTTTCGTTCCACTTCTCACGTGTACACCACTTTGTATTGGTCTTTCACCTGGAATTACAATAAAACTGATTCATGTTTGTGGCTGTAATGTGACAAAATGTTGGAAAGTTCACATTTTTTATACTTTTGCAAGCCACTGTATTACATAGGTAAGGTAAGATACTCTAATATTTAGAAAATCTTTACCTAAAATGAGTATTATGGTTTCTTGAACAAGCTGTTTCCAAGAATGATTTGATTACAGTTTTACACGTTAATTTAGATTTTCATGTAAACAAATAAAGCTTACTATACGACAAAGTTTAGTGGCATTAAATACATTTCTGTTTTTGGCCTTTATTGATAGGGACAGTGAAGAACTGACAGGACAGCAGAGGGGGAGAGAGAGGGAAAGACGTGGCAAAGGGCTGGACTTGGACTCGAGGCTCCTTCTCTAAGGAATTTGAGGGGGAAGGATGCATCAGGAGGTATAAAGTTGTAAGGCTGTCCCTGAAGTGAGCTTCATGATGCCGTCACCTGAAATGGTTTCACTTCACTTTGGGTAGTGACTGAATGAATTAGATCACAGCTACAAGCAGTGGAAATAAGCTTCATCTATAGGGTTGGTGGGCCTTAGAGGTGGGGTGAGGAGCTTGGCCAGTTTAGAGGTGCTGCTCCACCATGGCAAAGGGAACCAGTTCAGGTGGTTCAGGCATCTGCAAATGTGATTAGCTCTTTTTTGGGGGTTTATCTGTCATTCAGTTATATTAAAAATATGTGATTCTTGATTTTATTTACAGATTTATGTGTTATCTAACAGCTCTTACCATCTGCAGTCTAATAAAACTAGCAAGTTGAACAGGTGCATGTGCAGCCAGCACTTTCAGATCCCGTGATTGAATGGATGTAATATGCTCCACCTTAATTTGTGATTAATACTTTTAATCCCCTCTTTATATATTGACAGTTAACCATGTCACAGACTGCAAGCCTTTAACTTTATTAAAAAGCTTATTTTTTGTCATATATTTGAATACACTTGTCTTTTTTAAAGATGTAGGTCTGTGTTTTTTGGCTCTATTTTTTCAGAGATACGTGGTCCTCACAGGCCACTACAAACATGTGATTTATAATATATGATACTGGACATTAAACAGAGTATAAAGTATTTAAATTGAGCTTGACTGGGGCGACTGTCTCTGCTTGCCTTTCTGTAAAGATCCCCACAGAGCACTAGTTTAGGGTGTGGGACATTTCAGGCAAAACCACGTTGGCTCAAATACTGTGTCAGAGTTAAATTAGTCTTGTGTGGTGATGGAGGGTTGACTCTGTAAATCAAATGATTGTCAGAAAAGTTCTGACAAGGATACAGTTCTGTTAAAAGTGATTCTATGATTCACAGAGGCCACTTAAACACAGCAGTAAAGCACTACAGTATCTAGTGATGGCTGACTGCATCCCTGCTGATAATAAATTCAGGCCTAAGCTGATGAGACTAACAGAATATTGTGCCTGACAAAAAACAAGGCTGACAGATGAACTGTGCAGATTGTGTTTGTACCAAGCACATATCAGTGGATTATTTATCTTCTGTGAGCTGGAACATGACATGGCTAGAACACCCAGCACATGGGACATTTGGCACTTACCACGTGGCTGAAGGCCGATACTGAGTCCACACTACAGACTTGCAAAATAATGTTTTACAATGTATAAATGCAGCTACATTTACACCTAGGGCCAATTAAGAATCACCAATTAACCTCAGCCTTTGGACTGTCTGAGAGGCAACTGTGACAGGCTCCAGCCACCGTGAACTTGATAAGTAGAAGGAAATGGCTGGACGAATGAAATATAACCTCTGCCAGAGGTTTCTTCCCGTTAAAAGGGAGTTTTTCCTTCTCGCTGTCACTGGCTCATAGGGGTGATATGATTATTAGTTTTTTATTGACTGTAGGGTCTTTGCCTTACAATATGAAGCACATTGAGTCAACTGTTTAGCACTATATATAGAAAATTGAATTGAATTGAAAAATTCGGCTACAGGCTTATTAATCTGGCAAAGACACAATAATTGTTGAGATGCCTCATTGAAAGTCACAAAGTTCAGGTTAAACTGTGAGTAAATAATGGTCTGAATGCATGAGTTATGGAGTTATGATCATGATCTCTAAGTAAATAAACTACGTGGGAAACCTTAGTGTAGGTGAAGGTTGGGGCATGCTTAAGTGAACACTGTAGGAGAAACCCACATGGCCCAGCTACCCTTCGAAGGAATCTCTCTGCTGAGCGTTCTGTCAAAGGTTTAGAATGTTTTGATACAAATTTTGAACATGGAGTACAGCTAACAGCAATTTTCATAAGTAGCTGGCAATATTGTATCTTTATATTCTGTACTGCCCTCATGCACTCACCCAATTTTTTCAGCAGCAGCAAGTGTATGGTCAATCTCTGGGCATGTCAATATGCACAATAAGTCACCAACTACACAACAAACTAATCAAAGGCAGATGTGTAAACTTTAAAAAGAGGTTCATTAAAACATGGCTTATGCGTGTGATTCACTGATTATTTGGTCTGTAAGTAAATAAAGTCCTTTGGTAAATGCTTCTGGTTATAGAAGTAACTGTGGACTCAGTCATGTAGCTGATCCTAAACAAACTGCGTATGGAAGTGAAGGAACTTGTCAGGGAGAAAACTCCCACACATGAAGATGTTGGTGAGCTGCTCAGATAGAGACACTTCTGTGATGTATCGTCTGCACTTTGCTGCCTGAGTCTGTTCTGAGAGTGCTGCTAAAGTAAAAGATGTTATCACACAGCACATGTGTTGGTGGATGGGATGATGGTAGTCTGGAGAGAAGGCTCCTGGTATGAACCCTAATTAAGGGCCTTTCTGTGCCATAAATAAAACATGGCTTAGGGTTAGCTGTTCTAGTCTTTACTTTAAGATTCATCAAAAAAGAAAGTTTGAGAGCTAATCTTAAAATTCAAGAAACAGATTCTAACATTACTGACCACTACAATTCAACCAACCAACCAAATTTGGGTAAAATGAATGAGAGACTGTGTAATGTTTTTGGAAATAGCACTCAAAAGGTCTTTACTTGGATTCCATTATGTCATAATCGATCAGTCCAGGAGGGGCAAACAAATCCATCACGGTGAAGCACAACATCTTAAAACCAGCATGCAGCACTGAAAAGCAAGCCTTTAGACTAACACCAGGAGAAAGCAAGAAGAAAACCTCATCGATTTGGCAAAGGACTAAGCACAAATCAGAAATAGATGCAGAGTTGACAATCAACATGTGTACAACTTCTGTCTGTCTTTACAAGCCGAGCAGGGAGCTGACAAACCTGTACAGTGACTTTGCTATGTAAAAATCCATGGAGCCTCCTTTTAAATGACGTAATTAGCAATCAATAAGATGAAAATGATCTCTGTCCAGTATCTATGTTAAAGTTGTTCCTGCCTCCTCTGAATGAAATCTTACCTTAAATGCTTCCTGTGTCTCTGCGCTGTTGAAAGTGGTCTCAGTGTTGAGCTTAGTTCAGTCTGAACTCCAATATAATATTAGGATTTGACTGAAGTAGAACTGTAGCTTTGTAAGACTGAAATCCTCTTTTGTCTTTTCCATTTAGTGAGCAGAAAAACAAAGAACAGGTAAAGCAGCAATGTGATGTTTCAGAGAGCAGAGAGAGCTGTGGTGATGTTAAATATTCCGAGTGTTTGAGCCAGTAGAGACAGAGTCATGTGGGAGGGATGGAGACTCAGGTTCCTGCCAAACAGAGCTGGGCTTTTTTATTATCATTAATCATCTCCTTGTGTTATTGATATGCTTCCACTGTGGCATTGTCAGTATTTATAAATCTTTAGCTCAACTGTTTTTGAAGTGTTTTTAATTCATTTGGATGTTTGTGTGGAAGGTAGTCTTCATGCCCCCAGGGGCACAGAGCTAAATCTATTTGGCTTAGAGCTTGTAAGCCTATTATTCCCCTCTGAATCAAAAACAGCACACTGCGTGTGCAATAGTTTAATTGATTGCTCTCAGGCCTCAGTCTGCCTCTGGCTTGCATGCCCTTGTTGGCAACATGCATACATACAAACACATGTACCTAATGTGCATGAGTGTGTATTTATATATATACACACACACCTGTGGCTTTTAACGCCTTCTTTTGTCAGAACAGAGCTGAGTCTAAGCTACAGATACGAGTCTTGTTTGTTTGTTGTCTCTTACTAGATGCACTGGGTGTTTCTTCCTCACTCACTATGTGTTACTAGACCTCTCTGCATTGAATCATACGTGTTATTAATCTCTGTCTCTCTTCCACAGCATGTCTTTATCCTGTCTTCCTTCTCTCACCCCAACCAATCACAACCCCGCCCCTCCCTGAGCCTGGTTCTGCTGGAGGTTTCTTCCTGTTAAAAGGGAGTTTTTCCTTCCCACTGTCGCCAAAGTGCTTGCTCATAGGGGGTCATATGATTGTTGGGTTTTTCTCTGTATGTATTATTGTAGGGTCTACCTTACAATATAAAGCACCTTGAGGCGACTGTTGTTGTGATTTGGCGCTGTGTAAATAAAATTGAATTGAATTTAATACAAAGAGGAGCAATCAAGTGCAGTGAACATAACTGGGGAAAACAATTAAATTCATCGTGGAGCATAATACAAAAATACTCAGAAATTGAGCCATTATAACAAAAAGTCACTAACATAATGTTCTGTTGGGTAACAAAGTAAGCCAGTATTCAAACTACGGCTGGGTTTGGCTCCTCTAACAGTGGACTGAAGTTGTACAGAATTCCGATGGAATCACAGCCTTGTCTGCCTGTGGCTGCAAGCACTCAAACATGTTGACAAAAATTGGACTGAGGACAGAAATGCACCCTTTTCCTATCAGATAAGTTATGTATCTACTCTGCTTAGAATGTCAAAGGAATTTGCAAAGAAAAGCGTCTGGACTTCTTTGAGTTGCTTGAAGACGTTTCACCTCTCATCCGAGAAGCTTCTTCAGACGCTTTTCTTTGCAAATTCCTTTGACTACAATGACCTGGATGACTGAGAACCTTCACAGACATCTGCTTAGAATGGAATAGCTGGCTTATACTTATACTAATATCTAAAGTAAGCTGCATTAGCTAGTTTGCTATTCGGCTTTGAATCAATGCCGTGACTATCTATTTAGAGGTGAGGCGTCCGTGGACTTAATGAGTCCTGATTGTGTCCCCTCTGTGTTCAAGAACAAAAAGCAAAGTCAAACCCGGAGCAAAGATGGAAAGGTAATAATACTTTCAACTGCCGATCAATTTAATATAACTGTTTCTTGTTTTTGAAGATATTCAGGGTGCAGTTTTCGTAATTTGGCTCTTGATTAGTAGAACTGTTCAGTAATTTCACTTTTTTAAGCTGAGGTACCACAGGAAAAGGAGAAGGGATGAAATGGTTCACACTCCACCAAATCAATGCTTCTGGGACTCCAGATCACATCAGCAGGTTGGATCACTGTCCTGGTGAGGATATTTTTAACCAATCAACCAATCTGTGCCTGGATATCCTGACTGTACACATTTCTGTATTAAAGCTGAAGAGGAGATCTATGTCCCAGAAGAGAATATGATGATCTAAACCTGACATACACTCAGCTCCAGAATCATTACATCAACCTGCAGCAGGACTGTGAAAAATTGAGAAGCTAAAAGAGGCGCTGGAATACTTTTTCTATGCCAAGTGCAGATGATCTGGGGCAAATGATTTTCCTCACAGGACTTATTTTTGAATGGCTGTTTACAAAATACCAGACTGCATAGAAATAATTTACCACTTTACAGGATCATCTGTTGTTGTTGGTGGTGAAATTAAGACTGGGCCTAAATAACACTGATTGAAGGCATCAAAAACCACCATATGGAAAATTTGTCATGTCCATAATACTCAAGCCAGTCCTAATCTGACTGCCAGAGCCCAGACATGGTCAAATAATAAACACAACAACAGCATTAAATATATGATTGCCATCACTTCAGCTGGAGCAGGTTCTGTCACCTGGTTGGGGTGAAAAAGAGTCGGGTCTTTGGGGGCTTTGGAGGCTTTTGGAACCGAGTGAGGAGATTCTGGCTGATAGAGGATTTCAAGTCTGAGATGAACTTGAAGCTTATGGTGCCACTCTTCATATACCACATTTTACAAAAGGGAGACAGTAACTCTGTGCACAGGAGGTCGACTCATCGAGACAACTACGTTGTGTCAGGATACACGAGGAACGAGTGATTGGACGGTGGAGCAACTTTAGCATAGAGTAATTCCAGTGTCTCAAGTTAACATTGTAGATGATGTTGTGACTGTTTGTGATGCTGTCACAAACATCTGTAAGAGTTTTGTTCCCCCCAAAAACTGAGAAAGGGCAAATTCTACGATTCGTTAATTGTCATTCACAAACAGCACCGTACTGCCAGATGTTATAAACATGTGAATCTGTTTATGCATTCAATGTAAAGTCACAACTTTGACTCAGTTTTTGTTCTTAAATAAATGTGACCATTTATTTCTTTCCTTCTCTGTGATGGTGACCTTACCATCTTTGGATTCTGCGCAAAACAAAACACGTTTTCACTTTTTGCACAAGAATGAATTCACCCTGACTAAACAGCTCAAATGTTGATTAAAGTCAGAGCTCTAGTTCAGACATTATGTCTGCTGCAGATGAAAATGAGGGACAGAAACAGAAAGGTAACTCAGTCTGCTCAGTCACAAACTAACATTACTGTTACTGTACTTTTACTAAGAGTATTAGACTGTCAGAGTAACAGGCTGGACTCTTCTTCAGTTCCTCTGCACAGCTGATGCTTGAACGTGCAAACAGCATCATGTTTTCTGTCTCTCTCCACATCTGTAACAACAAAAACACATTTAATAACCCCCATTAATGCTGTTTTAAACGAAATGACTCACTGAGTACTGAAAATGTTCTCACAGTGTTCTTCACTCGCTGACTGCCTGTAATATCAGGTCCAGTTTCCAGCTGATATCTCAGCTCGTTATTGGACATCAGCTGAAACAATAAACAAATCCTGATATTTATGTCATGATCCTGGGTCCGTTTGACCCAGCGTTTTGTGTTTTCTATTATTGTAATTTTGGTTCTGTTCTTCCTCGGTTAGTGTTCATTCTTTTCTACCCGTGTATCCCTGTGTTTAGTCTGCGTTTTGAGTCTGTGTCATTACGTGCATGTGTTTCCTGTTTTACTTTAAAAGTCTCTGTCTTATCTCAGTGTGTTCAGTTTACTTTTCCCCTGTCTCGTCAGGTCTGATTACTCCCAGCTGTGCCCTCCTTTTGTGTCTCATTCCCTCGTTATCCTTCTGTGTATTTAAACCTCGTGTCTGCCTCTGTTAGTTGCTGGTTCGTCTGTGTTGCTCCCCTCCGTGTTCTTGTGTTTTCTCCCTGCATCTCCGTTTCTCGACCCAAGGTTTCAGGTTTGTTTGTTAGCTCTTCCCAGTTTAGGTTTTTCAGTTCTTGTTCACCTGCCTTTGTTGTTTGTACCCACGCGTGTAAATAAAGACTCACCTGCACCAGAGCTGCCGCCTTTTGGGTCCTCTCTATAATCTCCACACGCCTGCCACACCGGGCGTGACAATTTATGTGCTGAAACATTTGTTGGACATTTGGCAGCCAAAGTCAATGAAGTCTATGTTTAATTCTTCTGCTGATGAATTTTTCAGCACAGACTCTTGTTTTTACTAAGTGTGTTTTAAATATTCAGTTTAAAAAAAATCA